>NC_135894.1:33333533-33845872 GCF_964194155.1 Cetorhinus maximus | reverse complement strand
GTAGGGGTGAGGGAGCGGGAGGGGATGGAAGGGGTGAGGATGTGAAGGGAGGGGATGGTAGGGGTGAGGATGTGAGGTGATGGTAGGGGTGAGGATGTGAGGGAGGGGATGGTAGGGGTGAGGATGTGAGGGGATGGTAGGGCTGAGGATGTGAGGTGATGGTAGGGGTGAGGATGTGAGGGAGGGGATGGTAGGGGTGAGGATGTGAGGGGATGGTAGGGCTGAGGATGTGAGGGGATGGTAGGGCTGAGGATGTGAGGGAGGGGATGGTAGGGCTGAGGATGTGAGGGAGGGGATGGTAGGGCTGAGGATGTGAGGGAGGGGATGGTAGGGCTGAGGATGTGAGGGAGGGGATGGTAGGGCTGAGGATGTGAGGGAGGGGATGGTAGGGCTAAGGATATGAGGGAGGGGATGGCAGGGGTGAGGATGTGAGGAGATGGCAGGGATGAGGATGTGAGCGAGGGGATGGTGGGGCTGAGGATGTGATGGAGGGGATGGTGTGGTGAGGGAGGGAATGTTAGGGTGAGGATGTGAGGGAGGGGATGGTAGGGGTGAGGATATGAGGGAGGGGATGGTAGGGGTGAGGATGTGAGGAGGGGATGGTAGGGTTGAGTTCTCAATTCCAGGACACACTCATAAAGTCATTGTGGCACAGAATGAGGCCATTCGGTTCATCAATTCTATGCCAGCTCTTCCTGGAGCAGTTCCGTTAGTCCCATTCCCCTGCTCTGTCCCTGTGACCCTGCAAGTTTATTTCCTTTAATTCTCCTTCCAGTTTCCTTTTGAAATATTTGAGAGCCAATCATTTGTGAACTCCAAAATCCCATATGATTTGCTAACTACTCAATATGTCCTGCCAGTTTCAAAGATTTATGTACGTGAGCCCCAGATCCGTCTGTCCCTACACATTCTTTAGAACTGTGCCATTAAGTCTATATTGTATCTATGAAAACCTTCTGCCCAAATGCATCACCTCACACTTCTCTATTAAATTCCATCTGCCCATGCTGCTAGCCCATATGTGGGTCTCACAATTAGTGCTCTCCTTAGACTTGGGGCTTAGATACTGTTGACTGAAGAGTTACCATGTGGACTAGGAGCATCCTGTTCATGTTTGTTGAGGATGATGGTCTGTGGGACGAGCAGGTCTAACCTCAGTACATCTGTGGGTCTCTTTGTATGGAATTTAGTGGCTGGAGTTATATCTGACACATAGGAAAATGGTCAGAGTTGTTGAGGTCGATCATCACAGCCTAGGACACTGTTGCTAAGGCCCCTTCATGCAGTATACTCAATCCATCTTCAGCTCTTTGATTGATCACCTTCCCTGCATTCTTATCATTAGAAATGGTCGTGTTCCCTGATGCACTGTTGCATTCACAACTCCTCTTAGAATGAGGCTAACCTAAAGTGGATGTAGACATCCAGGCTTGGGCTAGCAAGTGGCAAGTAACATTTGACTATGGCCATTTGATGAGTTGAGTAGCTGAGAGAAAGATGAGGTGTTGAAAGGCCTAGGTTACATTCGTCACCCTAATACAATTATTTCTCAGCTATATAGTTACCACAACTCTACTTTGCTGTCAGTTGGGAAAACAGGACTGTTACACATGTATTGCATTTCATTAATGTACTGTTTATTTTTATTTCAGCAGATCTTTATATTGCTGTGCTAAGCTTAGCACCTTGCCATGGGCCTGACAAAGCAGTATCTACGCTACGTTGCCAGTGCAGTTTTTGGATTAATTGCAAGTCAGAAGGCAAATATTGTTTTTGTACAGCTGCGAGGAGAGAAAGGTCGATATGTGGCTGTTGCTGCCTGTGAGCATGTATTCATTTGGGATATTCGAAAGGGAGAGAAGGTTAGTTAACATCCTGTGAACTGGTGGGTTTATTTATGTTTTTGTGAGTATATGTGATCAAATGGGGTGACTTCTTGTAGTGTCAAACCACTGTCTGCTACAAGGAAATGGATATGTTTTTGGGTTTTTGTCCAAATTCTGTTAGCTTGCATTTGCAAAAAGTTTCTTCAAGGAAGAATTGAACTGATATGTTATGTTTTAACATCCTGCTGTGTTGTATCCACAGGTATTGATTCTTCAGGGCATTAAACATGAAGTAACTTACTTGTGCGCCGCTCCTGATGAACGTCACCTAGCGGTTGGATATGAAGATGGCTCAATCCGTATCTTCAATATAATGACTGGGGAGAGTAATGTCACCCTTAATGGGCACAAAGCATCAGTGACAATTCTCAACTATGATACCCTTGGAGCACGACTAGTTTCAGGGTCAAAGGTAGGGTATACTCCTTTCAGGTTTTATTTTGAAGGGAGGGAATACCTGTGCCTTTTGAGTTGAATGATGAACTGGTAAGATTTTGCACTGCATAACCATGGTTGGGCAAGCTATTCCATAGACTACAGTGCTACTTCCTTCAGTATTGCCTTCACTCCAAGATAATGTTTTGTTTCTAGACTTTGTGGGACTTGAGTTTGATATTTTCAGTGAACCACATGCAGCTGGTTAAGTTTGAAACCTTGATTCCCTCAGCATGTAGTTTCTATGCCAGAAGCTGCTTTAATGTTAATTGAATCATCATCGAAAGTGACTCAATTGAGGGACATCTCCACCTTTCTTATCCCGCAGGACACAGAAATCATCATTTGGGATGTTATCAATGAGAGTGGATTGTACAGACTGAAAGGACATAAAGATGCCATTACACACGCTGCATTTCTGAAAGGCAGGAATTTTCTGGTCTCAAGGTAATATAGGAGAGAAAGAGACATCAATTTATCTTTTAAATTGAGAAGCCATTGTGATGGGCCATGATGTCACAGCTCACCACCAAGGTTGGAAAGAGAATAAGAGAAGGCAGGATAAAACAAAGTAGTGATTGATGAAGTCAAACTTGTATTTTAAAAACCTGAAGGTTCTAAGAAGAAAGAACAGAGTGAGGTATGGATTTTCATTATTTTGAGACCCTGAATTATCAGGCTGTGTAATACATCTTAATTTAAACAAAGAGAATGCAAAGAGAATACTAGCCATTGTAATAATATTGATAAAATAGAAACTGAGAAGTTTCAGTGGCCTATAATTAGTAAAATGGTGGTAAAAGGAAGAATAGGGCCAATTAGGGATCAAAAAGGGGATTTACTAATGGAGGGAGGAGGAATAGCTGAGGTATTAATGGGCATTTTGCATCTGTCTTTACAAGGAAGAAGGTGCTATCCAGGCCACAGTAAAAGAGGAGGTAATTAAGGAAGAGTTATTAGGTAGGCTATCTGTATTTAAAGTTGATAAGGCACCAGGACTGGATG
This sequence comes from Cetorhinus maximus, assembly GCF_964194155.1. Classification (NCBI taxonomy): domain Eukaryota; kingdom Metazoa; phylum Chordata; class Chondrichthyes; order Lamniformes; family Cetorhinidae; genus Cetorhinus; species Cetorhinus maximus. The sequence goes on along the minus strand of NC_135894.1, from coordinate 33,842,546 downwards.
AGATGCATCCAAAGATACTGAAGAAATGGGAGTGGAAATTGTGGAGTCACTGGCCATAATTTTCCAGTCTTTCTTAGACCCTGGGGTGGTGCCAGGGAGCGAGAAAATTGGATATGTTACACCCTTGTTCAAATAAGGCGTAAAGATAAGCCCAGCAACTACAGGCCAGACAGTTTAACTTTGGCGGTGGGGAAACTTGTAGGAATAATAATTTGGGACAAAATTAATAATCACATGGACAAATGCAGGTTAATTAAGGAAAACCAGCATGGATTTGTTAAGGAAAAATCATGTTTAACTAACTTGCTGGAGTTTTTGAAGAGGTAACAGAGGGTTAAAGTGGGCAATGCTGTTGATGTGGTGTACATGAACTACCAAAAGTCAATTGATATAGTGCTGCACAGCAGACCTATGAGCAAAGTTATAGCTCAAAATTGGTTAAGTGACAGGAAACAGAGCAGTGGTTAATGAATGTTTTTCAGGCTGGAGGAAGGTTTGTAGTTGAGTTTCCCAGGCGTCAGTGTAGGGATCCTTGTTCTTCCTGATATATATTAATGACCTAGACCTTGGTGTGCAGGGGATGATTTCAAAATTTGAAGATGATATGAAACTTGGAAGCATTGTGAACTGAGGAGGATAATGTAGAACCTCAAAAGGACATAGACAAGTTGGTGGAGTGGGCAGACAGGTGGCAGATGAAGTTCAATGTGGAGAAATGTTAAGTGATTCCTTTTAAGTGATGTAGGAAGAACATGGAAAGGCAATATAAAGGGTACAACTCTAAAGGGGTTGCAAGAGCAGAGGGACCTGGATGTATATGCATAAATCATTGAAGATGGCAGAACAGGTTGAGAACATGATTAATAAAGCATAGTGTCCTAGGCTTTATGAATAGGGACATGGAGTTCAAGAGCAAGGAGGTTATGTTGAACTTGTATAAGTCACTAGTTCGAACTTGTATAAGTCACTAGTTCGGCCTAAGCCAATATGTTGCGTACAGTTGTGGGCACTGCGTTTTAGGAAGGATGTGAAGGTATTAGAGGGGGTGCAGAAAAGATTAATGAGAATGGTTCCAGGGATGAGAAATTTTAGTTCTGAAGATAGACTGGAGAAGTTAGGACTGTCTTCCTTGGAGAGGAGATCTGATAGAGGTATGCAAAATCATGACGGGTCTAAATAAGAATAGATAGGGAGAAACTGCTCTCACTCATGAAAGGGTCAAGAACCAAGAGGGCACAGATTTAAAGTAATTGGCAAAAGAAGTAAAAGGGACATGAGGAAAAACTTCTTCCGCAGTGAGTGCTTAAGGTCTGGAATGCACTGCCTGAGTGTGTGGTGGAGGCAGGTTCAATCAAGGCATTCAAGAGAGAGTTAGACTGTTACCTGAAAAGGAAGAATGTGCAGGGTTATGAGGAGAAGGCTGGGGAATAGCACTAGGTTAATTGCTTATTTGGAAAGCAGGTGCAGACACGATGGGCTGAATGGCCACTCTCTACATTGCAACAATTCTGTGATTTGATGAATGGAAGTGGGTGGAGTTGAAATTTCAAAGCTTCAGGGTTTATCATAGCAATCACTGGACAAAGAAAGATCAAGGTCCACCAGTTTTGTTTCCTACTGTCCTGGCAATCGCATGACACGATGGTCAAGAGTTGACTAATCGTAGCAATCAATCAATAGTGTATTGATTAGCCTAGAACAGACTCCAAAATAGCATGATGAAATTCTTAGTGGTGGAGAGCTTTGAGAACTATTGGTCCAAAGTCACCTTTTCCCTCAACCGTGCCACACTTTTCACATGTTTTGCCTCAATTTACAGTTATGTAACTATAACCCAAAATGTTACTTTTCTAAAAGAAATCTATTTCATTTGCATTTTAATGAATCAGTGCTAATCTCCTTCAGCATTTCCTCAGAGTTTGCTCCATAGATTGGCTACTCGCTCACCAAATTACTGCTTCAGTTTTGTGACAGTTTACTAAATTGATTGATGGAAAGTGGAAATCCTTTTACAGATTGTAATTTTACAATTGGTGTATTTGTACTTACTAATTTGAAGAGTCTTGAGCAAAATGTAACAGTATTTCATCCAATAATGATATCGATTGGTAATGGCCAGGAAATGGTGTTTAGGATGAGAAAAAATTGATAAAAGCAAATTACTGCGGACGCTGGAAATCTGAAATATAAACAAAGTGCTGGAAATATTCAGCAGACGTCTGGTAGCATCTATGGAAAGAGTAACAGAGTTAACTCTTCAAAAGAAGAGTCATGTTCGACTTGAAATGTTAACTCTGTTGCCCTCTCCACAGATGCTGTCAGATGTGCTGAATATTTCCAGTATTTTCTGAGAGGAGTTTGAGTTGGATTAAGAGAGTGCAAGCAGATATTGAATCTAAATTGAGATGACAAGGGCAAGATAGTTGGATTGAATGGAATTTTCCTTTTTTATTTTACCTGGTTGTGCTCTAAATTTTAGGATAAAGGAATGATGGGCTGAGGAAATTTTGACACTGTAGTGCTAATAATGCAGTGAGACACAATTTTGGATCACAACAGTGACTGGCTGACTGAAGTAATACCGAGATTTTCAATTAATTATTCCATACCAAGTTGTTCGTTAGTGCTGCATTAATGTTTTATTTAATCTCCTATTTATGGCCAATAGTAATGCCTTCTTTCAGTATTTCTTTCCATTTTTCTTTTAGCTCCAAGGACACGTTTGTTAAGTGGTGGGACTTGGATACACAGCATTGCTTCCAGACCATGGTTGGTCATCGCAGTGAGGTCAGCAACATTGTTTTGTTCCTGGCCCTGTTAGACTGCCATCATGATGGGTATTGCAGGAGATTTGGCAATTGCTTGGATGTCTAAACAGATTATACTGCCTTGTTTTGAACCTGCCTAAGTGTACTATTTGCCTTCAAAATGAGACTGTTTCAGTGGACGATTATAATTCATGCTGGTGTCGCCCCCCCCCCTCAACCAATAAAAAGTGTAATGTGTAATTCCTATATTTCTTTGATTTAAAACACTCTTATTTTATCAGTGTCTGTCTTGTTGCTTTTTTCATTCTCTTGCACAATAACAAGTTGGGACCATGTTGTACAAATTCAAGCACATTCAGATTGTGCTTTTACTGACAAAAATTATGCAGATGTCATTTCTCACTGCCCCACTCCCACTCTGATCTCTCTGTCCTCAGCCTGCTACACTGTTCTCATGAAGCTTAAGGAACAGCATATCACCTTTTGATTAGGCACTTTCCAGCCTTCCAGATACAACATTGAATTCAACAATTTCAGGCCATAACCTCTTTCCCCATTTTTTAGGACAGCAGCTGTTGGTAATAATTTTGCATTTACACCTCCCCTGGACTCATCTTTTGCTTCTTTACTTGGCCTATTACTTTCCTTTTTTGACTTGCATCACCAATGCTTTTGTCATTTAATCTCTCCTGCTTTCCACCCTTTCACAGACGTTCCCTTTTGTTCCCTCTACCACTTCACTGAAATGCTAACCTGGTTTCTCTGCTGCCTGGCCTGCTGAGCATTTCCAGTATTTTCTGTTATTATTTTAGATTATGTTGTTCATTGAATAAATATAGATGCTTGTTTTGTTACAAAACAGATATTGTAAATTATTTCCTTAAATTCAAATGCAATTTGGTACTACATGTAGATTGTTTGAACCAGGATAGAATAATTTCATTTTCTGCGAAATAAGCTTTAAATATAGTTACTCTGTTGCTTTCTGTATCTACTCTAGGTGTGGGGTTTTGTGCTACTTACAGATGAAAAGAGAATAATGACTGGATCATCTGACAGTGAACTGAGGGTGTGGGACATCCATTATCTGGATGAGGTGAAAACTTGATACAATACACATTTAATCAATTGTAACTGTTGGTCTGTTTAATACTTATGTTTGCTTCATCTGTGAGTCATGTTTCTCTTTAATTATAGATGTATTACAAACTCTTGTTACAGAAGAATATCATAACATGTTGCACTGTGTGTTCTGGATAGTTGATATCACAAGATAAATTTGTATGAGGATCACATCCAGCCCATCTCAGTTTATTGTTCCAGAAAGGCCCTGCAATTTCCCCATTCCCACATTTAAATTTTTCTTTCTTCAAGTATCCAGAATTTTTGCCCACCCTACTTTAGCTGGAAGACAATTCCCTGAATTGATCGTTCTTTGCAAGAAGAATATTTTAACACCAGCCTTCAATTTGTCTTTTATTGGTTTGAACCTATGACTCCTTGTCCTACTTTTGACAATTTAGTCTGAAGCCTTATTCTGGATTTACCTTTACCACATTTAAAAAAACAAGACATAGGAACAGGAGTAAGACCATATGGCCTGCTTCACCATTCAGTACAATCATGGCTGATAGAGTTATACAGCACAGAAACAGGCCCTTCGGCCTATCTTGTCTGTGCTGGCCATCAAGGACCTACCTTTTCTAATACCATTTTCCAGCACTTGGCCCGTAGTCCTATATGCTATGGCATTGCAAGTGCTCAGCTAAATACTTTAAATGTTCGCAGGTTCCTGCCTGTACTGCCCCCTCAGGCAGTGTGTTCCAGATTCCAACCACCCTCTGGGTGAAAACCTTTCCTCAAATCCCCTCTAAACCACCTGCCCCTTACCCTAAATTGATGCCCCCTGGTTATTGACACCTCCGCTAAGGGGAAAAGTTTCTTCCTATCTATCCTACCTATGTCCCTCATAATTTTGTATACCTCTATCAGGCCCCCCCTTAGCCTTTTCTGCTCTAAGGAAAACAACCCTAGCCTATCCAGCCCTCTTCATAGCAGAAACGTTCCAGCCCAGGCAACATCCTGGTGAATCTCCTCTGCACCCTCTCCAGTGCAATCACATCCTTCCTATAGTGTGGCGACCAGAACTGCAAACAGTACTCCAGCTGTGGCCTAACTAGCGTTGTATACAGCTCCAACATAACCTCCCTGCTCTTATATTCTATGCCTCAGCTAATAAAGACAAGTATCCCATATGCCTTCTTAACCACCTTATCTACCTGTGCTGCTGCCTTCAGGGATCTATTGACATGTACACCAATGCCCCCTCTAATCCTCTGTTCTTCCTAAGATCCTACCATTCATTGTGTATTCCCTTGCCGCGTTAGTCCTCCCAAAATGCATCACCTCACACTTCTCAGGATTAAATTCTATTTGCCACTGCACTGCCTATCTTACCAGTCCATCTATATCATCCTGTAATCTAAGGCTTTTCTCCTCACTATTTACGACACCACCAATTTTTGTGCCATCTGCGAACTTACTGATCGTACCTCCTATGTTCATGTCTAACTTACTAATGTACAGTACAAACAGCAAGGGTCCCAGCACCGATCCCTGTGGTGCACCACTTGTCACAGGCCTCCAATCACAAAAACAACCTTCGACCATCACCCTCTGCCTCCTGCCACTAAGCCAATTTTGGATCCAATTTGCCAAATTGCCCTGGATCCCATGGGCTCGTGCCTTTTTGACCATTCTCCCATGCGGGACCTTGTCAAAAGCCTTACTGAAGTCCATGTAGACATCAACTGCGCAACCCTCATCTACACAACTAGTCACCTCATCAAAAAATTCAATCAAATTTGTTAGACATGATCTCCCCCTGATAAAGCCATGCTGACTATTCCTGATTAATCCTTGCCTCTCCAAGGGGAGATTCATCCTGTCCCTCTGAATTTTTCCCAATAGTTTCCCTCGCGCTGATGTTAGACTCACTGGGCTGCAATTACCTGGTTTATCCCCACTACCCTTCTTGAATAATGGTACCACATTCGCTGTCCTCCAGTCCTCTGGTACCCCACCTGTGGTCAGAGAGGATTTGAAAATTAGTGCCAGAGCCCTTGCAGTCTCCTCCCTTGCCTCACATAGCAGCCTGGGATATATGTCATCTGGGCCTGGGGATTTGGCTAAAACCGCTAATACCTCCTCCCTTTCATTGCTAATTTGTTCAAGTATATCACAGTCTCCCTCCCTAATTTCTAAACCTATATCAGTCTTCTACATAGTGAACACAGATGAAAAGTAATCATTTAAAACCTCACCTACGTCCTCCAGCTCCACACACATTGCCACCTTAGTCCCTAATTAGTCCTACTCTTTCCCTGGTAATCCTCTTGCCCTTAATATATTTATAAAATGCCTTGGGATTTCCCTTTATCTTGCCCACCAGTGTTTTTTCATGCCCACTCTTCACTCTCCTAATTACTTTTTTAAGTACCCCCCTACACTTTCTATACTCCTCTAGGGATTCTGCTGTTTTCAGCCCTCTGTATATGCCATAAGCCTCCTTTTTTTTCCTTATCCAATCCTCTATATCCTTTGACATCCAGGGTTCCCTGGACTTGTTGGCCCTACCCTTCACCTTTACAGGAATATGTTGGCCCTGAACTTTCACTATTTCCTTTTTGAGAGACTCCCACTGGTCTGATGTAGACTTTCCGAAAGTAGCTGCTCCCAGTCCACTTTGACCAAATCCTGTCTTATCATATTGAAATTGACCTTCCCCAATTCAGGACCTTTATTTTTGGTCCATCTCTGTCCTTTTCCATAACTACCTTAAATCTTAGAGAGTTATGTCACTATCCCCGAATGCTCCCCCACTGACACATCTACCACTTGCCCGGCTTCATTGTCTTGGACTTCAACTCCACTTTCCCACCTGCTTCCCATGTCCCTTGATTCCCTGAGAAACTAAAAGTCTGTATCCCAGCCTTAAATGTATTCAACAATGGCACATCCACAACCCTCTGGGAGTGAATTCCAAAGATTTACAGCCCTTTGAGTGAAGAAATTTCTCCTTATATTTTCCATTGTCTTTGGAGACAGCTTGGGTGGCATTTGCCTTTCCCTTTTCACAGGATTTAGAAACATGCAGTCTACTGCATATGTATGCGCTTAAATTCTACTTGCAGCTGCATTATCACAGTGACATTGATGCATAATGGCCCCATATAAGATGCATTTCAAAGTGTAAACGAGTTGGTGTAATAATATTTGGTTATTCTACTTGTTGGTGGGGCTGTTATGACCGATGCAGTTGGTAAAGCGGAGTTATTTAAAATAATCCCAGAGGGAAACTTTAAACAACTGTCATAACCTATAATTTTAAGTGTTATGTTTGAGATGGGACTCTAAATTCAGGAATCAGACCATCAGTTCTTGAAGTTTTACATTAAACTAATTGAAACATTTTATTAATTTACTCAGGCTGCAAATTATTGCTATCATAACTTTTAACAAATTCCCAAACTCATTTCCATTAAAGCAACAGTAACCCATAGACTTAACCAAACACCAAAGCATTTTCACCTTATGAATTCAAAAATGAGGTTTTTTTCACTGTGGAGCCAGTTGGAGGCTTGCAGCTGCCTTTTGATCTTACATTGCCTCTGCCCTGTACACCCAAAAACTACTTAAGTTATACCTACCACCACTGATTGAATTCAAATTCTCATTGTCCCACTGGTCTTGTTGAACTTTACCTTTTAACAATGAAACCCCATTCATTGTACCAAATTTTATTAGTAATACAAACATATTGCTTGGTAGCTGCTAGAAAGGCATCAAGTTTTCACCCCACTTCTTGAATGCTCTATTCAAAAAATGTAAATGCACCCTACCTCTCTGTTTACATCTTAAACTAGTACATATCAAAGCACCCAGACTAGCTGACTTTATTCTAATTAAGACACACCCACAGACTAAACCTCTAATTTAAAAGAAAAATATTTTCCAAAATATTATATACATTAATAACTTCATGTCAGGGGCTATCTTTAGCTGGTTGCTATAGGTAGGCTGTTTATATGAGTATTCTTGAGAGAAAGTTTCAACTTAACATATATTTCTGTAGCATTTCTCATGTACAGAAATATGTCTCCAAGTGCATTATATGGTGGTAGAAAGCAGTGAGCAGGAGGAAATAAAAGTCCAGTAAATTGTAAAAACACAGAAAATATCAAGACTTGAACAGCCATTCTCATCAATTTATTTGTTTCCCTTTGTTTAAGAAAGAGTAAATAAACAGAATATCGATAAAGTTCAAGAATGTAAACTATATGAATTCTTAAAGATTTCTTCTGAGGGGTTTTTAGAAGGCTTTTGAAAGCAGGGAGGATGGTAGAAATGCAAAATGATTTGGAGGAGGCAGTTGTAGAGGGCAGGGACATAATGGCTGAAAGAGTAGGCACAGTGGAGGCAAATGGAAACAAGGAATATCAAGAGGTCTGGAGGGTGCATGAGTGTTCCTTGAGATTGCTGAGGGTAGTAGAGCAAGGCTTTGGAAGGACCCCACAATGAGGATAAGAACCCTGAAGTCATTTAGCTGAGGTATGACAATTCTTGAACTTTAGCAAGGAAGGACCATGCTATTCCTGGCTTGGTGGTATTGATTTTGCAAAATCTAAATTTCTTCTTCATGTTTCTTCTTTAAGACACAGTCAGTTGGAAATTCTGATATGGCAGTTGGATTAATCTTTTACAATATATCAATGCCAAAGAATAGAAAGGAGCCTTTATTTATCTTTTGCGTAAGCTGTGTTGTGAATTATTTCTCAGGAGAAAGAAGCTGGGGAACCAAATGTGAAAAGGACAAAGAGCCCCTTCGAAAATACTGAAATAACTGAAGAGGAATTAAATGAAAATCCAGAGGAGGTGGATCCTATTTCTGTAATGTATTCAGCTGTTCCTTAGTGATCACATCCTAAATCAGTTTGACCAGAACAGGATTGCTTGTATTCTTTAAAATACAACCTGCATTGCAATCTTGTACCAGCACCAATAAAACAAATAATTTGTATTAACTCCTTCCAACCTTCATCTGAACTTGTAAGCGTTTTTTTATTTGTTCATTGGATGAGGTGTCACTGGCAAGGCCAGCATTTATTTGCAACCCCTAATTGCCCTTGAGAGGGTGGTGGTGAGCCGCCACCTTGAACCTTTGCAGTTCACGTAGTATAGGTACATCCACAGTGCTGTTAGGGAGGGTTTTGACCTAGCCACAGTGAAGAAATGGCAATTATATGTCAGGGCGGTGTCTGGCTTGAATGGGAACGCCACCACCTGCAACTTCCCCTTCATCTTCCCTTGTCCTTCTAGGTGGTGGAAGAGGCTGGTTTGAAAGATGCTGTCAAAGAATCCTTGGTGAGTTGTTGCAATGCATCTTTCAGATGGTACACACTGCTGCCACTGTGTGCCATTGTAAACTCATTGACGTCTACAGCACAGAAGGAGGCCATTCGGCCCATCATGTCCGCGCCTGTCAACAAAGATCTGACTACACTAATCCCATTTTCCAGCACTTGGCCCATAGCCCTGGAGGCTATGGCAACACAAGTGAATATATAAATACTTCTTAAATGCTACAAGAGTTTCTGACTCAACCACCCTTTCATGCAGTGAGTTCCAGACTCCTACCACCCTCTGGGTGAAAACATTTCTCCTCAACTCCCCTCTTAGCCTTCCACCTCTTGCCTTAAATCTATGCCCCCTGGTTATTGACCCCTCTACTAATGGAAAAAGTGCCATAGTATTTATTATGGTTGATCCAATTAAATTTCTAATCAATGGTAACTTCCAGGGTGTTGATGGTGGGGAATTCAGTGATTGAATTGTGGAAAATCATGAAGTAGAATGTGATCTAGACATTGCTTTCTGAAGATAAGGGCATTGGAATGAGAAACTGGTGTTAAGAAAAAAGGGAAAATATTATGAATAAAATTGAAGTTGATTTAAAAATATATTGGAAATGGAGAGAAAAAAAACAATTTGAAATGTAAGCGGTCCATGAAAGGCCAATTACAACTTTTTCTGTGGAGCTATGCCGAGATCAATTTTGATTTTGGGCTGTTAGCTGAGACATATTATGCTATTGTGGCTCCTGGTTGAAAGCTGGTTATGATTGTAATCGCTTTCTATTTTCTCTACAGCGTATACTGACGTGTCGAAAAATTGGCTCTGTATTTCGGGAGAGTAGGGATCGTGTTGTTTGCTTAGCAACAGATCTCAGTAACAAAATTGTTGCTTGTCATGTAAGTATCATGTCTATAGATGTGCTAATTGAATGCCCAATAACTAAGCTCACATTTTGTAATATTCAGCCATTTAAAGTAATCTGTCGATTAACTTTGGCAAATTATTTTGCATATTGATTGACTTTATCTCTTTATTTCTGAATAGTGTCAGGCTGGGAAGTCTTGTGGCACAGTGGGTAGCATCCCTTCCTCTGAGCCAGAAGCTCTGGGTTCAAGTCCCATTCCAGGACTCAACGGCCAAAGAAGGTGTGTTCATAATGCGGCCTAACAGGCTAATTATTGTAAATCCTTCCAACATATGCCAATGGCAGGCTGTAAGAGCAGGAGAGATTTCTGGTCAGCCAAGTGTCTGCAGAAAGCAGTATCTTGTCAAGTGTAACCATGGACCAAGAAGCCCATGGTCATTAACGCCCTCTTAGGGCATGGTACCTAAAGAAGTAGTGTTAGGCTAAACCTATGTGTAATGCATTCAGTAACCTTAGTGCTAAAATTTACCTCAAATCTGATTAAACAACTGTGAAATTAATGCTAGATCAACAACATCTCATTCGCACAAATTAACTGCAGCCTTTGCCTAGAAAAATAGTAACAGCTACATTTTAAAAAGTAATAAATTGGCTGTGAAGCACTTTGAGATATCCCAATGATGTGAAAGGTGCTACATAAATACAAGTATTTCTTTCTAGAGCAGTAGTAAGGCTCAAGAAAGATTCTGGTTGCGAACTCCTACTGTTTTCAGAGTTTAATTATTAAACTGCTCATTGCTCTAAATTGGCTCTGTGAAATCAGAAGACTGTCAAACAGCAACTGAAAATAAACTTACAGTACATCATGCCCCTTTACCCATTCGTCTCCAAGGCCCAACTTACTTCCTGCCAACCTCTCAGTCACGTTACTACTTTTACTGCTTCCCCTTTAAACCACCCATTCAATTTCTGTATAGCTGTGTCTATCTCTTTCTACTGCCACACATCTCACCCTTAACCCACTATCTACCCCACCCGTCACTCAGTCTCTCCAAGGGCAGGTGATGCAAAATCCTCACCTTAAACTTGTTTCTCTTCTTCCCATCTTCCTTATTTCCTCCTCTCCCTTTCTACCTGTTACCTACAAAGGACTTTTGTTTGATTTTTTTTTAAAAAAACAAATCAGAGATTGAGAAAAGACAGTTGTGTCTCATTGGGCAGAATTTTCTGCCCACCGGGTGGGCGGGCCCGACCCAATCTCTGGCGGGTGGGGAGCCAATCCCCGCCAGAGAAGTGGGCCTCGCCTCCATTTTAAGTGCTATGCGCTTCCTGTGCGGGTGGGGCAAGGGGGTTCCCCAAATGCGAGAGTGCGCTCTTTCGTGCATGCGCATGAAAGAACGCACATCTCCATGAGGCTAAGTGCTGCCTCAGGGAGATCGCTGAAAGTTGTTGAAACATTAAAAATAGAAAAATAAAAAAATCCTTAACATGTCCCTCTCAAGTGACATGAGATGGGACATGTTAATAAATTTCACTAAAAGTTTATTAAAGTTTTTTAAACCCTACATGAAACCTCATCCCGCTGGTGGATGAGGTTTCATGTTTTTTCAGAAGCCCGCCGGGGCTCCTGGCCTGCCCGACAGCCTTAAGGTTGGACGGGCAGGTCCTTTAATTGTTTTAATTATCCTGTCAATGGCCTCAATTGGCCATTGACAGGTCGGCGGGCCCACAGCTGATTTTGCTGAGCCCCCGCCTTCCTGAAAATTTAGATGGGGCAGGATAACGTCGGGGGTTCCCCCCGACATCATCCCGCATCATTTTGCGCGTCGGTGAGCGAGCCCCAGACCCTGCTCACCAACAGCAAAATTCAGCCCATTGTCTTTTTCACAGGTGTAGACAATTCAAAATGACCCTTTCTGTCAACAGAACGCGTCACGTAATTAATTGGCTTCAAAATTTAATTTTTTTAAAGGACTGAATATTTGACAAAAGAGAAACCTTCTGTCTCTCTCTCTCTCTCACATAACCTCGCTCTTGTGCTCCTTTGCAGTCTCGAGCCCTCGCTCGCGCCCCACACTTTCGCTCGCACCCTCTTTCAAACACTGCCATGCTCTGTATCTCTCTCTCTCTTCCCTCTTCCTTGCTCTACCTCTCCTCTCTCATTTTCCCAACACAAACTCTCTGGTCTATTAACTCAAACTTTCTGCAGCTTATTGAACAGATAAGTTACAACACGTAATCCATACTCAGGGATGAGAAATTTCTGCCATTTGATGGAATTCTGACTTTCGAATAATGGAATTCTGCCCTTTTAATTTTTTTCCGACCTCTACCTCCCCTTGGCTGATGCCACCTCCAACGCAACCAAAGCTGGGAGGAAAGAATCTCAAAAAGCCCAGGAAATCTCTGCCATAACGAGGTCAGGAGCCGCTACTCATCCCGCCAGGAGGTACACTCTGCTGTTGACCATTTGGTGGAGTTGCGGTGTTCAGAAGGCCCAGGGGAGGGAAAAGAAGCAGCAGAGATGGGGTTCGGCAGGCCCAGGTGAGGGGAGGGAGCAGCAGAACTGGGGTTTGGCAGGCCTGGCAGGGAAGGGGTGAACAGTGAAGTCAGGTCTCCATGGGGTTCAGCAGGCTGAGGAGAGTGGGAGGGAAGGGGGGAAAAACAGAGCCTGAGCCTGATGCAGAAGTATTTTTTTCTCCTGAAGATTTGGCTACAGAGTATGTAAACAAAGATGTGTCAAAACTGGAAGTTGCTAAAGTTAGTGAGGTAGATTCTGCACTGTGCCATTATTTATTACTATTTATTTTGGCAAGACAAAAGAGGGTGAGATTTTTAAACTTGTGCACTGGAAGGTAACGTGTTAAGGTTGACGATTTCCGCTGTCCCGTAGAAAAATAAATTACAGAATTCTTTGCATTAAAAAGCTCACAAGTCACAAACATTTTTTCGTACTTAGTGAGATGTTATACTGTAATTGGTTTTAAAATGCAACATGTTGCAATATTTGGCTATTGCAAAAAATAAAAAACCCACAAGATGTAAACATCTTTCTGAAACAATGCAACATCAGCAACTTGAGAATCAAACTTGCAGTTATTGTGAAAAGTGTTATTCATTAACCAAAGTGCTTTTAGGAGATAGACTCAGAACAACCTAGTTTAAATTAATTAGTATTCTGAAATTAATTTGACAACTTTCCCCTGCTGCTAATTGAGGCAGGTATGTTTTTTGTTTGAGTTCTTCAATGAGTCAAGTCTGAACGAGAGCTCTTGCAAAACAGAGTAAAATGGACATATTAATTGATGTGCTTTGATACAGTTCCCCCTGGAGGAACTGAAGGAACAGCACCACATCTTCCGATTAGGCACTTTACAGCCTTCTAGACTTAACATTGAGTTCAACAACTTCAGACCATGAACTCTGTCCTCCATCTTTACTCCCTTTTTAATCCAATTGTTTTTATTTTTCATTTTATTTATTTATTCATTTTTTAAACCCTTTATCCCCAACCACACCCACCGCCATTGCCATCTGTCACTTGTTTCTATGTTGTGCTTTCACAGAGCACTGACCCTTGTCCTGCTATTAACACAAGCTGTTCTTACCTTTAGGCCACTATCAGTGCCTTCTTTAGACTTCACCACTACCATTAACACTCCCTTTGCCTTGTGTCCATGACATCTTTGTTAATCTCTTCTTAGCTCCCACCTACCCCTGACCTGCTATCTTGCTCCACCTGCTCCACCCCTCTTGAACAGTATAAAATCCATCACATTTCTACGTCTCAATAATTCTGCCATAATCCTTGACTCCCTTGCTGAGCAAAAATCTATCTAACACAGCCTAGAATATAGTAAATGTACCAAACTCCACTGCTCTCTTGGAGGAGAATTCCACAAATTAATGACCCTTTGAGAGAAAAAAATTCTCCTTATTTCAGTCCTAAATGGGATACCCCTAATTTTTAAACTGTGCCCCTTGGTTCTAGATCCCCCCCACAAAGGGAAACATCCTCTCGGGATCTAACCTGTCGAGTCCCCGCATAATCTTGTATGTTTCAATGAAATTAAATATTACCCATAATTCTTACACATGTAACACTATCACTCCTTTAAAAAATAAGCAAAATTGTCACAAAATGACTCTTCAAACTGCAATTACGAAGAATTAAGTCATCTTGTGAATCAAGTTACTAGTTATTTTGCATGACTAATCATTGATTTTATAGAAGGGAGAGTAGACACGGAATAAACTAGATTAAAAGACAATTACAACATTTTCATTTTTGAGATGAATGGGAACCTATCGCTCTAAATCTTAAATGGAGCAAAACTGGGCTTGCAGGGGAAATCTGTCTTGTAACCACAACTTTAATCTTGTGTTTGATAATTGTTTTACAGGGCACAGATGGTGTTCTTGAGGTTTTTAAAATTCTAAGTGAAGAGGAAGTGAATAAAAAGATTGAAAAGAAACAAAAAAAAGCAAAGAAAAAGGCAAAGTGAGTGAAAGTATGATTGATTTGACTCCATTAATGTCATTAAAGGGTAAGTCTTTTGTTGGAATTTCCCCCCACTAACAAATCTGTGAGAGTAAGGACTATTTCACCATTGAAATACCAACATCTCACAGGAAGGATATTTCTTCAAATGATATGAGCTATTGTTTTAAAGCAGGTGCTTGCAGCTAGAAAAATGGAAGTTATTACTATCAGTTTCATCAATGTCATTCTGATGCTCTCTGTATGCAGTGATAAGAACAATTGGAGATCAGGCACAGTAAACAAACGTTGGATATACATTTATGTTGGCAAGGAACATGGCACTTTGACATATTTAGTTTTCCTCTTCGCTATCTACAATTGAAGCGTGTGTGATATTTCATATGACCAGCTCCTTGTTTTTAGTTGTACCCTCTGGAAGAAGCTCTATTATAAAAGTTGAAATGTTAAGATTATGTTTGAAATGTTATAGGTTATGTGGGTAGCACAAATCACCACATTAACTTAACATGTTAATAAAGCCAACACTTAGCATGTTAAGTCACTGTAACAAAGCAAGTAGCATCTTTGACTCCGCCATCAAAAGAGTAGAGTGCAATTGGAAACCACGCTTAAATTGCACATTGCTTTGGTCAGGCCATATCTCGAGTACCTTATCTAATTTTATCACAGATCACAAGGCAAATATTCAACCCCTTGACGTGGGATAGAAGAGAGAAAGAAAACCAACCCCTAGTTTTATGAAAGGCTTGAAAATTTGGGTTTATCTGTTAAGGCAAAAGGTGGCTTTCAGGGAGCTTGAGAAACCTGTTTTTAAAAACATTCCATGCAAAACCTTTCCTCTCCCATCTTTCAACTGGTGTCTTATGGCCATGTACACTTTGCGGTGTGGCAGTGAATCAAGAGGTTTCAGGTTTGATTTCCATCTTGTGCTAAATTAGCTAATTGCAGCAGATTACTGGTGAAGTAACTGCAGTTGATTTCAGTGGTTCTGAGCTACAGAGAGGCAAAGTTGTCCAGGGTGCCCACCCGATCACTGCCATACAATACTTTCTGGAAGTGTGCATGGAAGCTTCACAAATCATGTTGGGTTTGGCTGTGATGGTGCTGATGGTTTGAAAAGCACTCACTGTTGAGGCACACAGGACACTAGAGAGCCAATACTGGCCACGGAAACATGCCCACCTTCAGTTGCCACTTTCAGGAATGGCAAGCAAGGCCAGAAAGTAAAATTGGAAAACTGAATTCCAGCCTTGGAAAATAGAGGTAATGGTAATATTTAGGAAGCAGCAACACACAAAATGAAATAGCGACAGAATCCACATCAAGTGAACTGTCGTGTTTTAAAACGAAGCAATAAGGAACATTCAGTTCTTGGCAGACTCTCGCTTATATCCTGCTATAACACTGTATTTGGCAGGCTCCCAAATAGATATTTTGTGTTTGCTTTTGTGCAACTTAAAAAGTAAATAATACAAACAACTTATGATTGCTAATAGTTTTTCAAGTCTTTTTTTTAACCAGTGAACATTGCTAGGAAAGTGGCATTAAAATCTAAATATTTTTGTCAGCTACTCTCTCAGGCACTTCTAAAACAAAAGAAAGCTATTGTTACTTAAGCAAATAATTGAAGGCATCACAGACACTCCTGCTGGCAGCAAATGTGCAATAGTGGCCAGGAATGTGGAGAGTTGAATGTAGTGCAGCTATGGCCAGCTTTCCTGACCTGAAATGACTGCAAAAGAATTGAAGGTATTATGTACCTAAACTATACATTAGCTTCATTCTGCTTGATTGCTAGATAATTGCTGATCAAGAGAGAAGCTTGTAGATTTTAGTCTGCAATGTGGTAGCTGGGCTAGATTCCTGGCTGTCTGGATTCTGTAAGGAGCTTCTGTTTTACTGAGTTTCGATGGAAGTTTATCACACTAAAGGCTCCTTTCATTGCTCCTTCTGTAATTGACTTAGCAGAGAGCTAGGAACAGAGAAAAGATGTCAGGATGACAACAAATTTGTGCAGTTCACCCTGCCATTATGTACTCTTTGTATCTATAGCCCCATTCGCATCTACCTGGCACATAATGAGGAGCAGTGAGACTGAGATTTACAGGGACGCAATTTGTATTGTTAGTTGTTTCAGGAAGGACTGCAGGTATTGTATGGGTGATTTTAATAGATTGGATAAAAACAGAGATAAAATAGATTGGAGTTTGATGACTTCTTTGATCCCCAACTACAGATTTAACTCTCGTGTAATTAGGATAGCTGTTATAGTTTTCCCACAAGGTATAGTCAGGGGAAGAAGATCTGGGGCCAGAAGAGACCATTTACAACAAATTGTTTTTACTTTCCTTGTCATCTTCTTGGTCCCATAAGGAAAGTTTATGCCCCAGGCTTCTTACCACTCTCTTCAAGGTTTTCAGAAGTCGGATCATTTCAAATAAATGTTCAATAAAATAAACAATTCAATAAACAAATTCACAATATAATCTATTATGTGTAAAAATTTATCGCCCCTCAGTTCTTTGTCTTTATTGAATTGCCTGGTTTTCTTTTTAAAAAGTAAAATTTTTTGAAAGTCTTCCCACAAATCCCAATTTAACAATTTTAGCCATATATTTTGTTGCAACTTCTTAAATACAATGAATTCCTTGTGTTTAATAGTTCAAAGAAAAAAACTGCTGCTGTGCAACACTGCCATCTGTGTGTCTGTAATACACTGGACAGCTATTTTTATTCATTTTTTTCAAGCTTTATTTAAATTGAATGCACTTTGTTATGGATAGATACCAGAAATAAGTGTTCATAGAAAATTGTTGTTTTAAGAGTTGCTCGATATATTAATTTCTAAAACATAAGCAAGTTGTAAGCAGGGGCCAGATAAAAAATTATATTGGATTAGTTTCTGTTTATGTCTAGGATATTTGGGGATACAAATTTGGTTTCTGCACTCAGCAGGCCTCAATTTTCCCTATTCTAAAGAGAATGTGTGAAAACAATGTGGACTGGGGAATGTAACAGTTAGATTTCCACTCTTTGATATTCACTGATCAATAGCTCCTTTAAAATTATAGCCATGCAGCTATAATTTAGGATCAACATTACACACATTCCCCATATTTATAGTAATGGTCAAAACAACAACTTGCATTTATATAGTACCCTTAATGTAGCAAAACATCCCAAGATTCTTCACAGCACCAATATAAGATAAAATTTGACACCGAGCCACATTGCCCACTATTAGGGTAGATGACCAAAAGCTTGCTCGAAAAGGCAGGTTTAAGGAGCTTCTTAAAGGACGATAGAGAGGCAGGTTTAAGAAAATAATTCCAAAGCTTAGGGCCGTGGCGGTTGAAGGTATAGCCTCCAATGGAGGAGCTGTTAAAATTGGGAATGCTCAAGGGTCCAGAATTGGAGGAGCACAGCTATCTTGGAGGGTTGCCGGGCTGGAGGAGATTATAGAAGTAGGGTGGGATGAGGTCATGGGGGGGATTTGAAAACGAAGATAAGAATTTTAAAATTGAAATGTTACTTAACCAGTAGCCAGTATAGGCCGGCAAGCACAGGGGTGATGGGTGAACAAGATTTGGTGCAATTTAGGACATGGGTAGCAGAGTTTTGGATGACCCCAAGTTTAAGGAGGGTAGAACATGGGAGGCCGGCCAAGAATGCATTGTAATAGTCGAGTCTAGAGGTAACAGAGGTATGGTTGAGGGTTTTAGCATCAGATGAACTGAGACAGGTACAGAGTCTGGCAAAGTTAAGGAATTGGAAATAAACAGTCTTGGTTAAATGTAACTTCCATGATTGTGAGAATGGATGTTATTTTTAAAAGTATTTTTGGAGAATATTGTGGTATTCTGTGAAGGAGGCCATGCGTCTGTTCGTGTGCGTCTGTGCGTGCGCGCGTGTGTGTGTAAATGATTTAGTTAAGCCAGGGAAATGTTACTGGAAGACAGATTGTCTGGGGGGTTTAAAACATGAAAGGATAGAGGCGATAGGTTTGAGATACAAGTGAATAGATTGGATCTAACATTTGCATTTTTAGATAAGTTGAGAGTTTGAATATCAAAGGGAAGTCAGAGGTGAGAAGAAACCTTATCATCTTGCAGGAGCTCCATTAGTAAACAGAAGAGGGTACATTACATTTCATTGACCCGAAGGCAGAGACAAAATAGAAACATGAAAGATTTTATGTTTGGAAGGATTTGAGTTTCTAAGAGGTGTGAGAATAGAACCTGAGATGAAAGGGGAAAAATGTATTTTAGAGTTACTGTGGGTAGCTGGCGTTGGTACCTGTTGGCTGTTAGATGTAGCTGTTAGCTGTGTGAGGGAGATCTCCTGGAAACAGCTCTAGACTGGGAGAAGATGCAGTTTGAATCAGCCATCCAGTCAAACCAGAAAAGTATTGGGCTGTAAAAAGCAGTCGTGTTCTGAAGTTTTGGATTTCCATAGCAAAAGAGTATAAGAGGTGGGAGAGAGTTTAAGAGATCAAGCTACAGCAGCTTGCCTTGGGTAATATTACTGGATTTTCATAGTTAAACATCTATAAGGGAGTATTGCCTGGAAGGTGTTTACTTGTGGGTCTGACCAAGTAGTTTTGGGGAATGAGTTTAAGACTAATTTTAACTGTGTAACCGTAATTTTATGTGCTTAAGTTTTCTTTTATTCTTAAGAAAACTTTTACTTTTAATTTTTAAAATCCCAAAAGTGTTACTGGACCCCTTGCTGCTGGAATCAGTAAGTTTTCTTCTTGTTTTCAGAATACAAAAAAAAAGGATTTGGCCTGTAAGCCAAGCTTCCCTCTGGGTCTTGGTTTGCGCAGCAATTAACATCTGCTGTGGCCATAACAGTGATATACTGATTAATTACAACAATCTAGCACATTACTTTCTAAATCTAATAACGGAGAACAGTGTTCGGATAAACTACAGACGTTTACTGGGAAAAGTAGGGAACTGCATCTATTTCTGTGCAGATCAGTCTCAACCTTAATGGCATACTTTTTGCATTTTGTTATCTCCATCTGTTCAGCATTGTTAGCCTTACCTGCAAATCATTGTTTCCTTTCCAGTGGTTCCTGGTACTTTCCTCATCATCACCAGCCTAGAATCAAGGTGTAAATATTTGGAGAAGTGATGGTGAAGGTGTGAAATTATGTACCATCGCTCCATAGTGGGGCACCATGGCTCATAGAACTATGTGCTTCAGTATATGTCTAACTCTCTGTTTGCTTGTATAATGAAAAGTGGGCTGATATCCAGGTAAGTGAAGGTATTAACGGGAATCTGTGGAAATCATTAGAGTAATGGAAGGACAGAAGGAATTTGAACTTTGATTCTGAGTTGCAATTGTGATCTGGAAAATAAAGGCATCTGACCACAGTAAACAGGGATGCTTTACACATGGAATTGATTAATTTTATTTTGCTGCAGTTACTTAAATTGAATATTTTGTTGTGGATTATTTAACAGGCGAAAGGCTGAGACAGGGGAATCTGACATTGACTTGGAGCCTGCAGTGGAACGAACGCTAAAGGATGAGATTCAGAAAGTCACAAATATCAAAGCCTCAGGAAAAATCAGGTGAGACCCAGTTGTCTGGCCAACCAGAAAGAAAGAATTATCTGTGGTATAATTTCTTAAACACTAAACAGAACTTTAGCCAGTGCTAAGAAAGCTGTCATTCACAGGGATTGGGTTGCATTTTCAAAAATTAAGTAAAATTTCAGATAAATGATTATTTTAGACAAAATTTGGCAACTTGTTGAAAAATTGGAACATTCCTTTGAAACGCTTTTAAAAATGGCCCTGATCTCTATAGAGAAAATTAAAATGAATTGGAGCTTTTATTGAAAGTAAAAGCTTGGAACTTTGAAACATCACAAAGTATGTTGGACTTTGTGAATGTGTGTACACCTGTGTGTCATGTTTTATGCATTATTCTGTGAGCAAAAAAAAAGTCTGGTGCATTGCATTTTATTCCTGTTGTACAATATACCTTCAGATTTATCCGGCAGTTTAATAATGACTTTACATTTGCATAAGAAAGCATATGTACCTAATTCCAAAGCAATATGTCCAACCATGTCACTAATTGTGAGCTCCATTACCATTATATAAATGGAAGTGCTTAAGTTCCCTTAGCTAGCATTGGTATAGCTCTACTGTATTGAAACTAGGAATGAAATTGAGTTTCGGTTTATTGTTTTGCTGAACAATCTTTATTGCTTCCATCTTTAGAGGATGCCTTTAATATTGAATTTGCACACATCACTGGACTAACGAGAGTTAATTCAAGTTTACTATTTTTAGTATTACATTATAACATTGCAACTTTGGCCTTTTGATCCTGATTCAATTTTTTTCCAGATCATTCAACTTTCTTTTATTGCCAAATGGGGAGCTAAAGGTTGTGATGCTGCTGCAAAACAACAGTGTTGAGGCTTACAGTCTGAACCTAACAGTGCAAATGCCAGAGTGCACAAAGATGGCCAGAATAACCATTGCAGGTCACAGGACAGATGCAAGAACCCTCGCCTTCAGTTCTGACAATATTGCAGTTCTCTCTGCTTCGTCTGAGACAGTCAAAATATGGAACAGGTTTGAATACGTGTGCATGTGCGTGTGTGCGTGCGTGTGTTCTGCCCATTTTAAATTCATATATCCACATTTAATATAGATTTTACCTATGCAAACAAAGAGGAACGGATGCAATCATGGCCATGTCTGGCAAATTGGCCATCTCCATGGTTTTCAAACAGTGGATTTTTTTTTGGTTTCTTAATTTTCAGCTTCTAAGTTTAAGATTTGACCTGTTCTGAATTTTCAGACTATTCATTTAATCTCCAATAGTTTTAAATTTTACATCTTCAGCAGGATTCAGATAGTCCTTCCATTCCTCACTACAGGTTGCTGTGAAGGATGAACCATCCAACCTGACCCACACAACTGTGGTAACCTGCATGCCATGCAATCTGCTGGGAGAGGTTAAAAACCCAAGCCAATTTAGGGGGAAAAACTGGGAAATTACTCTATGACCCCTGTAGGTGATCAACATTGGTCCAGGAGATCACTCTGGCTGTGATTAATTCTGTATAGTGCCTGACTTTTGTATGAGTTCATCTCCACCTCAGCCGGAAATGGGCCCAGCTCTCACTTGAGGGAATTCAGAGAATCGGTGTTCACTGCATGAGCTTGCAGTCTGCTCCACAGGCCCAATATTCCTGGGCAAATAACCACCTCCTGACAGCTATCCTAGATTTGGCCTTGTATAATTTAAGATTGTGACCTTTTAACTTCCCTAACCTATTTATTTGAATTTTTGACCCTCCTCTGCACCCTTTTAAAAGTCTTAATATCACCTACCCTGGAAGGTCACAAAAATTGGACACAGTATTCAAAGACCAGACCAATATAAGGACAAAGTAGTATGATTTGTCTTAAAGAGTGTACTTAAAATGACTATTTCTCTGAAAGTTTTAAGACTCAATCTCATCTTATATTTTTAAATATTAATAGCACTTATAATATTTTGGCCTCTGGGCTGCTTCACTCTTGTATTACTTTGTCTGCCATCATTTTGCTTATTGTTTGACTTTGGGCAGTGTGAAGTAAATGGCAGGCAAGGTTAATGGACTGTCCATATCCATGCAAATTCGGGTCCTATTATGTTAAAAGGACTTTAGCGGCATTCTAACCAGAGCCTGAGCAGGAAAGGTGCCATGGCTTTCCTATTAGGCAAAAGCAAGTTGGCAGCTGATGAGAATGACGAAGAAAGCCTTCAGGTAAGTCAAACAATGCCCTTTGTGTATCTCAGATGAGCAGGAGTGCTTCTCTGGGCCCCACAAGGAAAGTTGTAAGCTCCCCTGTTAGGCATTGCCTTCTTCCCTCCTGAAATCCCCCCTCATTATTTGCTTAGAAACCAGCTGCTTGATCGACGCCAGTCAGCAACTACTTTGTGTCCTTCCCCTACAATTCCCCCCACCACCTTTCCAGATGGGAAATTAACCAGTGGCAATTAAATTAGACCCAGCAGGTAAAATATTCAGGACCTGAAATTCCATGTTTTGCACTTGCTCTACCTGCACAAAAGCTGTTCCTGATTAAAACCAGCCCTTTGACAGTGTCTTCACATGAGCAATGCCATGGGAGATCAATTATGTTGTGATCCGATTAGGGATCAGTAATGTTTTTGTTTAAAGTAGACAAAGTTTGAAATGCCAGTTAGTCACTAAAGGAATAAAGCCACAAGATTCATGGTTTTAAACGAACAAAATAAACTTTATTATACCAAGTCGGAAAAGTAAAACAATTTACAATATCTATCTTATGTTGATTCTGAACATTTGAGTATGAGATAAATATGAATTAACAGGCAAACTTTGGTCAAATACACCACACTGCACATTAAATGACAGATACGACCCAGACAGATCCCACAGATTTCTGAGCAACCCACCCAGGTGTGAGTTACCACTGTGAGTCTCTCAATCTCATTGAAACTTTGTCTCCCTCAGGAGAGATTTCAGCTCTTCACTTTTAAAGATCTAGCATCTAAATTTCCTCAAAAGTGTCTCCAACTTGGTCTACCTCATCATCCACTTACCTCCTGATGGTTCAATCTTCCCCTGAGATTGCATTCTACGGGATTCATAAAGTTGCACTCCTGCCTCTAATTACTGGCACATTTCCAACTCTTTCACAGACCGCTAGCTTTACTCAGCTGACACTGCCCGAACTCCAGTCTCCCAGCAGCACCTAGCTATATATGGCACCCAGGCTTCTCTGAACCTTAACCACCTGGCACAGAACCAGTGAGGTCCCGCCACCTTTTCAGCTTCCCAGGACTTCTGTGAGCCCTAACTAGCTCGAGCCTGCTAACAGCTCTCAGGGATTCTTTGAGAGCTGTAAATCACACGAGGTCCACATTGCAACCAAACCCCTCTCTCAGCAAACACGCAGATAAATTGAAACCAGGGAACCTTCCTAAACTCCACCCATCTCCATGACAATATAGCCAGGGTTCACCTAATGCTGCCGGAAGTGCAAAATGTTTTAGTTTGACAGGCAATATGATCGGCGCAGGCTTGGAGGGCCAAAGGGCCTGTTCGTGTTCTGTACTTTCCTTTGTTAATTTATCTCTAGCTCCCAAAACAAACATCTGTCTGGGCTGCACTTCTTCGTAAGCAGTGTAGACATCATGTCTCCAGCTGAGTAAGCCCCACCTGCAGTTTTATGGTTCCACCTCTTTTATTCTGGCTCTATTACACAAACATGGGTAACCTTCTGAACTGCCATTTTCTTTTAAGTGTTCTGGCAATCTCTAAAGCCCAGCATTTTAGTTAACTTACCTTCACAACAATAATCTTCCGTGAACTAAACATTATCTCTAAAAATTAACATGAATCATGAACTAGATATTCATCACAACTAGCATAAGCGAAAGGATAATACATTACTAAACAGTGCATCAAATATGTAACATTAATTATCACTAATGGATGGGGATGCTACTTTTTTCATTCCTGCAGTTTAACATGTGGTTGAGTAGCATGGTACTCATATAATGAAAACACCTTGTGTGCAATCAATCAAGATGCATCGTACTGTTGCCATGAACAACTATGCAATGGCAATTTTAGGATTTTCATTTAAAAATGTAACTGCTTATATTTGACATGTACATATGTAGACTCATTAACATTATACTTGCATTTACATAATGTGGATTCAATTCCAGTGGTTCCTTTGTACTAGTCCAGATGACCTTTTTGATTTAAAACATCGATAAGCCATTGAAATACACTGTCTGTTCTAAGACCGGTTTCAAGTGCATACTTTGTTCCATACACTTAAAATATGTGCACCGTTTACCAAGTAGACCCTGAGAGTTGTGCTTTGCTAATCCTCAGATCTACTCTGCAGTGTATCAGGACCATGGCTTGTGAATACTCACTCTGCTCTCTCTTTGTTCCTGGGGATAGACAAATTATCTTGGGAACTAAGGTAAGGAACTAAGGCTTCTCTTTGCAAAGCTCTAGAGAAGCTGTTGTGACAGCATTTTCAATTTAAACTTAGTTAATTTGAGCGGGCTCTAAGGTAATTAATACATTATGCAGCAATACTTCACCTATTGTGTATTGGAATATATTGGAGACAAATAATCTTGGCTGTGAGAAGACTTTTTTTTAGAAAAATCTCACCTTCTGAAGGCATCAACTCATGCTGGGGTATAAATGCAAGAGCATCATGACCTGGGTTTGTATGGTTTTGAAACACTGAGCAGTCTGTTGTGGGCAGAAGGGGATTTAATTTAAACAGCCATGATTTCTCTTCTCACCATCCATCCGTAAACAGAAAAGTGTTTTGATTTTGATTTCCCCCTTTATAAGCGGAGGTGTATTACTCAACCCCTCAGTTTTGGTGTAATCCAATTTCTGTTAATAATCCCACAGCAAACTCGAGATAGGGTAAACGCAGGGGTTTAGTTTATTCGCACACACTCAAAACGCAGGCAGGGAGGGGTGGCGTGTCACTGCGTAGCCCCCTGTGCATTCATACGATAAAAGAGGGATAGAGAAAGAAATATTTCCAGGGCAAAGAACCACAGCAAAGAATTATTGTTTTATGTAAGTCCATAGTCCAGAATTGAAGGTCCAGTGCTGAATTCCTTCACAGAGGTCAGCAGGCTGAACAGATGTTGGATAATCCCCCTTTCCAGTAGAGTTGACTTCCACGATGAGATAGACATGCAGAGATGACTTAGTCTTGTAGGAAATGGTATAGAAGTTCAGAAGACCCAGCAGAAATAATGTAGATGGGGGCCAGGCATTCAGACCTTGACAGAGCCCTTTTTCTGAGCTGCTGCTTTGTAGATGAAAAAATGGCAAACTGCCTTGAAATCCAGCGAGATGGTATGACTGGTTCTCCAGCTAGGGGGGTCATGTCACATGACTCCCACCTTTCCATTTTGGCTTTGACAATGGGCGTATATTCCTTTATCTGGGCTCCTGAGATTGTCAATGTTCCAACCATTAAGAATTTGAAAGGAGTTTGCAGGGTCCTTTGTCCTAGCAGATTAGGAGATTCCAGTGGCCAGGCCTGGTTTATGAAATGTAGATCGCTTTTGTATCATTCCCTTTTGAATTTAGTCTCTGCAGCCCACAGGGTTGTTAGCATCTCTTCAGAGATATTGAGGTGATAGCTTCTCTGATACTGCCAGAAAGCTCCTTTTGTTCAGGGTTACAGGCACACATAGCTTCAGCCTTTATAAAGTCTTTGTCCAGTTTTTTAATATTTTAGGAAGTAGCCATGATGATACATCATTAAAATATAGTGTGAGGTCATAGCTCCGTTACAAGTGCATTTACCAATTGGCCACCAAATGAGATCCAATTAGGATGCCCTTTAACTACCCACATGAGAATGGCATTGATATTTGCTACGTAGAACCAACATGTATTTAAAATACCCGGTAGAAGTAGAAGGAAAAATATACGTATAGTGAGTATAAATGGCAGTTCATGTAATCACTTGTCTTGATAGTTCCAACTTTCTCACCTTTTTGAAAATGAATCATTTGATCATTTTCTGTTGCTTCTTGTCTTTGAATAAAATTAAGGTGAGGGGACACACTCGTTATCTAATTTTTTGGGCATTTCAGTCAGATGCAACTGTAAGTAACAATGTATTGAAAGCCTGCATAAAACTAGTAGCTGTCACTTAGAAATGTTGTTATTTTGCTGTCATTGGTTGTTCTCTGAGGAGGAAAAGATCATATTAAAGTGAAATTTTGTCCTTCCCTGATGGATCAGCCATTGATTTTGAGACATTTCTGCTTGTGAAGGGAATGTCACTTCAATTGGTTCCAGATTGAATTTAGATTGAGTTTGTGTAAATGCCTCCATTGAATCCTCTAGGAGCCATTGTCCCAAATCATACTGCAATTGTCGTTAAACTAGGGAATTCGTGTGTGGATCAATTGATTGTAACTGAATTGATCAGTGAAAGAAAAAGAGAAATTTAGTGTTTAAAAAAAATTACAACTCTTAAAACTCTTAATCATCAGCAGATGTTTCTTCATGATAGAAAATAAAAGGCAGCGAATAAAAGACATTAGTCTATGTGGGTTGCTTCTCTTGAATATTAGCAGACAGCTGAATTAGATTATATCTAAACTGTCTTTGCATTTCCTGTCCCTGCTTTTTCTCTGTAGTCTGGAAAGCTACAGCTCTTTGATTTAGCTTCTGGGAATTTGTTGGAGACATTTGATGCCCATGACGGAGCAGTGTGGTCCATTTCACTGGCACCAGACCAGGTAATGCTTTCTGCAAGATTTCAGTTGTATAGTTTATTTTTAGGTGAGTTCTGAAAATTACCCTTGCATTGCCCTTACTCAAATTTCCTTGTAATCCATATCAAGCAAGCTGTAATTACTAACCCACACAGGCGGAATCTAGTTAATGTGCTATTTAAAAACTAGCCTGTTGAAAATGAGGCCACTCTTTTGTCAGCAGGTAAGGATATATATAGAAATTGGATCTTGATATATAAATGCAGAAGTTATTTAAACCTTACATTGGAGGTGACGATATATGCGTGAGCAGGGAGCACTAAAGTTAGCTGCTACCTGAGTAAACCACTTACATCAGTGTGAGATAGTTTTAAGGGTCTCCACACCACAGGTACATTTCAACATGCAGCGCTATGCAAATAGCAGTAACAGCTTTCAGCATATGGACCACAGTGGGTTAAAAATGAGGCACGTCACCTTTTTCCTGGGATCAATTTGGGATAGGCTGGCTTTGCCAGCAATACCTACATTCCACGAAGGAATAAATTTTTAAAATAGTTCCGTTCCCTTGCCTTTTTCATATGTTTAATATTTTTCAATTTCAAACAGATACCCAAAAATACTGCAGTGCCTTCACAATTGATTTTTAATAAATTGTTGCCCAGAGGTGCAAATAAAATAAATTACGAGAGTTAGATATTGCATCTCATCTCTTTTCACCACCACCACCCCATGCCCTCCATGTAAATGCAAAATGTGTTAATCAAAAAAGGAAACAGTCATCATCTCTGGGTTAAATTGGAATTGAAATCCATGGTGACAATACAGTGTTATCCATTGAACAACTTAATCCATTAACAAGTATTTTATGGGCTTTTAAAAATTTTATTCATTGTTCTTTGTTCTAGCGTGGTTTTGTTACTGGAAGTGCTGACAAGATGGTGAAATTTTGGGAATTTGAGTTGGTGAAGGATGAAAGTTCTACACAGACCAGGTGGGCAACGAGAAGAAAAATAAATCAAGCTATTTTAATTAAGGAACAATTGTTAAAGCTAATTGGGCTCCCATGATAGCTAAGCACATAAGCACATTTATTCCTGGAATACCAAACTATATAGTCCAGGAAGGATGATTTGGTTTGACTTTGATCTGACCATCAGTTTGTGCTGAATTACTGATCTCGATGATCCTGGTTTAAGAAGAAAATCAGCTAAGGTTTCCACTTGTAATCACTAGTGTGGCAATACTAGACTAACTCAAAGCATCATGGGTCAAAATTCTGGAACACCCTCCCTACAGCATTTGAGTGTACCTACACCACATGGACTGCAGCGGTTCAAGAAGAAAGCTCACCGCCACCTTCTTGAGGGCATTTAGGGATGGGCAATAAATGCTGGCCCAGCTGGCAACACCCACATCCCATGAATGAATTAAAAAAAAGAATCATTATTTTATTTTTGACCAAAAATGTGTGATGCATGCAGGTGTGTATGTAAATATTGGGCGAAGATAGGATCAGCTCGACTATATGCTGCAAATATTCTGTTAGCATTTACTTATCTTACTTAACAAAAAATTGCATTTATACAGAACTTTTAACATTGAAAAAAGTCCCATGGCACTTCACAGAAATATATAGAAAAATGAGCTGAGCCAAAGAAAGACTCGTTAGGAGGGATAACCAAAAGTTTGACCAAAGAAGTGGTTTTTAAGGAAGAAAGGGGAGAGGAGGAGGGATTTTGGGAGAGAATTTGGAAGTACAACCTCCAGTGTTGAGGAAAAGTAAAAGGGTGGAATACAAGAGTTTTGAGCAAGCAGGAATGGGAGTTTGGGGTAAGAATTTATGGAGTTGGAGAAGGTTACAGTGGTAAAGAAGGCTTAGGCCATGAAAGAATTTAAACATAAGGTTGAAACTTGTAAATTTAAGGAATAGAGAGACTAGGAGTTAATGTACTTCAGAGAGAACAGGGATTATGTGTAAGCAGGACTTAGTGTGATGTAGGATATAGGCTGTAGAACTTTACATGAGCTGTAATTTATGGAAAGTGATGGATGAGAGGCTGGCCAACAAAGCATTGGGGTAATTAAATCTGGAAACAACAAAAACATGAATGGACTAATAGAAGTGGAAGAGGAGATGGCAGGGCTATGGTGTCAGAAAATCAGCTCTGGGTGAAGTCAGTTGGAACTTGATGTAGTGGAACCAGATCTGCTGATGCAGTGCTTTGCCAATTTCACACCAGATGCCTTCAAGCTTGTGACTCAATGAAGCAAATATGGGGGCTGTACCAAAGGAAAACATCCAGAATGGGAGAGAGTGAAAGTTTTACTGGGGATGAGGGCATGAAAGATAAGGTTGAGCGATTGACTGAATAAGTTACCAGTTACGTAGGTATTACAGCAAATGGCTAGACAAAGCTAAAGGTTAAAGAATGTGGTTGTAAGTGACTTGAGATAGAGCTTTTATCATAATGCAGTAACTGGGATTGGAAGGGACCAGGCAGACATGGATGCAAAGGAAAAATAAAAGCAAAATATTGCGGATGCTGAAAATCTGAAATAAAAACAGAAAATGCTGGAAAAACTCAGCAGATCTGGCAGCATCTGTGGAGAGAGAAACAGAGTTAATGTTTTGAGTCCATGTAACATCTTCAGAGCCATGGATGCTAAGGAATCCAGATAAGTGGCCAGAAATGGCCCTGTTGATGATCAAGTCCACAGGAGATAACGAAATCGAGAGTTATCATGAATATGGGTAGGATAGTTTTTATAGAGGGAGAACTCTAGAGATAATTAGACAGCAGTGAGTTTGGACTGCTCTCAAACACATAGTGAATAAGTCAGAAAATACGAAGAGAAGCACAGAGGGTAGATGTTTGTTTAAGTGGAGCGGATGATGGTGGTTCAAGTCTGGGGCAGCAGCAGGAGAACACACGTAATGGAAGAACTAGTGATAAGTTAGGGTAGGAATTGGGAGGAGCAAAGAACTTGAGAAGGGAGCTATTTAAAAAGTAGCAGGACCAAATGAGGGAAAAGGGAGAAAAGGAAAACAGAAACCAAATGTATAAACCTAAGAGATAACCATCTACCCACATAGCAAACTGTTTCTTAAATTATTCCTGATCTTTCAACTCCACTACCCTATCTATCCTAGTTTATTTTACATGTTGATCTCAGCCTGTGAAGAACACCCTGACACCATTCCTACATTTTCCTTTTGACAATTTGAATCTGTGCTTCCTTGTCCTGCTGTGATGGTTTACTTTGAAGCTATGTTCCAAGTCTACCACCCCTATCCCATTTAAGATGAGAAATAGTTCTTTCCTTTTGAGGCTGAATAGCCCAAGTTTTCCCAGTGTTTTCTCATTATGATAATTGATATGTATATAATGTAGCTACTTCTGGGTGGCTGATCTTTACCTGTGTTCTGTTATTCCTTAATTGTAGACTGTCTTTGAATCATATTCGCACTCTGCAGCTGGATGAGGACATCCTGTCTGTGTGTTACAGCCCTAATCAGAGGTTGCTAGCAGTATCGCTACTCGATTGTACTGTTAAAGTATTCTACACAGACACGCTGAAGGTAAAGCATTACTATAAGGACTCATGAAACCTTGCGAAATGCATTTGGAAAGCAAGTCCTTGTTTGCTAATCAAAAGTTGTAACCTGGTTCTCTAAAACAGGCAGATGTTTAAGATCAGACAGCTATGCTGGGGGGCAGTATGTAATCAAAAAATGTACTTATAAGCAAATATTTGTCACCCCCTGTGCAACCCTCCATAGTATGATACATGATACAGAAGGTGGTCATTGAACCTATTGTGGCACAACTATCCAATTAGTCCCACTTCCCATAGCCCGGAAAATGTTTTCCTTAAGTATTTATCCAATTCATTTTTGAGGGTTGCTATTGAATGTGCTTTACAACTGTGTCCTCCAAAGAAAGATAAGGTAGTTCACTGATCTGTGATAGCACGGCCTGTTCTTTACTTTGTATTATTACACAAAGATAAGTGGGTATGGCGAGCATTAGTTATTATACTAGTGTAACAACATGGAAGTTCAAATCCTACCATGGCAAAATGTGAATCAAATTTAGTAAACCTGTTCATTTGTAAACTAGCATAAGAAAAATAAACATGGAAGCTTCTGTTTGTCAAAAAGTCTAACTGATTCACTAATACCTGTCAGGAAGGAAAACCTGTCATCTAATGTCATATGACCTACAGATTCAGAGCTCAGCCAGGTACTGGAACAAAGCAAACTGAGACTCTAGAGAAGGTAGCGTCATTCAATTCAGAGTCAGTTTGGGCTTTGACACCTGACCCAGAAATGTAATGACCGTGCAAGGCCAAAAAACCCATGCATTGGAACTAAAGTTGTAGTGTAAATGCGCCCTAAATAATTCCCTGCATCAACGGAAAATTTGGGATTATCTAATGCCTTTAAGTCCTCTGGGAAGCAGCCCAGTATTCCATCCTATGGTTTGCTCAAAATATTTTTGTGAAAATAGACGATGCAGATCACATCGTAAGTCATAGCACAATATGGGAAGATAAATGAATGTGTCGATTCTGTGGTTGAAGAAAAATGATTGGATTTATTGTGATGCTTTAGATGTTGGTCAGAAATGCTGCAGAAATCAGGCAGCTTTGGGAATAATTGTAGATGTTCCAGTTGCCTGGTGCAGGGTATTTTAAACTTATGTAAGCTGACTATTTTTTTTTTAAATGATTGGTCTTTCAGACTGGTGGTGAAAAATGAAAGCACATATTGTGTTCTAAAAAGATGGCCAGTTCTAACATTTATTCTTTTTGTTTTATCTCTGCAGTTTTTCCTGTCTCTTTATGGTCACAAGCTACCTGTGCTCTGTATGGATATCTCTTATGTAAGTTTGTGCATCATTACGTGATCTGTTCAATATTAGTATACGTTGCAGAATAAAGGGATGGTAAATTATTTCCAAAGATTGGGGATAATTTTGGCATTATTTATCTTATTGCACTTTGGAATATGGTTTTTTGTAACGCCAGAAATATGAAGAAATTGGATTTTTCATGAAATCAAAGCATAGTAAATGTGGGTGCCATTCGCGAATGTCACATCTCCATTTATTTATCACATCTATTGGAGATATTGGGGTAAATTTGGTTACTTCGTGACACCAGCAGGAATTGATCTTGAAGGGAGTGCAGGACAAAGATACAACTGCAATACTGCAGCCCAACTTATCGTCCTGCATTCTCTTCAAGCAAAATTTCTTCTGTGAACATGAAAAGTACTGAAATGATACTACTATTAAGGAATTATAATTCTTAAAAACCTAATTGATCTGCCTGCTCATGATTCCTTTCTTAGACAAGTAATTTTCTTTTGAGGAAATTGTATCTGGGGAAAGGGCTTTCTATGCATAGTATTTGCACACCTGTGAGAGCAGCTGTGTGTTTTGTTCTACTTCAGCTGTCTCCTATTTAGTTTTCCATAATGCCGGTCTTCTGCAATGGAATTTTCTGTGTTGGGAAGAATATTGTGTATGATCAATGGGACAGCGCCTCAGAATGCTGGGAATTTGAATCTCATGCTGTTTGAAAATGAGCTTCTGCCATTGAAAATTGTAAAACAGAAAAAAAGGCTAGAAAGCAAGATTGACATCTTGAACGGGGGTCACCTTGTCTGTTAACATTTACATAGAAATGGGTTTACATTTTTGGGACAGATGTAATGGACCCAGTACTATGTATTTCTGTGTTTTGGTGGGAAAGGAACTTGGTTTAGCTCAATGGTTTGAGAAGATTGCCGAGCAACTTCTTTACCATTTTTATTTCTCAATTCTTCTTTCTATAATCTTTTCTACTGTTTTCAAATCACTGTTCTTTGTAGGACAGCAATCTGATAGCAACTGGGTCAGCTGACAGGAATGTCAAGATTTGGGGATTGGAATTTGGTGACTGTCACAGGTCTCTATTTGCTCATGAAGACAGGTATGTTTTAGTTTCCAATAGACATAAATGCATTGCTGCCAATACCGACTTCATGGGATCATAGGAGGTACTGCAGCTAACAGTCTCAAAAGCCAATTGAGGCCTCATTTCAAAGACTGATTTTGATAACAGTCAGCATTGTTGCTTGCCTAGATTGTATTGGGAAGGTATGTGTCAAAGTCTCGTGCCATGTTCATGTAATAATCAGCATAAAGGCAACAATTTCAAAATATGTGACTTTAGGTTAATTTTTAACACTAGACATGATTGTTACATTGGTAGGATTGTACCTGCATTGTTGTTCAGTGTTGTCATTTGAGTGGATATCATTTGTATCCTACATCGTGGACATTGTGAAATGTGCACAGCTTATTTGCAAAAGAGAACTTTAAGCATTGCTAAGCTTAGATTTATATTTGTTAGGCATCAGTTAGGATTACTCTACATGAGCCTTGCTATTCTGTTTCTCATTGTGTTCTGTGGAGAAATAGGTGATAGATGAGATGAAGAAGATGAAATAGTGGAATTGACATCTGGAAAAACTCAACTGTATGATAAATATTCCAATAAAGCTTAACATTTGTGTAAAAATATTTAAAAACATTTTGTAAAAGAATATCATTTAACTTTGAGTTCTGAGAAATGTATAATAAACATCAAATGAAATACTTGATAGTACAGGGAGCCTGAGGAATTAAAAGTGCTGAATAGGATATAATGAAATAGCCATTTGAAATATTCAAAACAGTTATAATTACTGGAACAGCAATTTGGCAGTTCTACTAGAAGTTATTTTAACTTTTACTGTGAATGAACACTTGAATGGTTTCAGTCGCTTTAAACTTAAATGGCTAAAACTTTAAATTTCAGCTGAAATAGTTACAAGAGCAGAATGGGAAGAAAAGAACAAAAAGTTATAGATGTAATGGAGGTGATTCTGCAGCAGAGTTTAGGAGGAAGTAAAGGTAGAATAATTGCTCTACAAATAGTCGTTTGGTAGTACAGGACTTGAGTATTGCCGAAAAAAGAGACGTTGAAGCTTTTTGTCTTGCACTCATCAGGACACTTCGCGAGAATACTAATATAAGGGGAAAACAATATATACTATATGTGAAGACAGTGCTGATTAGTTGGCAATTGAATTCTGGCAGATGCACCACTGATGGTGACTGACAGTTAACTGCCCAGCATTATTTGAAATTTAAACCAGGCAGCTTGACCCTGATTGGTCAAGGCATTTCCCTGAGGAATGAGTCAGCGAATTGCTGTTACTTATGTTGTTTAGCTGAAACAGGTGCAATGTGTGTACATGTTCATTCTGTCTGCAAAGAACAGGGCCCTGTGTATTAATGTATGTAGCTTCCAGTACATGCAAATGTGCCACACTATGAGCCCGACTGACGATCTTAAATTGGGTGTCAACTTAATTCTTAGCACACTGAGGATTATTTAGCAAACATTGTCCAATTGCGGAAGCACATCTAATGTTGGATACTGTGTTTTGAGTTTTGCAAGCACGGGCTGGTTGTGTACTGTCTGTACCTTGACCGTTGCAAACAGTGGCTGAGACAAGCTGTTTGGGTTATAAGGTTCACCAGTCTTTGGGGTTTGCAAAGTGTCCTGGTGAGTTCAAAACAAAAAGCTTCTACCTGTCTCTCTTTTCAGCAATAATGATTGGTTTGTTATGAACATATTGAATAATATTTGATTTTTGAAATTTCAGTTTGAAGGAATGTAATGAAATACAACTGGAACCTATTTAATTATAAACTGATCTATGTTTAACATGCATTGAACATAGAAAAATCGAACTGGAATGCACTAAATATCCAGCTAGCTTGTATCTGGCAAACAACTGGAACCCATTGATAATTGAATCACCTTTAACAAACAGATGTGACACATTTGTTTTATAAATAGAATATACTTATGAAAAAAGCTGGGAAACATTTAATAACTGAAATGCACTTAATATACGAGAATATGTTTTAATTTCCTCCAATTAAATATTGGGAGACCAAAGTCATTGTCCCTAGTCCTTGCTGCAGTCTGTGTTCCCCAGCCACCGAAGCCATCCCTCTCCCTGTCAGTTGTCTGAGGCTGAGCCAGAGCCAGACCTTTTTCAACCATGTTGTCATATTTGACCCTGAGATGAGCTTCCAACCGCATATTCACATCATTACTAAGACTGCCTCCATGATCACCAAACTCCAGCCCTGACTCAGCCCTTCTGCTACTGAAATTCTCATCCATGTCTTTGTTACTCTGGACTTGACTTCCTCCTGACTGGCCTCTCACATTCTACCCTCTGTGAACTTGAGATCATCCAAAGTTCTGGTGCGCATGTCCTTACTAGCACCAAGTTCCATTCACGCATCACCACTGTGCTCGCTGACCTACACTGGTTCCTGGTTAAGCAGGAACTCGATTTTAAAATTCTCAATCACTTCAGCCGTCTCTTTCTTTGTAACCACCTTCAGCTCCATGAGCCACCAGGATATCTGTGCTCCTCTAATTCTAGCCTTTTGAGGATCCCCAATTTTAATTGAGGGTTGCACCTTCAGCTGCTAAATCTTCTCTTGCTCTCGTATTCGCTTCTTGACCTTCACCCCCTCTTTACCTCTCCTTCCTCCATTAAGATCCTCCTTAAAACATCCTGTTTGACCATCAACCCAATCATCTATCCTAATATGTCCTAACCTGGCTCGGTGTCAAAATTTGCTTCATAACGCTCCAGGTAAATGCCTTAGGACAAACTATCACATTAAAGGTGCTTTATAAATACAAGTTGTTTTTGAAGCTGGTTTCTTCATGCACACTAGGGGATGGAATGCAATCAGGCAACAGAAAGGACACAGAGGCAAAGCAAGAAGAGTTGGTGAGGAGGACACTTGGAGGATTGGAAAAAGAAGGGATGATGAGAACAAAAAATTAAAAAATAATGCAACATAAGTTTAAAAAAAAATACAGCTGCAAGATATGCACAAAACTGGGTAAAAGAATGTTTTGAAAGAAGACAATATATCTGATCCAGAGCAGTAAGATGGCTTCTTCATGCATTTTATGGAATTTATTCTCTGAATCTGATTGGTTTGAGTGAAAAATGTCATCCTATGCCTTATGTAGTCAGCACACACTAAATACAGCACTTGCAGAACTCTACAGTCATGTACAATGTTAATTTTTCATGTACAAATAATATAGATAAATTCAAAATTAACTGCTAAGAAAAAGACAATTTGTAACAAAATTGATGACCCAATGATGGATCTTTTTCTGGCCTGTTTCCCTGCAGTGTAATGTATTTGAAGTTTGTACCAAAAACTCACCTCTTCTTTACTGCTGGGAAAGATCGGAAGATCAAACAATGGGATGCTGACAAGTTTGAGCACATACAGACACTGGAAGTGAGTATAACTTCAGCTAAAGGAATATTAGCCTTTATAAATGGTCAAGAGTGTGGTCTCAGCTGGGAATTGTTAAGTTATTTTTCTATCTGTGAATGGTGGGGGTGCTCTTTGGAAAGCCTTTTCTATACATCTGTTCCAATAATTACACAGGGTACCACCACCATTTAAATAATTCGACAGCAAAAAAATAAATTTTTGCCTTGAATTCACATTCAAAGCCAGTTAACTATTTTGCTCCTTGATAACTAGTTAATAAGTAAACTGTAGAATAAAACACATCAAAATCTACATATTTTAATCACTTTTCAATATTCCATTTTTGAGCATTGATCAAACTTCATTTTTTCCTGTTAAACTGGTTGTACCAATCAGATATGCAATATTGTTTTTCACTCTTATTAAATGACATTGTGTCCCCAGTGTAAAAGATATATGTCACAAATGTAGTGGAAAGTCTGTAACTTCGTATTTAATCCATTGCCATCTTTCAGTACTCTTGTAATCCTACTAATTAGCTGATTATTCTCTTTATGCAGCAAGTGTAAAATAAAATGTTTATAAAACCTTTTTAAAATATCTTTCTATTTTGAATGATGGGTGGGGTTGGGACAACAGATCATCACTTCATAATGGGTATATATTTGCCAGTCTTGGGTTTATTGTCATGGAGAGGTACTAAGCGGTGGCCAGGCACTTCCCCTAGGACCAATTGGAATATCTGGGCCTCTTACACATTTAGTTGTTTGCAGATTTGCATCAGCACAGGATTGTTAGAGTGAAGAGAGGAAGATGGAAAAAGTTATTTGCAGAATAAAATTTATTTTGATTATACATAATTTACTAGGTTGGGAATGAACCAGTATGCATAGTATTGGGAAACAGTGGCATATTGGTAATGTCACTGGGCTAGTAATCCAGAGGCCACGCGAATGCTATGGGGCATGGGTTCAATTCCCACTGTGGCAGCTGGTGGAATTTAAGTTCAATTGAGAAAAAAAATCTGGCATTGAAAGCAATGATAGCAATGACCCACCTTGCTTACTAATGTCCTTTAGGGAAGAAAATCTTCCATCTTTTTCTGGTCTGGCCTACCTGTGAGTGACTCCAGATCCACAGCAATGTGGTTGACTCTTAACTGCCCTCTGAAATGGCCTAGCAAGCCACTCAGTTCAAGGGCAATCTGGAATGGGCAACAAATGCTGGCCCTTCCACATCCCATGAAAGAATATATAAATCAAATTGTGGAAGTAGCCCATCTTAAGGAGAAAGGATAATGTCAGAAAACAGCAAGTATGATCCCAACAGACTTTGTGTTGAGTGATAATGAAAGCATGTCCCAATTCAAGGAGGAAGTATAGTCATGAGGCAGCAATGACATCCTTAAAGGAAGGAAATGCTGAAAACTGTAAACTCTCAGAAAATTACTTCTAATAAATGAATTTTGGAGATTACTTAGTGAAATTGTAAGATTGTTTTGAGAGCTCGTCACTAAAAATTTAATAACCCACCAATTTTAGAGCTACTGTCTTCTACATTCCATTCTGTGAAAGCTACGTTAATAGTAATGTCATTGTTTTACTTGGCGGAAAAGTTCCACAGTGCAGGATCTTAATCTTGTCATTGTAAATACCAGCCTTTTAATAATTAAACTACATCCTGGAACCTGACTAGTACAAACATAATCGTCGAGGTCTACAACAGCATCATTATTGTAAATATAGATTTGTATTTCCACATGAATTAGTTTTTATATTACAGCAAGTTACCTGCCTCTATAGATGTGTGTACTCCTGGTAATTGTTTACAAATTATGTCTGCTTTTTTGTTCCTTTACAGATTTGTAAAGTCTGAACAATAGCCAATAAGTCTAGTTGTTATGTGTTTTCTTTTGTTCTCCAAACAGGGACATCATGGGGAGGTCTGGTGTTTGACCATCAGCCCTAATGGAGATCATATAGTTTCTTCCTCTCATGATAAATCTCTACGGCTGTGGGAGCGAACAAGAGAGCCGATTATCCTGGAGGAAGAGAGAGAATTGGTAATTTGTCTTTAACTGTTGTTGGAGGGAGAAACAAGCCATTGTTGTTTAATAAAAAATAGACCTGTGAAGGAGCAGAGTAATGGCAGAGCATGTGTGCACATGTATATTCTCAAGTTAGCTAATTCTCGGGGAAAATGGGGCGCGTAGTGGAGAAATAATTGGCCATTAACCTTTGCAACCTGGGTTCAGATATCGCCAAACTGATGGGATGCAAGTATCATTGTCTGTTGGCTGTGAACTTGTGCGATTGAGAATCTGGTTTGAGACTGCTCAAATTCAGACCATCCATGTTTCAATGCCATTCCTCTTCGGAATAGATTCATTAGCAACAACAACTTAGATTTATACAAGGACATTGATTTAGGAAAATGTCCCAAGGCACTTAACAAGAGCATTATCAAGCAAATTTGACACTGAACCATAGAAGGAGATTTTAGGACAGGTAGTTGAGAACTTGAGCAAAGCGGTAGGCTTTAAGGAACACCTTATAAGAGGAGAAAAGTTTAGAAAGAAAATTCCAGAATTTTAGGGCTTAGGCAGCTGAAGGCATGGTGCCAATGGCGGGGCAATTAAAACCAGAGATGTGTGAGGGGCCAGAATTAGAGGAGCGCCC
This sequence comes from Cetorhinus maximus, assembly GCF_964194155.1. NCBI lineage: Eukaryota > Metazoa > Chordata > Chondrichthyes > Lamniformes > Cetorhinidae > Cetorhinus > Cetorhinus maximus. Next base: position 33,803,655 of record NC_135894.1, on the reverse strand, counting down.
ACATCATGGAGGGCTGTAAGGCTGAGGAGGTTACAGAGGTAGGGTGGGGGAAGCACATGTAAGGTAAAATCAGGGAGAGCTTTGAAAACAAGGGTGAGAATTTTAAAATTTCAGAATTAACAGACTAAGAGCCAATATAAGTCAGCAAGCACAGATGATGAGTAAACAAAGCTTGGTGCGAATTAGGATACAGGCAGCAAATTTTTGGATGAGCTCAAGTTTACAGAGATTGGCCAAGAAAGTATTGGAATAGTTGTGTCTAGGGGTAACAAAAGCATGGATAAGCGTTTCAGCAGCAGGTGAGCTGGGCTGGGGTAGAGTCAGGCGATATTACGAAGTGGAAGTGGGCGGTCTTGATGAGGGAGAGGAAAATGTGCTCAAATATGACACCAATGTTGCAGATAGTCTGGTTTGGCCTCAAAGTAAGTACCTGGCAGAGGGGTGGAGTCAATGGCTAGAGAAGGAGTTTGCAACAGCGCTTAAGACAATGACTTTAATCTTCCCAATATTTAGTTGGAGAAAATTTAAGTTGATCCAATATGGAATGTCGAACAAGCAGCATGACAAATCAGACAGTGAAGGAGTCGAGAGAAGTGCTGGTGAGGTGGAGCTGGGTATCATTGGTGCGCAGGTAGAACCTGACACTTTGTTTTGAGGAGCAGCATGTGGATGAGAAATAGATGGGAGCCAAGGATAAATCATTGGGGGACCAGATGTGGGAATGGGAAGAGAAGCCATATCTGGTGATTCTGTGGCTACAACTGGATAGATGGCAATGGAATCAGGTTCTAGCAGCCCGATCCAACATAAATTCCACCCTATAGAGAGGGAACAGGTGCTGGATTAACAACCGAGATTTTAAAGTTCAAATCTGACCTTGGCAAGTTGTGAAATAAAATAAAATAAGTCTGGTCATTTGTGAGCTGGCACCAAGAAAGTTGCTGGATATTGTAAAAATCCAACTGGTTCACTGATGTCCTTGAGGAAAGAGAAACATCCACCTCATCTCCTCTTGCCTACATGGAACTCCAGACCCACTAGATGTGGTTGAGTTGATACCCTCAGGTGATGCCCAGCAATAGTTCTTGGTCAAGGAGCAAGAAACTGAGCTGTAATGCTGGCAGTATTGGTACTGTGGTGAAAATCCCAACCAACTCTGCAGGGGTAGGAAGAGGGAGATCTGACCCTAAATGTACTGGAATAAATATTCTAAAATTTAAGACAGACTTCTTTCAAGTTTTCCCTGCTAAGTGTATGGAGAATTGAGTTGCCAGTTGTATATTGAAGAGTACATCATTTGGTTTAGAATTATTGCAATTTGCAAATTAACTCTTTAATAAACTCTTTCCCACAGCAAAGGGAGGCAGAATTTGAAGAGAGTATGGGAAAAGGAGATGAACCTGTGGTGAGTGTCTCGCTAATGGAACAGTCTCATAATGTTCTCTTTATGGTGTTCCGTTGGAAATCACAGTTACATTGTCAGAGTTGAGGCAAACCTGTGAGCTTTTCCTATCTACAATATATTAAAACCTCTCTGTCTGTATATTAGCCCAGTTATCCCCTGCTCTGTAACTCTACCTGAAGGCTAGTGCAAGATCATGGGGGATCAGCTTGTATTTCATCATTCTTTTGAACAGATACTATATGTATGTCTCACGCTACGGCCAGGTGAGAAGTGGTAGAATGGATCTCCTGTCTTTCCGTGTCTCAGTTGACCAGAGTGTTTAAAAGAGTTTGCTTTTCAATTTAGTGAGTATTTAACTGTTTAAGTGCTGTGACTGTAGAAGACACACATAGACAGGTTTTATTTTAAGTTTTAAAAGAAAAGGGAATAGTGTTTATTGTCCTTAACATCCAATAGATAAAGAATAATAAAAATGCCCCAACTCACACTCCCACATGCATCCAAGAGACTCTCATGCACACAAAAGTAGGTTACAAGGAGGGAGGGTAGATTAAATTGTTTAAGTGTAGCCAAAAGAAAGTCAGTCATACATGGATCCTGTAAGTTGATGCATTGGATGGCTTCAAGCCATGTTCGGTGATTTTTCCTGTTTCTGCGCAGAGACAATTTAAAGTCTTGACAGATGATTTTTGTCTTTTCCTCTGAATTCAGCAGCAGTTTAGTTTACATTGAAGACGCTGCCTGTGGTGTTTGGCTGGCCAGATACAGGAAGGTTCATACTTACAAAATGGCTGGAGACAAGAGGGGACCATGAGTTCTCTTCTCGCTGTTATCCACTTGTGGGTTGTCTAACAATGACCTTGAAAAAAGTTTTTTTCCAACACAGAGGATGAGCTTGCTATCACATGACCTCAATTCACAAACTAGCCAGTTACCAAATATGGTCACAGCAGGCTAAGGCACTCTCATTCCAAGTCCATTGTTTAAAGTGATTAGATGGAATAGTTGATGGAGTCCTCTTATTAGCCAGATTCCATTGTGCAAAGTGACTGAGTTTAACAGCTTGTCCACACCCACCTGAATAAACAGATTATGTCTGGAGATTATGTCAAAGAGACCACCCGAAGAGATGCCACAAGACCCAAGATGAAGGACGGGGAGGCTCCTCGAGATGGGTATTGTATGTCCCCAGGGTGGGAAGTCCAACGCCTGATCCCCGGTGGGCGGGTAAGGTGGATAAGTTGTACATAAGGGTTAAATGAACTTCTGTGAGTAGTTCAGGGGATGGGTATTCATACTAGTTTAAACTGATTGTCCTGGTGGACTACTTCTTGACAGCATGACTCCTTTCTGATAGCTGTGAAATTATGCAAATGTTTGGCCATTTTGGGAATTGATCAGGTCACTTAAAAGTACTGTTGTCTGTCTTTTTGAAACTTATCCACTTATCATGTGGATTCAGCCCACTCAGTAAGTAAAGTCATTTTTGACATAAAACGTGGCTTTATAACACTTATTATAAAGTTCCTGTTCTTTACAATTTCCCATTGGAAGTCTTGCTAAAATCCTTGAACATATACTAATGTGGGTGAACTTCGATGGATGACCATCCTGCTTACTGGATTTGATCCTTGGAAGTGTTGTCCTGATTGTTCATTTAACTAACAGTGTTAGCTAAATACAACTGGGAGATTTTTATACTGCCCCTCTAGAACCTTATGTGTACTAACTAGGATTGCAGAATTAAATGTCAGGCATATATGATAACCATTTCTCTCACTGGAGGATTTAAGCCATTTCACCATTTTTTCTAGTTAGTTATCCATTTTCCTGACTATGAGGTCTGGATAGCTATTACAGGGCCTGTTGGTCTACTGTTTTTGAAACAATGCAACTAAGGAGTTTTCCCTGAAATTGTCTTTCACCTTACAGGTTCCTGGAGAGAAAGAAGGGGAAGCAGGCTTAGCTGGGAAGAAGACTATAGAGACCGTTAAAGCTGTAAGAATGTAGAACCTAATAATGTGTTACAAAATTGATAGAATACTCTTGTGTTTTTTAAAATGAGAATTGTGAGCTCCACTGTGCTCAGTTGTTGAATGTTCTTGGCAGGCTGAACGTATTATGGAAGCTATTGAACTGTACAGGGAAGAGACCAAGAAACTGGAGGAATACAGTCATACCTGTAAACTCGCAGGCAAAAAGGTTGGACCTGTTCATATTGTGATTAGATAATTCCTTATTTGGACAACTATTTACCAAAGCAATGTAATGTGAATGCCATCCAGCTCAGTGAATAGCAGTTCTGGAATATACTTGTAGGCAAGAATCTTACTGATCCCGTGGAGGCCACTTTGAAGGCAGAACTGGGAGCAAACTTGAAGGTTAAGGCGTCAAATCGGCGGGCCAACATGTTCCTTCCCCCAGGCAATCTTGCCAGAGGTAGTTGAACATCAATAGTGCCCACCTACCTGGCATCAGTGGGTAGCCACTAATGAGGGGAAGGGGGAGAACGCCACCAGGAACTTCTGGGTATCAGTGCGGTCTCCCGCTGAGTCCCAAGCCTAGCAGCACCAGAGAGGTGGCCTCCCAGTGGCAAGCCGAGTGACTATCAGAGGTAAAGGCTGAGGGTAGGAAAGACTGTACTCATGGCCCAAACTTATCTTCCAGAGGGGTTTCCGGTCTGCTCTGATGGGCCTACCAGCCTCTTCCCTCCTTATTTTTGAAATTTTATGCGTACGTCCATTTTTAGGCACCCTCCTTTCTAGCTGCACAGTGCCCACATCTACCAGTGAGGCTGTGGGCCCTCTGATTGGCCTGCAACCTCAGGAACCTGCCAACAGTCCTTAATTGGATGGTGGGGGTGGCCAATTAGGAGGCCATCTCCTGAAGATTATGCTGGAATACACATTGCAGACTCGCACGAGGTCAAGACCTGGAAGGCAAACAATCATCAGAAAATTATACCCAGAGAGTCACCAAAATGGTCACTGACCTATAATTAGCATTCCCCAAACAATTTAGCCTGACACCTGACAGCTAATCATCTAATAGGATATACAAATGCAACTGTCCAATCAACCAGCTATAACCATAAATACTGTTCTATGATTGGATAACTTGAAGACATTCCTCCTATTTCCAGCTAATGGTGTTACCGGATTAATCAGCTCTTCCTTCTCATCTTAGTTTTGAACCACAGCTGGCTTTTTATAACAGAGTTACACTTGTCTTTAGTTTTGTGAAATGAATTGGAGCAAATAACTGATGTGAGGGTAGGAGAACCATTCGAACACTGTAATATTCAATGTAAGAATGAAAAAAGACAGTCAAGTGTCTGCCGGACTGGAAAAAAGGCAAAATTCAGTGATATGAAAGGAGAGCGGGCCCACATTAACTGGGCAAAAATGCTCACAAACAGATCAACAAACAGAAATCTTCAAATGTGAGATGGAAAGAGTGCAAAATACTTTTTCTCAGCTTTTGTGTTGCTCTCTGCTATGTCTTTTCATCCTCAACTATTTGCATATTCTTTTGTTCTTTCAGTTTCTTTTCATTGCCTCACTGATGATCTTTTAAATCATTTTAGTTTTCTGTGAAGCAGGTCATTCAGTCCACTAACTATGGTTTGTCTGCTACTTCTTTACCTCTCCATTTATTTCCCTCTGCTTACTTTCTAACCACACCAAAGTACTTCTTGTTCTTAATTTTCAGTCCCGATGAAGAATCGACACCCAAAATGTTTACATTATTTTGTTTTCCTCTTGGCAGATTTGACTGGCCTTCTGCTTCCAGCATTTCTCTGCCATTATTTCAGATTTCCAGTATTTGCATTTTCTTCCTTCAGGTGCATCATGGGATATTTTTATACATCCAGTGGTGTAAACAGGATACAGTGCCTTTATTTTCAAGAAATGGATTATATACCCTTACAGATTTTTCCTATCCTAGCTTTTGGTGAAGCTTATTAATGGAAAATAAGTATAATTTATGTTCAGGGCAATATGTGTGATGGCTTCCTCAAATCGGAGACAGGAATTAAAAAAACTACAGATTTTCAAAATCTGAAACGAAAACAGAAAATGTGGGAAGCACTCAGCAGGCCTGGCAATATCTGTAAAGAAAGAAAAGAGTTAACTTTTCAGATATAACCCTTCATCAAGACGTAGTCAGAGATAGGAATGATAATCTGTCCTTGTATTATGTTACTGAAGAATATAATGTCCCATTTTAGCTTATTAGCATTGGCTATGTTTGAGATTCTTGGAAAATAACTTGTATAACCTTCTTCCTTCCCAGCTGCCACCACCTACGAACCCTATACTGGCCGCGTATGGAAACATCTCTGTAAGTAGTTCTAATTCTTCCCGGATGTTTGTCATTTTTGTTCCAGTTTGTAAACGCTATGTTATCTAACTATCTACATTGTAGTTTTGAGTTTTGTAGACTTCATCCTTATACAAAATCAGAATATAGTCAATAAAGGGTTTTCTGATTTTGGGGGATACAGCTCCTTAGGGAGGCCATATCTTCTGGCATAACTGAGGCAAACAAGGATGGAGATATGCTCAAGGATGCAATCCACTGTGTCTCTGTCTGCCGCTTTTTCAGAAGACAGGTGTCTACTGCAGCAGGAAGAAGATGTTTTTCTCCCCAAGTTAATATGATACTGCTGGAGCATAGTTGTACGCTGAGACTACTTGCCAATTATTCCTTTAAGGTTCCTACTGTGGCAATTGAAAATTGCATACTGGGGTCTAACAGACACCCTCTAAAACCAGTAGTCAAACTAAGCAAAAGACCAAACACAACAGGAAGCCATGTTTCCCTCATTGTGTTGTCATTTGCATGGCCTTTTGTGGGCATGCACGGGGCTGATCCTCTGGAACAGAGGACGGAGGGAGGTGGAACGCAGATTTCTGAGCCCACTGGCAGTCCACCCGAGCCCAGTTGTGGACGTGGCTTGAAAACCTATGTTAATAAGTGGACACACTTAAGAGAGAATGCAGTCAGTGCTGTAAGATATTTTGCATGTGAATGCCTTATGGTTAAAATTTTATTTTGCTATTTTACAATCTTTATCATTACATTCATTTTCTGCCTCTTAGGAGGAATATTACATCAGGGTACTGGTTAAAGTGTACTGATTTTATAGCTCTTCTTACGCCAATTTTAGGAAAGGATATTTCCTTTAATTTGAAGCAGTGCCACTTTGCCAAAATAATTTGTTTCAAGGCTAAAGCAGTTATTAAGGCCTGAAAGTATTTCCAAACTGTTTTGTTTATGTTGTCTCTGGTAATGGGTAAGTTTTTTTTATTCATTCACGGGACGTGGGCGTCGCTGGCTGGGCCAGCATTTATTGCCCATCCCTAGTTGCCCTTGAGAAGGTGGTGGTGAGCTGCCTTCTTGAATCGCTGCAGTCCATGTGGTATAGGTACACCAACAGTGCTGTTAGGAAGGGAGTTCCAGGATTTTGACCTAATGACAATGAAGGAATGGCGATATATTCAGGATATATTCAGTCAGGATGGTGAGTGACTTGGAGGGGAACTTCCAGGTGATGGTATTCCAATCTATCTGCTGCCCTTGTCCTTCTAGGTGGTAATGGTCGTGGGTTTGGAAGGTGCTGTCGAAGGAGCCTTGGTCAGCTAATTTTAAAGTAATTTAAACTATTCATGTAAAAAAGCAAATTGAATCACAGTACGCTTGTAGCAGGTAGAATTCAGATGGTGTTATATTGAATAATTCAATGTGTCGGCTGGTTTTGTTATTTAAATAATTTCTTATGCTTTTCTCAGCCATCCCGCTATGTATTGGATGTTATTCGGAAAGTCAAATCAAGGTGGGTAATAATATAATATGGAATTTCATACTAAACTAAATCCACAGCCTTCTGAATCAAATGAACTTTCGTCTCTGAGTCAGAAGTTTTTGGTCTTGAGCCCCATGTCAGATAGCTGAGCACAAAAACTAGGTTGACACTCCAGTGAAGTACTGCGGGAGAACTATATTGTCTGAGGTGCTGTTCTCTTGGGTAAATGTAAAAATTCCTATGACACTCGTCAAGAAAGTGCACAGAAGCTCTCCTGGTATCCTGGCCAATATTTTTTTTCCCTCAACCAACATTTTACATAAAACATATTACCTAGTCACTTGTCTCATTGATTATGATGCACTTTGGGATATCCTGTGTTTATGAAAGGCTCTATCTAATTGCAGTTTAATTTGAACAGTATATAGCCATTACTGTCACTGCTTCCATAATCCAAAACTGCAGGATCTCTAATGTCTATCAAGTTAATTAAGCTTCTTTTCTTCGAATCCACTACAAGTGGTTTTATCCCAGTTTGCACCATAAATAGACTCTTTTTAGTTGATCCATTTCTATTGCTCTGTAAAAAGTTTGTAATGCATGCAGTTGTTATAATGTACAATTTTTTGATGGTGAAGGGGGACAGCAGTCAGCATGTTGTTACTGGCTTTGTTTGTTCTGCTCCTGACCAGCCAATTCCAGGGACCTTCTAGCCCCAAATGCAAAACAATGGCAGGAGGCACTTCATCTTCGCACTTTAATTCCCCAGATGGTTTTGTCTCTCTTGGCTTAGCAACAGGATTGAACTACTGTGTTACATATTCATACTAGAGTTGAACTTGTAAAACTGCTTCTGGACTATGAGATTTGTTGGTTTGCTTTATTAAATATTCAGAATTAACCTACATATGATGAATACAGTCCACTTTAATCCTTTTCTTAACCTCAAAGAATTATTATTATGGTATATGCTTAAACATTCTGGTATCATGGCAATAACGATGTTTGTAAATATTCACTAGTGACTTGAACTGATGGAGGCTGGATAGTCATAAAATTAAGGGAAATATAGGAAACAAATTTTGAATTGTGCATACTTAAATTTTAAATGTGTGCATTTTCTGATCATTTTTGTCTTTGGTCTTTTCTAGTGAAATGGAGGAATCCCTGCTCGTCCTACCTTTTTCCTACATTCCCGACCTGCTCACTTTATTTAATGAGTACATTCAGCTTTCTCTAGAGGTTGAACTCATTTGCCGCTGCCTTTTCTTCCTGCTGAGGTAGGTATTCAGACAGAAACATTTTTGATTCCCTTTTCCTCATCATCACAAAAATTAACCACCTAGTTCCTTTAGACTCTTTAGCAGGCAAAGGGAATGGATTGGCTTGAATAACATTTTAACCTTAAAACAGGGTAAAAATCAAATTGGACATGAGTAGTGCAAAACTTAATCAACTGTTTGTGCAATTCTGTTTTTTTTCATTAGGATTCATTTTGGACAAATCACAAGTAATCAGATGCTCCTTACAGTTATTGACAGTTTGAGAAAAAACACAATTGGAAAGATCAATGAAATTAAGGTAAGGTTGCTGTTCTTCTATAACTAACCAAAAGTTAATGAGTATAAACCAAGTAAATTGCAAGGTAAACAAACAGCAATGAACCTGCTAAAAGTGACAAAGTCCCTAAAGAAAACTAATAAGTTGTACAATGAGCATACTAATTTCACACAGGAACAAAATTATAATGAGCTGTTTTTTATTGGGTGGACTTTAGGAGCCATGCAGAAAACTAAGCATGCAGAGGGGCTTTCAATAGCATTGTTTTTTTTCATGATGCACTGTGAATAATTATGTTGGAAAATGTCATAAGCACATTGTGCTCCTGGAAGTATTCCTTTCACTTAGTGATTATGCCAAGTTTGAAAGTGTTGTAAATAAACAATCTTAATGGATTTTTAACAAAGCTGCTTAAATATTCTAACCAAGTATTTATTTTAAAAAGTCTACAAAAGCATTTTTTGTGAGCAATGTGTTTTAAAAATCCTGAATAAGTATTATTGTTTTGGACCATGAAAGGGACATCTTCATTCTCATAATAGGCCAGTGTTCTGTGAACATTATTATGGATAGTAACTTTGCTTATTTGTATGGTCAAGTTAGAGGGGAAAACAGAGAACTTATTCCTTCTGAGACATTTAACATTACTGCAGAAAGAGCTTGTGCTCAATAGAACATATGCTGGCAAAGCTTGAGTTGCTTGAAAATTGAGCAAGGCAACAAACAAGGAAGAGATGAAGCACAGTGTAAAAAAAATAGTATCGCAGGAAACAGACCAAGAAGCTGCAGGAAGATAATAGACCCTTGGATTAGACCACCCAGGACTGACCAATAGAGAAAGTTCCAGAGAACAGTGTGAATAATTGGGTCAATGATCAGTAAATTATGTATAGTTTAAAAATATGTATATTGTATGTGCATGAGTTCTGAGGAGGGGCCTCCTGGAATATTTTCAATGAAGATCCTTTGATTGAAAGGCCAGTTAATGGCAGGACTTCCAACTGTCACCAATGGGGCCTTGCAGTGGTAACTGAGGGGGCTGTGGAATATTTGGAACTCTGGACCTGCTCCTGTTGCAGTGTTATCCTATTGCTTATAAAGCTATGGTTTTCGTTTGCGTAAAAACATGGAATAAAGTTACTCTGACTTTGTAGAGAAATATCCTAAAACTAATATTTTACATATAGTGTAGGGATAATACACTGGCAATTTGTTCCATCGAAGCTTTTGGGCTGCAGGATCAATCTCTGATAATATTGCAGTTGGCCTGATGCAAATGTTAGTTCCACTCATTAAACAAATTGACAAAGGCAGGGATGTTTCATGAATAGATTTGAAATCTCACCTCACTGTTTCATTTCTATTTCTCTCCTGTAACAGGATGTCATTGGCTTCAATATGGCTGGACTACAATTTTTACAAAGGGAAATAGAAGCTAAAGAAGATGTAACCTTTTTTGCTGATGCAACTGAGAAATTCAAAGAGAAGAAAAGGAAAAGAAAGATACGAGAGAGGGCTGTTCTGATGGTTGTCTAGGGTTCATGCAAGGGTCTCCAAATTTAATTTGATATTGCACCATATAATGTCACAATACGCTAAGGAAAGTTGGCACAACAGAATTGAGAAAAATGTACATCTGATCCAGAAACTTCAAAAAATTGTATCTTCCATTTCACACTATTCATCCAAATTTATACCATGTACAATATAACTGAGCCTTTATGCATTTATTTGGATTCTTCTGTAATACAAACACCAGCTTAGCAGCTCACATGTAAATGTGGTTTAATAAATGCTTAGTTTTTTAAGTATTCTTTCTGTGAAATATAACAGTCTTCCATAGGTTACCCACTTTAAATTTTCTATATGAGGCAGTTACCAGGAATTACTGCAATAATTTCCTTCCTCTTAGCTGCCTTAGTGTTCAAAAATTTAGAGGTCATGAGTTCTTATTTCACCATGTCAACTTAAAAATTTGAGTTTAGTTTTTAAAAGAAAAATCTGAAATCAGTAAACTCAACCACACAACTATAAGATACTAAAAAATCCAGCTAGTTCACTGATGTCCATTAAGGAAGGAAACCTGTTTTTCGACGTGATCTGATTTATATGACTCCAATTCCACATCATTGTGGTTGACTCTTAACTGCACTCTGAAGTTCTAAATGCCATCTTTATCAGTGACGCCCACGTTTTAAGAGCTTTCCAACAATTCCTAACCTTATATAAACTACCGTTTTGAGCAGAATGCAGAAGCTGACCACTGGGGTGGGGAGTTGGCCCCTTGCTGCCTGAGAGAAGGCTGCCGGCAACACGGAAAGTCCAGGACAAAGGATGTTGCAAGATTCTCGTGAGTGAAGAGGCAATGGATCATAGATCCACAGAAGCTCAGATTTTCCTTGTGTGGCCTTGAGGAGCACTCCTGCACCTTCTGGTCCCATAAGTATTCTGAATTTGCTATCGAAGGCTTTGCTGGATTCTGGACTGCATTACCTGGCTCTGATTTTGCATTTATAACTGAGGCTCCTGTCAGACTCCCAGCAGGACCCTCATCTGCTAGCAGAGGCAGTGACGGTGAAAGGAAGAAATCGGGCTGCTCCATTTTACTGCCTTTACCCACCAATCAGGAAGAGAGAAATCGTCCTTTGAGTATCAGTGGGCTATTGTATCAGAATGGCCATGATTCCCAAGCCTGGTCCTTTCCTGCAGGGGTCACAGGATGGCGATCAAGAACAGGAAAATGTTGCCTTTTTATGAGATAACGAATGATTGAGGCTATTTATAAACAGCTCAGTCTTTGTTTTGTTTGATTTCAGGACAAAATAGACCTGCACTTCCTCAAATGACTGTTGTGCTTGTATTTTTAAATATTCAGTAGATACATTTTACATTTTCTTTTTAAAATGTACAGCACGCAAAGGACCAATTAAGTTGTCATCCAAGGGGGGAAGCTGCTCAGGATAATAGCACCAAATACCTTTGACTGTACTGCAGTTTGACTGCAATGGGCCTGACACTAGAGGGGGATCTTGCTTTTATAATGATTATTGATGTATAGCAGAGGCACCTTTACTCTGCTTCTGACAGTGCAATTCATAAGTGGGAAAGTTAATGATGACAGGAAAGGCTGTTTCCGTCCAAATATCAGTGCAATCTGGGCAGAATCAACTAAAATAGTGCAAAAGATCACAGAAAGGAGTTTCACCCATAACCATTTGCACTCGAGTTACCACGACCTTTTATGCTGGTTCAAAAGTCAATTTTCCCCGAGACAATCCCTGTCTACAAAATTGACCATGCTCCCAGGTTGGCATGGCAAGTTTTCACCAATTGTGTCTGTTTGGAGATGTTCAAAATGTTGCACTTAGAATTTTGAGTTCACAAGCATCCAGGGTCATAATAACCCAATGTTAATGACCTGAAACTGCTGTGACCAACAGCTAAGTGAAATACAGAACTTGAGTACTGCTGAAAAAAATAGATATGCCTAAGCTTTTCACCTTGCACTCATCAGGACGCTTGCAAGAATAACAATATAAGGGGGAAAACAATAATTTATATTGTATGCGAAGAGAGTGCTGATTGGTTGGCAAGTGGCATTGCCATGGAGAATGTACCACTGACAGTGACTGACAATTAACTGCTAAGCATTGTTTGAAATTTAAACCAGGCAGCTTGACCCTGATTGGTCAAGGCATTGCCCTAAGGAATGAGCCAATGAAAGGCTGTCACTTATTTTGTTTAGCTGAAACAGGTGCAATGTATGCACTTGTTCTTTCTGTCTGCGAAGAACAGGGCCCTGTGTATTAATATATGTAGCTTCTAGTGCATGCAAATGTGTCACAATGTGAGCCTGACTGACAAGATTGTCAGTCGCAATGTGCTGCAATTGCATGTACTGGAAGCTACATATATTAATACACAGGGCCCTGTTCTTCGCAGACAGTAAAAGCCTCCCTGTACATGGACGACGTCGCCGTCTTCTGCTCGGATCCGCTGTCGGTGCGCAGACTGATGCACGTCTGCGACCAGTTCGAACTGGCCTCGGGAGCCAAGGTAAATCGTGGGAAGAGCGAGGCCATGTTCTTTGGGAACTGGGCTGACCGATCCTTTGTCCCCTTCACTGTCAGGGCTGACGGCCTGAAGGTGCTGGGGATATGGTTCGGAGGGACCGGGGCATGCGTTAGAAACTGGAAGGAGCGAGTGGCTATGGTGAAAAGGAAACTGGGCATGTGGGAGCGACGCTCCCTCTCCATTGCGGGTAAGAACCTGGTCATCAGGTGTGAGGTACTCTCGCTGTTGCTGTACGTGGCGCAGGTCTGGCCCATTCCACACTCCTGCGCGATGGCGATCACTCGAGCCATCTTCCGCTTTATCTGGAGGTCGAAAATGGATCGTGTCTGCAGGGACGCGATGTACAAGCCTCTAGATAAAGGGGGAAAAAACGTGCCCAACATCGCCCTCATACTGATGGCCACCTTTGTGTGTGGCTGCATCAAGCGGTGCGTAGACCCTCAGTACGCAAACACCAAGTGTCACTACGTGCTGAGGTTCTACCTGTCCCCGGTGTTGCGAAGGATGGGTCTGGCCACGCTGCCGAGGAACGCTCCAAGTAGTTGGACCGTGCCGTACCACCTGTCCCTGGTGGAAAAATTTATGCAGAAAAACACCTTTGACCACAAGTCCATCAGGCAGTGGTCAGCACGTAACGTCCTAGAGGCCCTGAGGGCAAAGGAGAGGGTGGACCCTGTGGGATGGTTCCCCGAGCAGACTGTCAAAGTCATTTGGCAGAATGCCTCATCGCCAGAACTTTCCAACAAGCACCAAGACGTAGCTTGGCTGGTGGTGAGAAAGGCCCTCCCCGTCAGATCCTTCCTACACGCCAGGAGTCTCACCCCCTCTGCACGTTGCCCTCGAGGTGGCTGTGGTGGGGAAGAGACCGTTGTTCACCTCCTTGTGGATTGTGCCTTTGCAAAGAAAGTCTGGAGAGAGATGCAGTGGTTGCTGTCGAGGTTCATCCCGAGCAGTTCTGTGACACAGGACTCTGTGCTCTACGGGCTGTTCCCAGGGACACACACCGAGACAAACATCGACTGCAGCTGGAGGATCATCAACTCGGTGAAAGACGCGCTTTGGTCTGCCCGAAACTTGTTGGTCTTCCAGCACAAAGAGTTGTCCCCGACCGATTGTTGCGGACTGGCACAATCCAAAGTCCAGGACTACGTGCTGAGGGACGCACTAAAGCTTGGGGCAGCTGCCGCAAAGGCGCAATGGGGAAGGGTCGCTGTCTAAGACCTTTCTACCACAGCGCACCGAGAGACTGGGAACTGTTTAGAGCCCCTCGGGCTGTACAGATCAAAATGAAAGGCTGTAAATGATTGTAATATTGTTTGTACTGATGCACCTGGTGATACATTTTGTAAAAGTTTAACCTGGATTGTACCCTTGTAATGTTGTTTTTGAAATGGTTTTGAATGTGATTGAAGATTTTTTATGAATAAAGTATATTTTTACAATAAAAAAAAAAGAAAGAACAAGTGCATACATTGCACCTGTTTCAGCTAAACAAAATAAGTGACAGCCTTTCGCTGACTCATTCCTCAGGGCAATGCCTTGACCAATCAGGGTCAAACTGCCTGGTTTAAATTTCAAACAATGCTTGGCAGTTAACTGTCAATCATCGTCAGTGTTGCATTCTCCGTGCAACGCCACTTGCCAACCAATCAGCACTCTCTTCACACAGTATAAATTGTTTTCTCCCTTATATTGTTATTCTTGCAAGTGTCCTGATGAATGCAAGGTGAAAAGTTTAGGCATGTCTCTTTTTCAACAATAGTTAAGTGAAGCCTCACACATGTCTGTTTCTAATACTGATTGCACAATTACTTCAAATTCAGTTTAAATGAATTTAAATTCAGTTAATTGATCTGTCCTTGATATATTAGACACATTACCAGCAATCAAGTGAAACCATTGATTGGCCTGTTTTTTAAGCTGCAGCAATTATTTGAACAAATTTTTAGTTTAAATTAGTTTAATTCAATAATCTTGAAACCCACGTTCTAGTCAATAATTGATTATGCTCGCTAACATTGCTTGATTATGCTGATTCATGGGAGATTTTACATTTGAACATATGGACATAAGTTCGAGTTGAAACTTGTGTTACACCTTATCAAAACAGACAATTTCCAGCACAATTTGAATGCATTTCCTGATTATGTCACTAGTGAAAACTCTAGGCCAGTGTGTTTAACCTGCAGATATGACCAGTTCTGTTTTGGTGCCTTCTGATATCCTTGGTGCCCCTTCTTTGTTCTTCATACAGAATAAGGGATTGGCCATTTAGGACTGAGACAAGAGATCTCTTCATTCAAGGATTATGAACCTTTGGAATTCTCTACCGCGGAAGGCTGTGGGTACTGCTGTTGAGTATATTCAAGGCTAAGACCGATAGATTTTTGGATACTAAGGAAATCAAGGGATATAGGGAAAGTGTGGCATGATGTAGCTGAGGTACAAAATCAGCCATGACCTTATTAAATGGTGGAATAAACTTGGGTCAAATGACTCATGCTTCTTGTTCTTATGTTCATCCTTCTCCATTAAATACAGGGGAATGGAGAACTGAAACCATTGCTTGCAGCTATGTAGTAGGAAAAGGAAGTGATAGTGTAGTTCTAAGATGCTTAATACTTAATGGTCCTTTAATACCCATTTGAAATGGGAGTAACACATTCATGGTATGAAAAGTCACAATTCCCTATAAATGGTTATTTTCATTAGATTTAAGAGTATAAATACAAATGTTTTACATTCTATGACACACATTCCCTTTATCATCCTACATGTACAGAACTGTTTTTCTGTTATGGCCTGCCCAAGTGGGTGAAAAATTAAGATGCATCATACATTAAGATATGGGCTTCTAGTTGCCTGTCACACTTGTAAAGATATCATGTGGTATTATTCATACTTAAGCTCCCATTTCTATTCCTAAGACAATGTGTTCAGAGACATGCAGATTGGTGCCAGTTATGATTAAGTTTGTGAAAATCATAAATCTGTCCATGGAAAATAATTGAAATATACCAACTGGCACCACTGCTAGTGTTCAGTGAAGACATCAGGCAGATGCATTACTGTAAACTCATATCAAACAAAGCAACACAAAAGCATTTATCATGGAATCACACAGCAGTACTGAGGGAGTATTGCACTGTCAGAGGTGCCGTCTTTCAGATGAGACATTAGATCAAGACCCCATCTACTCCACTTCTCGACTGATCATAACAGCATTGTATTGTAATTTATAAGAATGAAGGTATTAATTCAGTGTCCATACTTAACCATTTACATGCTGATTGCAAAGAACTCACCTCGACAAGCTTTCTTGAGTTTAAACACAAAGAGGTTAGTTTTAATTGAGCTAAAAACCCACGCAGGTAAAGATATAAAGCTATTTAAAAAGGTAAACCCACGTGCCAAACTTCACAACACATGCAAGCATGTAAAATTACAAGTTAAACAGTAGGTTATTTTCTGACCAAATTTAAAATTGAATGATAAAAGGTGAAAAAAACAGAGTTCACTGTATGAGTCTTTTGCTGGTTATCATGGCTGAGGCAGATTTTTTCCATGGGTGGTCTTGAATTTCTAGTGGGGCTGAAGCCAATGTAAACTGAAATTTTGAGAGACAGTCTTTTTTTAAATGCAATCGTCTTTTTCAAAAGTCAAAAGTGTGATGGATTCCAAACTGTAACAAAGATAAGACTCCAAACTTGTAAACAGGGGGGAGAGAGAGAGCGATGATATTGCTGCTCCATTGGCAGGTTTCTTCTAGACTGTTTATAGCAGCTTGGGTGGGTAGTAATAGACATTTCAAAATGGTTATTCTGGTCACATGACCTCTCCCTGTAGTGAGTATTCCACACAAGATTAGTTCATGTCTGGACAGACCCTTTCAAGTATTTCTCCAATTCACTTTTGAAAGTTATTGAACCTATTTCCACACTCTTTTAACCAATGCATTCCAGATCATAACAATTCATTGTGTACATTCTTTTTAATCTTCACTTATGGTTCTTTTGCCAATTATCTTAAATATGTATCCTCCAGTTACTGCCCCTTCTGCCATGGAAACAGTTTCTCCTTATTTACTCTATCAAAACCCTTAATACTTTTGGACACCTTTACAAAATCTTGCCTTACTCTTCTCTGCCCAAAAGGAAACAAGCTTGGTTTCTCTAGTCTTTTCACATTCTGAAGTCTTTGATATCCTTGGCAAAGTGTGCACAGAATTGAAACACACTGATTTATAAATGTTCAGAATAATTCCTTGCTTTTGTACACTGTGCTTCTGTTTATAAAGCCAGGGGTCCTGTTTGCCTTTTTTAACAGCCTTCTCAACCTGCCACCTTCAAAGAATTGTGCAAGTGCATGCCCAGGTCTCTCTGTTAACACACCACATTGAAAACTCTGCCATTTTGTTTATATGACCACTTTCTTTCAATCAGAATTGATCACTCCACACTTCTCTTCATTAAATTTCACCTGCCATGTGTTTCCCCATTTCAAAAGTCTTGTCTATGGCTTCCTGAAATCTGTTACTGTCCCCTTCACAGCTGCATTTCTGAGTTTTGTATCATCTGTAAACTTTGAAATTATACCCAGCATTCCCAATTCCAAGCCATTAATAAATAACAAAAATAACAGTGTTCCCATCACCAATCACTAGTGGACACCATTGTAGAATTCCCTCCAATCTGAAACACATCCATTTTCCACTACTGTGTGCTTTCTGTTCATAAGTCAATTTACTATCCACAGAGCCATGGGCTTCAATTTTGGTATCAGGTTGCAGATATGGTACTTCATCAAACATTTTTTTGAAAGTCCACATTCACAATATCTACCCTTATCACCTCTCTTCATCAAAAAGCAATCAAATTAGTCAAACATGATTTACCTTTAATAAATTAGTGCTGGTTGTCATTTATTGACCATACTTTCCCAAATGATATTTAATTTTGTCTTATTATTATCTCTAAAAGATCTTAAAATTAATTTGTTCATGACAAATTGCTGATTGAAGAATGCATTGAGTGCTCAGTACATAAGAACAAAAGAAATAAGAGCAGGAGTAGGCCATTTGGCCCCTTGAGCCGTCCCCACTATTCAGTAAGACCATGGCTGATCTACCTCAACTGCTCTTTCCTGCCCTATTTCCATATCCTTTGATTTCCTTAGTGTTCAAAAATCTATTGATCGCAGCCTTGAATATACTCAATGACTTGAATATCTATAACTCTCTGAGGTAGAAAATCCCAAAGACTCACAACTCTGAGTGAAGAAATTTCTACAAATTTCAGTCCTAAATGGCTAACTTCTTATGCTGAGACTATGAACTCTCCAGACAGGGGAAGCAGACTCTCAGCAACTAGCCTGTCAAGCCCTCTTAAGAGTTTTATACTTTCTTCCATCACATAAGGAAGCTGAAAATGTCACCCCACGAGACCAGTCTATGCAGATTTGCTTGCATAGAAATAGATTTACTTGCAGATAAAATAATACACAGAAGCAGAAACATAAACAAAATGCTTAACAGCATAATGCTTGTGATGAGGTCTGGAGTAAGCTAAAAAAGCTTAATATACTCTTTTCTAAAGTTGTCTTTTGTGGACTCTTAGGACATAACTTATTTAAACAAAGCAGACGAGCTTCATACTCCATTGGTATTCAATTAGTCACCTTTAAGGAGGCAATGCTGTACATGGGGTTTGTGAGTCACACATTCATAGAACCTAAATTCTTTTATTTTAAAGAGAATTGAAAACTATGTGGGGGTCATTTTGATGTGAAGCATACAACAAAGACACAGTGCATACTAAAAGCAGCTTGCAAGAGACTTGAACCATTTTCATAGTCGGGTCTCATTTAAAAAATGCAGCAAGCTGCCATTGCAAACAAACATCGATAGACAGCTCACTGATTGGGAAGGGCCAGGAAATTCAACAGCCCTTCTATGGAGGCAAGTGAAATCATTAAAAGGGAGGGCTAGAGCAATTGATGGAAGAGCTAAGGAAGACAATGCAATAATTATGAGGATATTTGTGGGAGCTTAGGAAGTGTAATCATGCTCCTCCTGCTCCAAAAGGCAGCCTACAAAGCGTTTCCTCCCCTTTTCTGAGCCTCTAGTGATCCCTTTAAGTGGCTGCTTGTTATTATGGGTCAGTGAGAGGGGGATGCACAGAGCAAGCATCACAGTTTCATACAAAAATCATATTGAATTCCTATGTCATTGGACCCTGATCAGCAAATAGTAATAAAATTCCTGCCTGTTTCCAATTTTCTTCTATCTGAAGGCCCACTTGAAAATGACAATGGGTGTACTTTTTGGACAGGACGATGGCAGAGGATCATGATTAGGAGTCTTGTTATTGCTTATATTCTGCTATAAGGAGATTAAAAACATTCCTTTATAGTTTATGCTTGTTTTCTTTTTGAAACTCAAGTAAATTCATTGAAACTTAGTTTGATTACATTACTCATTTACCCAGTAATGGTGACTTTACTTGTGACAATGATTCCAATCCTAAACCACAATTATAATTGCTTTATAACTATGGGATCGAAGGGCTGTTTGGTTCCAGCAGTTAATTTGCAGGCATTAGAGCATCCAAACCTTGCTAACACCATTGGCACATTGGTGAAAAACAGCAATCTAATTGAAAAGCCAATTCTTAACTCTGGGTCAAAATGGATGTCTGGAGCAGTCAAATTGTCTCCAAGCAGCCATTACAGCTTCTCAGTAGAGCGCTTGGGGTACATCCTAGTTTAAAATGATACACAAGGAGACATACACATCTTGCAGCACAAAATGCTATTTTTGTCACTTATATCAAGGAATTATTTTTTGAATAAAGTGCGTGTAATTCTCTTTGACATTTTGTCAACTAATTGGAATAGAGACAACAGGCTGTAGAATTATATATGGCAAATATACCAAATACAGATGATGTCCATTCACTCAAACATTTCTTCAGGAATTAACTACAACAGTACCAATTGCCATCAGAAATAGCTTGAAAGCAAACAAATTACATGCACATAAATTGCAATCAGCAATTTGGATTATGGTAAACACATTTTTAACAATTGCACCTTGGATTGATTGGCCAACATGATATCGAACTGGAAGTTTGCTGCATGTTAAGGTAATGAGTTTACAAGTCAGCTCTGCATTAAAACATTTCACTGATTCAGGTTGTATTTTTCACTTGCTCTTGCAATTTTTTCTTCCTTTTCTCATAACGATACTAATTGCCTTGTTGGTTTATGGTTCTACAGACACCTGTCATCTTTCCAAATATAGTCTTGTTGCATTTGTTTATTTCTCTCCCACATGCATACAAATTCCCTCATTGTCAAAGGCTTCTTTTATTTTTTTCATAAGACAGAAATCTACAATTACCCTGCCATTATCCAACTTCCAAAATCTCCATTCCTCTGATTCTGGCCTCCTCTGCATCCACGCTCCCAATGTCCCACCAGTGTTGACTATGCCGTCAGCTGCCTCGACCCCACACTCTTGAAATCCCTCTTTAAAACCCCTGCCACTCCATCTCCCTCCTTTGACCCTCCTTAAAGCCACCTCTTTGACAAAACTTTTGGTCACCCCTCATAATATCTCCATGTTTGGCCAGTGTGCATTTTTCCTTATGATTATGTGAAGAAGCAATTTGGAACCTTATTCATGTTAAATGTGCTTTATAAGTAAAAGTTGTGATTGTACCAGATATATTTATTTTAACAAATCTGTTACTAAGAGTGCTCAGAAAATTAACACTGCAGAACAGTGTCTTCCTAACTGCCTCCTCCTTTCCTTGCCCCAGTATTCTTCTTGCCCATTCAGTATAAACAATCAATGTTACTGTCAAACTGTCATATTCATCCACAGTGGGTTAAACAGCAATAAGTCTGCAGCTAATCATTTTGACATGGTGACAGTTTACCTTGTACGTAAATCACTGTCTCTATTTGTTTGTGTTAGATGTATTGTCAGTCATTAATTTGTCCATTTCCAAAACTGAAACAGCCTATTGTTAGTTAGCATTTTCTTTTTCAGGTCCAAATTGTTGAATAACAGTAAAATAACTTAGTTCTTTTGGCCAAATCTACACTTTCTCATTACTTGATTGAAATACACATATATAATATATAGTGTGCTTCAATAACTGTATACAGCTCTGTATATTTAAATGCATTTAGATACGCTTTGCTGTATTTTAGTTTTCATTCTGTCCTCATGGAATTCTTGCTATTTCATCTTATCGGATTCTTGGTCCTTTGTAAATCAGCAACGACAGCCCAAAATAATTTTAGTTTGTCCCGTCTCAACCTCATTTCTAGCAAATACAGAAATTGAAGGGTGGGATCCTAGTGGCGGATTGTCAATTGACATCCATTATCCCTGAGCACACCATTATTTAGTGGGGGGCTCAGAATCACAGAATTGTTACTGTGTAGAAGGAGGCCTTTTGGCCCATCATTTCTGCACAGGCCCTCTGAACATATTAACTTAGTGCCAATCTCCTGCCTTTTCCCTGTAACCTTGCACATTGTTTCTATTTAAATAACCATCCAATGCCCTCTGGAATAAATCAGTTGAACCTGCCTCCACGCACTTCCAGGCAGTGCATTCCAAACTTGATCTACTCTCTGTGTGAAGAAGTTTCTTCTCACCTCGCATTTGCATCTTTTGCAAAACACTTTAAAACTGTGCCCTCTGGTTTTCAATCCATTTATGAGCAGGAACAATTTCTATCTACTCTGTCCATATCCCTCATGATTTTGAAAACTTCTCTCAAGTCTCCTCTTAGCTTTCTCCTCTCCACGGAACAGTCCTAACTTCTCCAATCTTTCCTAATAACTGAAGTAACTCATCCATGGAACCATTCTCGTAAACCTCTTCTGTACTCTCTCCAGTGCGTTAATATCCTTCCTATAGTGTGGCGCTCAGAACTGTACACAATACTCCAGCTGAGGTCTAACCAGTGTCTTATATATGTTCATCATAACCTCCCTGCTCTTGTACTCTATGCCGCTATTAATGAAGCCCAGAACACTGTATCTTTTAGAAACAGCTCTCTCTACCTATTCTGCCACCTTTAATGACTTATGTACATATACACCTAGGCCTCTGTGCTCCTGCACACCCTTTAGAATAGTATCCTTTATTTTATACTGTCTCTCCATGTTCTTTGTAGCAAAGTGTATCACCTCACACTTCTCCGCATTGAACTTCATCTGCCCACTCCACCAATGTGCCAATGTCCTTTTGAAGTTCGACACTGTCCCCCTCACAGTTTACAATTCTCCCAAGTTTTGTGTCATCCACAAACTTTGAAATTGTTCCCTGCACACCAAGATCTAGATCATTTACATACATCAGGAAGAGAAAGAGTCCCAATACCAACCCCTGGGGAACTCCACTACAAACCTTCTTCCAGCATGAAAAACACCCTTTAACCATTACTCTCTGTTTCCTATCCCTCAGCCAGTTTTGTATCCACATTGCTACTGTCCCTTTTACTCCATGGCCTATAATTTTCCTCACAAGTCTGTTGTGTGGCATTGTATCAAATGTCTTTTGGAAGGCCATATACGCCACATCAATGGCCTTGACCTCATCAACTATCTCTGTTACCTCTTCAAAACACTCCAGCAAATTAGTTAGACATGATTTTCCTTTAACATCCATGCTGACTCTTCTAAATCAATCCACATTTTTCCATGTGACTATTAATTCTATCCCTAATAATTGTTTCTCGAAGTTTCCCCACCACTGAAGTTAAACTGACTGGTCTGCAATTGCAGGGCAGATCTTTACAATGTATTTTGAACAAAGACGTAATGTTTGCAATTCTCCAGTCCTCCAGTACCTCCGCCAAATCCAGAGAACATTGAAAGATTATTGCCAGTGCCTCTGCAATTTCCGTTCTCACTTCCTTCAATATTCTTGGATGCATCTCATCTGGTCCCAGTGCCTTATCAACTTTTAAGTACTGACAGCTTATCTAATGCCTCCTCCTGATCAATTTTAAACCCTTCTAGTGACTGAGTTTCCTCCTCTGTCACCATGGCCTGGGCAGCATCTGCCTCATAGGTAAAGGCAGATGTAAAGTATTCATTTAACACCTCAGTCATGCCTCTTGCCTCTATGTGGACATCCCCTTTTTGGTCCCTAATCGGCCCTACTCCTCCTTTTACCACCCTTTTACTATTGATGTGCTTATAGAATGCTTTGGGATTTTCTTTTATGTTAGCTGTCATTCTTTTTCATAATTCCTTTTTGCTTCTTGTATTTGCTTTTTGAGTACCCTTCTGAACCTTCTGTATTCAGCTTGGTTCTCAATTGTATTTGCTACCTGACACCTGTCGTAAGCATACTTTTTCTTCTTTAACTTAATTTCTATCTCGTTTGCTATCCTGGGAGCTCTGGATTTGTTTGTCCTATCCTCCCCTTTTGAGGGAACATACCTTGACTATGACCAAGACATCTCTTTGAAGGTAACCCATTGTTCAGCTACTGTTTTTCCCGCCAACCTTTGGTTCCAGTCTATCTGGCCCAGCTCCATTCTTGCCCCACTGAAGTCCCCTCTCTGCCAGTTGATTATTTTTACTCTGAATTGATAAATGTCATTTTTCACCATCATCCTAAACCTTATGATACAATGATCACTGTTCCCTAAATGTTACCCCACTGTCACTTGATCTACTTGGCCCACCTTATTCCCAAGAACCAGCTCTAACAGTGCCTCCTTTCTTGTTGGACTGGACACATACTTCTGTAGGAAATTCTCCTGAACACAACCTAGGAATGCTTGTCCCTCACTGCCTTTTACACTACCACTATCCTAGTCTATATACTGGTAATTAAAGTCCCCCATTATAACTACTTTTCAATGTTTATACCTCTCTGTAATTTCCTTGCAGATTTATTCCACTATATCCTTCCCACTAGCTGGTGGTCTATATATTACAACGATCAATGTAATTGCACCCTTCTTATTCCTTAGCTCTAGACAAATCGATCCTGTCCTTGAATCCTCTGACACATCCTCTTTCTCCAGTACTGCAATACTCTCCTTAACCAAAAACACCACCCTTCCTCCTTTATTCCCTTTCCTACCTTTTCTGAACACCTTGTAACCAGGAATATTTAACACCCAGTTCTGCCCTTCCTTAAGCCAGGTCTCCATTATCAGGGACTAAATGGAGGCCACACAGCTTCTTTGCACCCTCAGAAGACCACGAATCAAACTCCTGCTGGGTTTGTCATTACCTCCAGGGGGTTGGGTGGTTGGTCTCTCACTATCAGACACATTGTGCCTGATCGAGGGACTTGGCATCGTGCAGAAGGATGGCCTTAACTCGGACCTCAGACCCCCTTCCCACGATCCCTACCCCATAATCACCATCCCACCGTTGCTTGCTTTTGGTCTGGGATCCGACGATGACCCTAGGCCTCGGATGGGTGCATTGCTGCCAGCTACCACTACTCCCATTGGTGCTGGCAGCACAAGAAGCTGCTGGCCCCTGATTGAGCAGCTATTTTCAACGGGCGGAACTTCTGCCGCCGGGGACCCCAATCACAGGGAAGGCCCAACAGTGCCTGAAAGGCACTTGATTCCATTAGGCCTCCCCCACGAGATCCCTGCAGTTCTCGACTGGTGGGTGAGGCCTACTTGGGCCCGACAGAATCCCAGCCTGGGACTTCAGTACAAAATTCAAGGCTGATCCTCCAGGGCAGTACTGATCGGTTGCACCATAGTCAGAGGAGCTGCCTTTTGGATGCAATGTTAAAACAAGACTCCATTTTCCCTCTAAACTGAATGTAAAAGATCCCATGACCGTATTTCCAGGAAGAGCAGGGGAATTATCCTCAGTCCTGCCTAATATTTATTTATTCCTCAATCAACATCACAAATACAGGTGATCTAGTCATTCCCACATTGTTGTTTGAGGGGGCTTGCTATGCGCAAATTGTCTGCTGTGTTACTGCGTTACCACAGTGACTATGCTTTAAAAGTACTTCACTGGCTTTTGTGTGGTCATGAACGACACTGTAGAAATGCAAAGCTTTATTTTAACTGAAATGGCCCATTGATAAATTACCCCTATCAGTTTGATTTTTTAAAGGTAGGAAACATGAGTGGTGTATTGTTACGAAAATGAAAATTCAAGTTTTATTATTACGAAGTGCTCCACAAATCTTCAAATGAATTACATTCTGTTATAATAGGCTAACACAAAACTCCTGAAAAGGCAGTGTAATAATACTCGGACCTATTTTTATCAGTAAAAATAGCCATAATGATTAGAAACAAAGCTCATTTTACTGGCAAACAGCTCATCAATATCAAACTCCTTTCTCACATCTAGTTTGGGTTCTTATGGATTCCAACCACTCCCCTTCAAAATGATGAAATCATTTCAGACAGAAGAGTGCTGAGGGGCAACAAGAGCTGCGACATGTGGAAATGAGTAACTCCTGGTGTTATCTAGCTCGTCAGTACAGATTAACCCAGGGCAGTATTCTTTGATCTATTTCATTAATGGCCTGAATTCTTACAAACAGTAGCCCAAGGCCATACTTAGAAGGGGCTTGTTTTAATGTCAGCATTAAAACAATTGTTTTGTTCCAGTTTACACATTCAGGATTTATCACAGTGTCCTTGAAATTTTGCATTTTTCTGCAATCCTTCACTGCTATTTTAGCTGAGGCATTAGGTCATTTACTTAAAATGTGTTAATGTCTCTAGATAATAGCAGAAAGGGGAATTTCAGACAAACATGTGAAAAATGTATTCTTCAGTATCCCACAGTGTAATTTCAGATCCTGTGTTTTTTCAACTCTGCGATCTTGGTTTAAAGTTGACCTGGACTCTCTTGGTTGGAATGCAGGATCCAAATTGGAAGCACAGTAATGGCTTCCTACATTACCCCAGTGACCACCCTGCAACAGTACTTTATTGGATGTAAAGTGCTTTGGGATGTCCTGAAGACATGAAAGGTTGTGAAAGGCACTACATTATTGCAAACACAAACTCAAACATTATGCAGTTGAAGTGTACAATATATTGTAATTTGGGTTATTTAGATGTCTCAGTGATGAGATCTTGAGACTTGTATATTTAAACATGAATTATTTATTTTTAACCCTTAACTATTTCCAGATTCAAGGTATATATGGAGCTGTTACCTCCATGCAGGCTGGTTCCAGAGTGTTATCTCTAGACTGTTCTTTCAGTCTATTACCATGTGACTCTATACATCATTCCATAGATGGTACTATTCTCCAGTCCCATAGTAACTCTTGTTCTGCCAAGCACCTTTACATTACAGTGGCATGCAGACACATACAACATCGCCCTTTCTTCGCCAAAGAAAATTTTCCCTTCCGACTGATTATAACTATTTGTAATACTATCTTTACTTGCTATCCCTGCTCCCCATCTCAAGTCTCTGACTTTATAAATTCAGACAATCTTGAGGCTTGACAGTTGTTCCATATCTCAGTCTGTCATGTTTGGAGGAATGGTAGTACTCTGTGTTTCAGGTATTTGGCTACTGCATTTGATTCGCTTTTTGCATTCTTTCGAGTTGTGTTTCACTTTATTAACAACTTATCTGTTTTTTTCCGACATTGTGGGTTTGTCCCATTCCTTCCACAGGGAATGTGCTAGAACATTCATTCTTAGAGTGGACTCAAATTTTCTTTTTCCATGGTGTCCACCACGTTATTGCTGGACCTTGACGTTTCGCTAATTGAATCTTCATTTCCAGTTGTTTCACAATTTCAGTTAAACATCTGTTTGCTGTTTTATTTGCAAATTGTTTTGCAAGCTTATGAATCTTTTCATTCAGCTCAGCTTTTCCTTCTTCTGGTGCCTTGTGCTTCAGTGACGGAGTTACATTTTCCAATCTTAATTCTGTCTTATCTTTCTTTGTCTGCAGCATAACCTTGTCCTGTCCTTCATTTTGGTTTCACTGTTGGCCAGCTCTGTCTCCAGCAAAGTCTTAACTTGTTTCAGTTCTGTAATTGTGCAATTTATGGTTTCATTATCCGCTTTTCCTTTCAATGTCTGCTCTTTTCCATTCAACAGCTTCTTCAGCTCTTCAGTCTGTTTCTTGCAGCTTTTGGCATTCTCCTGGAATATGGAACATTGCTGAGTCTTCTCTTCCAACTGGTTCTTCAGTTTGTTCGGAGTGATGTTACCTTAATTTTCCTTCGTAATTTTCCAGAGGAATAAACTTCATCCTAAGGACTTCTTGTAGCATGTGGAGGTCTGTCAACAGGTTTTCCTTTACTTTGTGAAGCTCGCTTTTTTTCATCTTGATCTTCCCTATAATACAATAATGTTTCTTTGTGTTTCTTCTGCTGTGTTTCCATTCTGCTATTGAAGACAGTCTTCATTTCTTCATGTAGTTGAATGGTTATATATTCCTTTTGCATTTGATCTTGAAGGACAATCAGATGTTCTTTCAACTGTTTATTTTCTTTTTGACCTCTTGTTAACTCACTCTGGGCTTCGGTGCATTGTTTTGTTGTTACTGATAATTCCAACACAGCTTTTTCTGAAGTAATATTCAACATTCTCTTTAGCTCCTCATGACTGTCCATGGTTACATGTTGATTCTTCAAGGAGTCTTTCACAGTTGCAACTTCTTTGCATGCCTTTTCTTCCCACTATTTTGTCTGGTTGTGCATCTAGTTGAGTTTTCCCAACTCCTGATTTGATTTGCCAACCGTGGAGTTGAGTTATTATTTCCTCCCGGTACCTTTGTGTCATCACTGAAATTTGTTTGTTCAGACCTCAAACTGCTTGGTTCATTGAAGACTTCAGTTTATCGTGTGTTTTCAAAAGTATATACTCAGCTTGAATCTTGTGCTTTAAATCTTCCAGTTCAGCTCTGATGTTAACATTTTCCTGCAGAACAGCCTCATTTACCTTTTGCACATTTTGCTTCTTTTGAGTACATCAAATAGCTTTCCTTCATTCGTAGCCATCTGCTCACTCTGCACTGCTATCTGTCACCCTCACTCTGGAGTCTCTTGTTGCCCTCACTCTGGATTCTCTTGTTGTTGCCCTTGCTCTGGGGCATTTTGCTGCCCTTGGCACTTTATTGGTGGTTGTCCTCTCTTTGGGGTCTCCTGTTGCCCATGGCAGAGCTGCCCTCTCTCTTTGGGGTCTCTTGTTGCATTCAGGGGAGTTTCACCCTTGGTGGAGTTTCCCCCTCTCTCTGGGGTCTTTTGTTCCCCTCAATGCAGTTGCCCTCTCTTTGGGGACTCTTCCAATTTTCTGTCCATGGCTGTTTTCTTTTCTTGTAGGTACAACTTTAAATGTTGCTATCTCTTTAAGAGCTGTCAGTGCAGTAACCATTTTTTACCCAGACAGTCTCTGCTGCTTGTTGGCTTTCTTTGTTGTGAGTTTCCCATGCTTTTATGGTTTTGACAAGCTCTCTGGCAATCATGGACCTTCTTTGCTTAAACATATTAAACTTTCAAGATAGGAGAATTTCTTTTCTGGATGGTTCTTTCATTTTTTCTCCTACCCCTGCAGGTCATGTTTTATTATTTCTGCACTTTGGGAGACTGCTCAGTTGGTCAGTGATCAGCTTTTTTAAAAAACTTAAAGCAACAGCATTTTTCTCCACTGCACTGCCTGCCCTTTGGGTTCTTTTTGGAAAATTTCTTTTTTTTAGCAGCTTCTTCTTTACTAGATAGTTTCTCTTCTTAAACTTCTGACTCTGCCAAACAATGTTTACAGGTTTTTTTTTTTCCAAACCTTTGTTTTTTACTGGCAGCTTGCGTTCAACTGTCCGCAGGATGCTGAGCCCTTGGGACGGCCGCCAATTCGAAAATGTAAGTGCAGCTACTTTTTTTTTGTATTTATGCTCCCCACCTTGTGGATTGTGTAACTCAGGACCTTGCAATTGTCTGTAATGGATTTCCACTCACTCTGGTGGGTTCATCACTTACAAGTCTTGAGTAAAAGCATTTTCAACTTTTCCTTCAAGTTTTCTTCTTAGGTGCATATCTCTCTAGTTTTGCTTCAGCTGCTTCTAGTTTTTAATACCTAGGGATGCTGTTCTGGGTTCATGCATTTAGCTGCCATCTTTCATATAGCCATGGGTCACCATGTTAGATTATGGCACAATCTCTGATATGATGTCTTTTAGGTGCTCCTACCGCTGCCAACCACATTGTACTATGCTGATAGCACTGATATCCCATCGCTGCCACCATGTTGTAATATGGCTTCCTTAGATGTCTCAATGATGAGATCTTGAGACTTGTAAACTTAAACATGAACTGTTTATTGTTAACTCTTAACTATTTACAGATCCAAGGTATGGTCATGCATGAAGCTTTTACCTCCATGCAGGCTGGTTCCAAAGTGTTCTCTCTAGGCTGTTCTCTCAGTCTATTACCGTGTGACCCTATAAATCATACCGTGGGCAGTGTTATTCTCCAGTCCTACATTAACCCTTGCTCTGCCGAGCACCTTTACATTACAGTGGCACGCAGGCACATACAACGTGATACAATACAATATTCTACAAAATAGTAATGAAAACCTAACAATCCCTTACACACATTATCACAAGGGGAACATATTATGCTGGCAGGATTATGGCTAACCCAGAAGATCAGCCCTTCTTGCACTCTAATCCTGTGGCAAAATTAACAAACTGATTCATGGAAATAAAGAGGGATTTCTAGTTTTCGGGATAATAATTTAGGTTCTGCTTTGTAACTACAAGCAGAAATGTGATAATGGCCAGATCATCTGTATTTGTGATGTTCATTGAAGAATAAATATTGGCCAAGACAACAAGGGATAACTCCCCTGCTGTTCTTCAAAACCCCCTCTAAGACATGCAATTACATATCCACTAGGTGATGCACAACTTCTTTCAGCACTGTGGAATGAGCCTGTTGGCTAGAACCAGCATGTTCAGTATTAGTTGGCCATTATATTTAGGAATCCTTTCAAACTGGTGGAAACTGGCCTGCTGTTCACCTCTCTCTCTTAACCAACAACCACCAAAACAGATTGACTGGGGATTCAACTCACTTCTGTTGGCAGGATTTTGCATTACACAAATTGTCGACTGTGCTTGCCCAGTGAACAGTAATGATTACACTGCACTACATTCATTGGTTATAAAATGTTTTGACTCATCCTGAAGATTTTAAAAATGCCTTAGTAATGCAAGTTCTTTCTTTGTTTTTGTTTCTTCATGATGGAAATGAGAAAAACTGGCCATGTTGTCATTATTAACGGCTATTTATTTGGAACAAATTGGAAAAGTCACTGCAAATTAAATGGCTTCTATGTTAATTCACCAAGGAGGTTGTAGGCTGAGACATTTCAGAATATTCTGAACTGTCAGAAGCCATCTCCGTTCTGCTGCATTTTCAGAGTGTCAACTGAGAAGTTCAGTGGCAATTGTTTTCTACAGTTAATTGACAATATCGGGTTGATAACATGGACTCTTGCCTTCTGTTGGACTTGGTAATAATTGCACAATATAATATAATGAAGCAATAATTTAAGGGACTGCATGGAAGTTAACTAATGTGAATTACATCTGTGTATTATGCAGATCCACCTAGTCGTTCAAGTCAAGAGCAAGCACCAAAATGTTCTTTTAGAATTTTAAAATTTCAACAAATGCTCTTGGCCACAATGACATAAGGCTAGAGTTCCATCTGAGAAATTAGCTGTTCCTCTGACACCTTTGGCTCCTCTGGCTTCTTTCCACGTTGTTAGGGTCACACAAATAACTGAGTGGGTAAGTGCACTACATGATGCAATAATAGGCTATGCAGATCAGGAAAATCCTTTATCTGTGCTGAGATAGTGATCTCAGCAGTGAAGGTAGTGGGGTGCTATAACTTGAGTCCTGTAAAATCCATGTAAAAGCAAAGAATTAGTCAGGATTATTTTTACATTTCCCCATGCCCATCAGATGAGGGTTGGAGTGGCTGTGATCCCTATATCTGGCCAACAATCAATCATGTTGCCTTCACCCCTTAGGTGAAGTTCCAGAGAGCTGCCAGAGTCTTAGGAGCAGAAAATGGGAAAGGAATAGAAAAACACTTTTGAGTTCTTCCATTTGGTGGACAGCTGCAAACATTGAGCCTCCCCACAAGAAGGGATCAAAGTCAGATCCCAGTAACAAGAGAACAGTTTCCCTGCATCCAATAACATAATGAATGAGAAGTAGCTGTAACATTTCAATCACAGACTATTGCTGTCTGGTGACCAACTTGGCTTCAGAGAAAACCTGTAACATGGTTAACAACACAACAGAAAGACAAAAAGCAACCAGAACATTTCAGGCATCTATAAACAGAATTCCAACAGTGGGACTGAGTTAACTTCAGGAGCTAAAAGATAAAAGTTAATAGCTCTGTCAAGAAAGATTAACCATGATTATTCATCTACCTCAATCTGCTCTTTAAGGGTTGCAAGCTCATTCCAGTTACAAAATACTAACTGCTTGGCTTGGGAGTTACATATTGCACAAATAGGTGTTAAAGGTAACAGGCAAACTTGGTAGAAAAGTGACAATTCGAAGGAAGCTTGGGCATATTTGTCCCACATGGGAGTTTAGTTCAGAAGGTTCAGACACTTGGTATCCATGGAGAGGTTGTAAACTGGATTCAAAATTGGCTGTGTGGGAGAAGACAGAGAGTGGTAGTGGATGATTGCTTCTCAGACTGGAGGTCTGTGACTAGTGGTGTGCCTCAGTGATCTGTACTGGGACCATTGTTGTTTGTTGTCTATATCAATGATTTGGATGATAATGTGGTGAATTGGATCAGCAAGTTTGCTGATGACACTAAGATTGGAGGTGTTGTGGACAGCGAGGAAGGCTTTCAAAGCTTGCAGAGAGATCTGGACCAACTGGAAAAATGGGCCAGAAAATGGCAGATGGAATTTAATGCGGAAAAGTGTGAGGTGTTACATTTTGGAAGGTCAAACCAAGGTAGGACATACACAGTAAATGGTAGGGCACTGAGGAGTGCGGAGGAACAAAAGGATCTGGGAGTTCAGATAGATAATTCCCTGAAAGTGGCGTCACAGGTAGACAAGGTTGTAAAGAAAGCTTTTGGCATACTGGCCTTCATAAATCAAAGTATTGAGTATAGGAGTTGGGATGTTGTGGTGAGGTTGTATAAGACATTGGTGAGGCCAACTTTGGAGTATTGTGTGCAGTTCTGGTCGCCTAACTACAGGAAGGATATCAGTAAGATTGAGAGAGTGCAGAGAAGATTTACTAGGATGTTGCCGGGTCTTAAGGAGTTGAGTTACAGGGAAAGATTAAACAGGTTAGGACTTTATTCCTTGGAGCGTAGAAGAATGAGGGGAGATTTGATAGAAGTTTACAAAATTGTGAGGGGTATAGACAGACTAAATGCGAGTAGGTTCTTTTCACTTAGATTAGGAGAAATAAACACGAGAGGACATGGCTTTAGGGTGAAAGGGGAAAGGTTTAGGGGGAACATTAGGGGGAACTTCTTCACTCAGAGAGTGGTGAGAGTGTGGAACGAGCTACCATCTGACGTGGTAAATGCGGGCTCACTCTTAAGTTTTAAGAATAAATTAGATACATGGATGGGAGAGGTCTGGAGGGTTATGGACTAGGTGCAGGTCAATGGGACTAGCGGAATAATATTTCAGCACACACTAGAAGGGCCAAATGGCCTGTTTTCTGTGCTGTAGTGTTCTATGGTTCTATATTTGCTAATATTAGTAATTTCAAAGTTATACATAACTTCAGTACATCCGCTGATGGAATATGCTGCACCTGTTTTGTCGACTGCAGAGAAAACTCCTGCTTCTGCACTCAGCACAGTCAAAGCAGGAAGCAAATTTGATGAGTGGTTGTTTGTATTCTAGGTCCGCCATCTATAACATTGAAGAGATATAGCTAGATCATCACTGCACCATAATGTTGTGACTGGAATACCCCCAGGACAGCTGTTAACATTGGAGCCAGAGCTCCGTGTTCATGTTTTATTGCAATATATTATATCAATCCATAAGAGCAACAGAGAATACTCATGGCACCACCAAAAATATTAATCCACCACTTTCATTATTGGCCTTAATGGAGACAACGTTTTGGTGTTTTAGGAAACTGGATGATAATCAAGAGTTCTAAAATGTTGACCTTAACGGTTGTTTCTTGCTATGTCACATGCTCTGGAATTAAGTCAGTGGCAGGTAGGCAATTAAACCAATTAAAGTGCCAATTGAGGGTACTTTTCTCACACTGTCTGGATTTCCCAGGTGACAGACAGGCCCCCCGATGTGGCTGGACCCTATAGATTGAATAGTGTTGCCTCTGGATGACAGACCAGGGGAACTTAAGGCCAGAGGCAGATCCTACAAAACAGCCCAGCCTGGGTCTGCTGGGCTGTGAGGACCACAACTGCGATTGAATGCCAACCTGTGGACGTGTTTCCCCCTCCATTATAATGGCCTGGCAGCTGTGGCCACTGGATACTTGGTATCATTTACAAATCTTCAGAAGGTGTCTCTGTCTTGAGGGGCTGCAGGCCATCATGCGCCTTTGTTCACCCAGCTGCAGAGCCGGCTCATCATTCCTAATTGGACAGGTTCCCAGAAGCGGCCCCTTAGTTACAAAATTTCCATTAGGGCCTTGCCATGGCTAACTTCAGGTTCCCAATCCAGAATTCAGCCTGGCGCCAGGATCCGGACGAGGAACTAAAATACAGCCTGATGTCTCTCACAAGACTGTTTCCTGAAAAATCCTGCCTTATAATTGGGATGTCCAATAATGGAAATGATGTGGATAATGGATGGTGATAGTGCATGTATGAGACTATGCTAGGAAATCTCCCCATTGTAATCATCATCTCTCCCTGTGGATGCAGCAACTGCCAAGAATAATGTATGAAAGAAAGTACTTGTAATTATATAACACTTTTAACTTCTTCAGGATGTGTGAAAGTGCTTCACACCTAATGAATTGCTTTTAATGGGCAGTCACGCTTGTAGGAAGAGCCTCGGTTTAACATTCTATCTGAAAGATTGCACTTCTGAAAGGGCAGCAGTCCTTCAGTACTGCACTGAAGCGTCAGCCTGAATTTTATGCTCATGTTGGAATTGTCCTATATTTTCACTAAGCATGATAGTGAGCGGGTAAAGGACGTTTTACCAGCTGGTTGCAATGACGGGTTTTCGCACCATATCATCCCAATCCCGCCTCATTAATCATGTATTCCTGGGAAACACACTTTTTCACTGGTGGGCAGCCTCCGATTTGCCTGCCACGTCACCTCACTGCTTCCTCACGCCAGGCGCCATATTTAAAGTGCAACCTCGTGCACTCCTCTCAGTGTTTCCAACCAGGGACTCATGCACAGAAGACATGGTCCCGAAAGGCAAGAAGGCTGCAGCCCCCCAATTCAGTGACGCATCCCTGGGATGTCTTCTGGACAAAGTTGGAGCCCGCCGCGATGTCCTCTACCCCCACTCTGGCTGCAGGAGGGTGTCACCAGTCCAGCTTGGGAGGCGGTGACAGAAGTTGTCAATGTCAATGCTGCACAGAAGAGGTTAGCTACCTAGTGCAGAAAGAGGATGAATGACCTCATCCATGCCGCCAGGATAAGGCAACCATCTCATCACTTTAAACACACATGCTCAAGCCCATCACACATTCACTGGCATCTCAATATCAGCTCAAGGGACATCACCACTCATTCTCACACACACCTTCACACCTCCATCTGCCCTCACCTCCTCTGGAGACTGCCTCCTCTGCCTTCACCCTCTTGGGGCCACTTGCACAGATCAACATGTGTACCTACGCAAACCCTGGGATACCCCCCTTCCACAGTAATGACCTAGCCTGCAGCCTCCCCCCTTGCCTGAAGCTACTTCTGCCTCTTCCCCAAGCAAGCCCTAGCCCTACAGCCATTTAAAAGCCTTACAGCTGGTCTCATAAGTAGAGACTTGTCCATGAGCTCCCCCTAAAAGTGATGTGCTGTTGCCTGCGAAGCCTGGCGTTGAGGACCGCGAGTGCTGCCCGAAGCAAGGTCGACAAACAAGCTTCAAAGTCCCAAGTGATGTGCGACCTGGCGAGCTGCCTGGTGAACGTCGCGTGTGAAACACATTGGCATGATCCCGAATAATCCACCCTGGGGGGATGGTCCCAGTGAGCTGGATTTAAAATGATATGCAGATATATGGAAATGAAGTTCCCAACATCCGGCGGCAGGAAAGGCCATTGAGGGGTGGTGCAGACGATCACAAACTGGTTCCACAACGTCATGGAATCGAGTTTTGCCCTCACGCCATATTGTCCGTTTATGCTCACAATGACGCCTGATGGCAACGGGCAAGGAAAATTCCGCCCTTTGAAGCTGGGCTCTAATCCACAACCTTCTGACTCATAGACAAGAATCATCAAGCCCTGGCATTATTATGCTTTTCTAATTTGTCACTTATCCAGGGCACTCCTTTCAGCTCCTTATGAGCAATGCTCATGGATTTAGTAGGACATAGAGAAATGAAATGCAAATATTTTAAATTAAGTTTTTGACAAGAACTCAAAGCCTAGTAACTAAATGGCAATATTTGAAAAGTTATAACATTAAAGATAGCTTTTTGATTTTGAATGGTTATTGTCTTTCTGCAGCGCTGATGGAACTTGGCAAGTCTGATACAACATTTTGAGATCTCATATTAAATGTGTTATGAAAGTATAACAATTTTCATAATATTATTCTGGTTTATTGTAAAGTAGGCTTATGGGTGTGAGTGTAGTTGGTTCGGTCTGTGTGATTTAATTACCTTGGAATCAGGTAGACTGTAAGCTTGAAATTATCAGAAAAAGTTAGGTGTGGAAAGGTACTTGAAATGTTAATGAGTAAACATGGATGGGGTCTTAGCATGTAAGATGTGAAGGAAATTTGCATTTTTAGATAAGGGAAGGAGTTGGTTGGATTTCAAAGGGATGTTAGGATGTTTACAACTATCCAGGTAAGCAAGCCCAAGCAGTGTGTTTATTTTTTCCCAAATGTTACTGACAATATTGGCAACATGAAAGTTTTTATGTTATGGAAAAGCTATATTTCCAAAGACATATGGAACAATGGAATTTACAGATTAAATAGAGAAAAACATATATAAAGGAGAATTAAAGGCTATGTTAGGGGGATCATGTAAGATCTAACAGGAGTGTGTGAAACAATCTTCGGAAAGACTCCAACCACTTGTGCATAAGTCTGTTGTGTCCGGTAACTAAAGTTGGAGACATGCTTTTGGAATTCCACTGTCAAGTAGGTACTGTGGCTTGCTTTTTACATTTAAAATCTATTTTGGACTGTTGCCTGTAATTGGGAGGCAGGTTAATTAGGAATTTTAGGATTTGTTATAGTATTAAGTAATTGTAGACTTATGTATGTGCTTGAAATCTTTTCTTTTGTTAATAAATATTTTAATTTAATTTTCAAAATCTGGAAAGGTCTTAGTAGACTCATTGCTTCTGAATTCAGTGCACACATCTTCTTGTAATAAATACAAATTGCAAAACCGTTGTGATAGTGTGGCAACTTTCCCTTGTGGATTTGGTCCACCTGGCACACATCATCTGCCAGGTCATAACAAATGACGATAAACCCACTGTGCCATAGTCTAGCTTAATCACTACATTAAAATTTGTGGCTTGCAAAGCTGCCAATATATATTCATTTGCTGGATGATGATGTAGAGTACATTTTTCTTTATGATATTCTAGATTCATGATTCTTTGTTATCACAATTTCTGCACCAACAATCTTGTCAGGGAGAAGTACTTTGGAATATTTCAGGGTTTAAAAAAAATATACCACTTTTACTAGGATAATTGTTGAATTCCCATTTGGATCTTTTCTTCCATACAAAGGGATTTGGGGATGCCAGCACAATGTGGTATTAGTGAGATTAGGATATAAATATGAAAAGGAGAAAGAGCCAGGATTCTTTACTAGGGGTAAGGGAGACAGAATTGTTCAGGTTTGAAGCCACGATAGCTTCGAATTACCATCTGGAATTCATCACAGTCAAAGGAACCAATTTTAGTGTTGTTCAAACATTTTGAAATAGCAGTACATCTCTCTATATGGTGAGGCTGCAGAAAAAAAAAAATCACAAGTGAACATATTGTGGTAATTATATTATAGGTGTAATAACAATTGCATGGTTTACAGCAATGATTGGGGCACCTTGGGGAATCAATGCGTTTAGCAACACAGTTTCATTAGCATTGTAAAGGAAGGGAAGATGATGCATGACAAATCGTCACTGGAGCAATTTGAGTTGTCTCAAAACACTGGTTTAAAACAACCAGACATTTTCTTATGACATTGGTTCTAATTTGACCTGCTTGGTGATTTGTTTGTGTTTGTTAATTGTATGTTTGAATGTCCCACATGAACTATGAAGATTGTAAATGCCACCATTGCTTAGTACATCAGTGTCTCACCCAAAGTCCAAATTCCTAGTATTTAAGTCATCATGTAATATGAATGCGAAAAAGTTAATTTAAAAGTTTTTTTTTATTGTTTAGCAATTGCTTTTCTATTCAGTTATGCTTGGAGAATGAGTGATGCCAGTTAATCAGAAACACCGGTTCCACATTTTCAACCAATCAGAAAGCTCTTGGTTGATCTTGTGGCGTTGAGGCTGTTGAGGTCTCGTGACAGGTGCAGGAGTGGAGGGCAGAAATCTAGCGAATGGCACCGAGCGAGTGTGGTGCTACAGAACAGTAGGAGGCTGAGACCAGAACAAGGGCAGGCCACGGATGTCAACTACCAGTGAGTAATTCATTTTCGAAAGTTAATTGTGTGTCCATATGTATGTGTGTGTGTGTGTGTGTGTGTGTGTGTGTGTGTAGTGGGGGCAGGGGTTGGGTGCAGCAGGCTGAAAGTTTGCCTAGAGCAGCAAATATCCTTGCACTACCCTGGTCAGGCCTGGTCGAGAGGGTAGTTGGGTGATCGGGAGGGTAGTCGGGTCAAGTTCAGTTAGGTCGGGGGGTTGAAGTTGCTTGGTTTGGAAGGGTAGTCGGGTCAGGTCGAGTCAGGAAGGCAATCAGGTCAAGTCGGTGGGGGTGGGGGGGTAGCTGAGATGTCCTAGGGGTAGTTGGGTCGGTTCGGGAGTTAGTCGAGTCAGGTCAGGGAGAATAGTCAGTTGGTTGGTGTGTAGTCAAGTTGGATCAGAGGTTAGTTGGGTGGTCAGGGGGTAGTCAGGCAAGCGATAGGTTGTCGGGTGGGGATAGTCAAGCGGGGAGTGGTTGGGGGGTTATTGGGCAGGGCTAGTTGGTTCGGTGCTAAAACAGAAAATGCTAGAAAAACTTATCTGTGGAGAGAAAAACAGAGTTAATGTTTCGAGTCCGTGTGACTCTTCTTCAGAGATGCTGTTAGACCTGCTGAGTTTTTCCAGCGTTTTCTGTTTTTGTTTCAGATTTCCAGCATCCACAGTATTTTGCTTTTAGCTAGTTGATTTGGGTCGGGTCAGAGGTTAGTCGGGTAGTCTGGGGCTTTTTGGGTGTTTGAGGGGTAGTCTGTAAGGGGGTAGTCGGGTCAGGCCGGAGGTTATTCAGGTGGTATTCAGGTGGAGAGGGTTGACTGTGGAGTCAGTTGTGTAGTTACCCAAGTGTTTGACTAGGTTTTAATCTGTCTAACATTTCCTCACCCAGGAAATGTGATAACTACCCAGATAAGTACCATGGAACTGGCTAAAGTCTTCTGCTCTAGCTCAGAGTTGGAAACATTTACACAGGGTCCCAGGGAGCAGGGAATTGCCCATCAGAAGTTTCATCTTCCTGAGAAATTACCACATATGTCAGGTCTTCCACAGGGTCCTGACGTGCATGTTCAGTCATATGTCCAATCTCAGACAATCCAGAGTAGTCCAGAAGATTTAATCCAATCATTCAGAATATCATGCAAAACTTCATGCATCAGCTTCTAATTTTGTTTTGCATTTAATTAGTATCAGTGTAATAAGAATTATCCTTGAAGTATATATGCAATGTAATCAGATTATAATGAATGATGAACATATAATCTGCTACTAGTTATATAACACAAATAGTTAATAAATGATAATAAACTATCATGTCAGAGAGTATAGTATTCATATAAGTGATCAGAAATGGAAGAAAGCACCATTATTTATCTGCATTAACTATGTGCAGTTAAGTTGTTTATTAAATAATTAATATGAAGAGAAAATTTAAATGAAGAGAAACTAAAAGAAACGGATGTACTAGCTTCTTATTTTATTAATAACAAAATAAACTCATTTTTACTTCTGAATTATTGATTGTGCAACAAGGGAAGGATTGACTGGCCGGGTCTATTATCTCATGAGAAAAACACTCTGAGGGGCGAGGTCATTAAAATGATAAAAGGTTTTGATAGAGTGGATGCAGAGAGAATATTTACTCTTGTGAGGAAGAGCATAACTCAAGGCCATCAATATAAGATAGTCCCCAAGAAATCCAATCGGGAATTCAGAAGAAATATCTTTAGCTAGAGTGGTAAGAAGGTGGAACCCACAACTACAGGGAATGGTTGAAGTGATTTGTATAGATGCATTTAAGGGGAAGATAGACAAGCATATGAAGTAGGAGGGAATGGTTGGCTACGATGGTAGATTAAGATGAGAAAAAATGGGAAAAGGCTCGAGTGGAACATAAACACCAGCATGGACTGGTTGAGCTGAACAGCTTGTTTTTGTGCTGTATATACTTATCTTTTGGGTACAGCTGTGTAATTGTCATTGTACTAAACTAGCAACCAGAGATTGCAAGTTTAAACCCTGTTCCCCCAAAAATACAACACTATCATTTTCTACCAAAAGCATTATGAGATCTAACTATCAGAAAGTTCTGCACTTCATTTATCTTTGAAAATAAAACTTATCACATAACACATGTAAAAAAATTCACATCAAACTGCTAAATGTGTCTCCAATAATTCCAACTTTTCCTAGAAACTGTAGAACACACCCTTCGAGATGTTTGACACCTGGATTTTAGGGACACCTTTCACTCCCATACTTTAAAATCCCAATGTGACCAGCTGATTTCCACATTCAAAGGCCTAATGCAATACTCCCATTGTATGGAGATAAAGAGCTGAATATTTTTGGAGGAGCTGGAAGACCTGCCACTGATAAAGAGGCAGGAGGTGACTCTACTCCAGCAGGAAGGGGAACCCTTCCCCAATTGAGGGCGGTGGCCCACACCTCTCTTCCCACCAGGAGCCTCCAGCCCAGTCAGAGGGTCAAAAGGGCCAACATCTCAGCTGCCTTGGAAGCACCACCTCAATACAGAAGAGAGGTGAGATTTTCTGGGGAAGCTGGAGCCAGGCAGGCAGGCTCCAGCAATCAGTGGTGGCTGTTTCAACAACACCACCTTCAGCACTGCGCAGCCATTGCTGCCAGAGGTCACTCTGTGGGCCATGGAGCTCCCATCAAGGAAGCACCTCCCCTTAGGGAACCCACTAGGAGACCTGCGGGCATGGGAGGTGGCCCTTAAATGGGCAATTAATTACCTCAATTGGCTACCTGGTGGGTGGCCTTGCTGCTAAGGTTCCTGCCATTGGTAATATGCCATGGTGGCAAGAAGATGCAGGCTTCCCTCCTGACTCCTTCCCCTGCCATATTGCCAGCCCTTAAGTTTCCCAGCCCATCTCCAAAGGGGAAACTCAGTCCAAAATACCCATTCTTCATTAAGTAAACAGCCGGTTTAAAAGGTAAAAATTACCTGTGGAGAGAGATGCTAAGTTATGGTTGAAATTAATAAACCTAATATATGAAAACAGTTACACTTATGCTTCCCTATTTATGATGCCCTGCTTACCTTTATAAGAATCATATTTTGCAAACACTAATAGCAGA
The DNA here is from genome assembly GCF_964194155.1 of Cetorhinus maximus. NCBI lineage: Eukaryota > Metazoa > Chordata > Chondrichthyes > Lamniformes > Cetorhinidae > Cetorhinus > Cetorhinus maximus. The sequence continues at coordinate 33,762,884 of NC_135894.1, read as the reverse complement.
ACCAAGGTTTACTAATGTTTAAAGCAAAAGCCTGGCATTAATAGCACACTAATGACAGATTGCTAATCCAGCATCGTTATGTTCTGTAACCCTTTCACAGTTACACACTGTCGCCTGATTTTAATTGGGGACAAATGCAACTGGCTTGGACCAACATGAGGGCAGAGCTATTTTAACTCAGGCGCATCAATGAAATAAATTAGGCCCAAATCCCACCTGAACCCGACATTAATGATGTGATGTTAAACAGCACGAGAAGGGGCAGAGGGGAGAAAGAGAATTTTCTAAACCAGTTTGTTTCCAGTCCAATGAGGCACGGCTGGACCCGGTCCTTAGGAATGACGTGGGCCAAGTAGACCAAGTGCCAGTAGAGGACCTTTTAGAGGACAGGGATCATTGTATCATTGTTGGCTATGGAAAAGGACAAGGAGCAATCCAGAGTAAGAATAATTAACTAGGGGAAAATCAACTTCAATGGGGTTAGAATTTGGCCCAGATAAATTGGAATCAACGATTAACAGGAAAAACTGTAACTGAAAAATAGATAGTTCAAGTACAGTCAAGCTATATTCCCACAAAGGAGAAAGGTAGGGCAAACAAATCCAGAGCTCCTGGATGACGAAAGATATAGAAATTAAGATGGATCAGAAAGAGTTGGTTATGAAAGATGTCAAGTGGATAATACAATGAAGCACCAGGCTGAATATTGAAGATTCAGAGGGAAACTGATCAAGCAAATAAGAGAAGCAAAAGTAGAGTATGAGAAGACACTGGCAGCTAACAAAAAGGAATCCAAAAGTTTTCTATCTGTATATAAATAGTAAAAGGGTGGTAAAAGGAGGGGTGGGGCTGATTAGGGATCAAAATGAGCATTTACTCATGGAGGCAGGAGGCATTGCTGAGATATTAAATAAATACTTTGCATCTGTTTTTACTACGGAAGAAGATGCTGCCCAGGTCATGGTGAAAAAAGGGGCAGTTCATACACTTGAAAGGTTTAAAATTGATAAAGGGGAGATATCGGATAGGCTGTCTGGAAAGTGTAGAACTTCAAAAGCATATAGATAGGTTGGTGGAATGAGCAGATAAGTAGCAGGCGTAATTTAATACAGATACATGTGAACTGATTCATTTAGGTACGAAGATGGCAGAAAGCAATATAATATAAAGGGTACAATTCTAAAGGAGGTGCAGGAGCAGAGGGGCCTGGGTGTATATGTGCATAAATCATTGAAGGTGACAGGACAGGCTGAGAGAGTGCTTAATAAAGCATATGACTTCCTGGGCTTTATCAATAGGGGCATAGTGTACAAAAGCAAGGAAGTTATGGTATAAATTTATAAAACACTGGTTCAGCCTGAACTGGAGTATTACATCCAGTTTTGGGAACCACATTTTAGGAAGGATGTGAAGGCATTAGAGTGGGTGCAGAAAGGATTAATGAGAATGGCTCCAGGCATGAGGAACTTCAGTTAAGCAGAAAGATTGGAGAAGTTGGGACTACTCTCCTTGGAGAAAAGAAGGCTGAGAGGAGACTTGGTAGAGATATTCAAAATCATGAGGGATCTGGTCAGAATGGGTAGGAATAAATTGTTCCCATTGGTGGAAGGATTGAGAACCAGAGGGCACAGTTTTAAGGTAATTGGCAAAAGAACTGGTAGTGTTCGACGGTTTGTTTCATCTGTGTTTGATCATGCTAGCCTGGTAACTGATCCTTATACACTTGCTTGATTGCTGTGGAGCTAGAGAGTTAAGAAATCTGAGAAAGCTCCAGAAAGGGTCTGGGGCTTCCTACAGAGACCATGGCCAGGATTTTATCCTCATCGGGCAGGCTTGGTGGGGGCGGGTGGGAGCGGTCGGGAAGCCGACCGCTGCCCGGTATCAGGGCCAGACTGCGATTTCACACTGGCAGGCCAATTAAGCTGGGGAACTTCACACATGCGCACAAGTGCATGCAGGAATAGCTCCCTGACGCACAGAGCTGCCTTAGGGGGGCTGATGATATAAAAAATCAAAAATAAAGATTTTAAAAATGTTACAAAACATGTTCCCTCATGTGAATCTGTCACATGAGCTGGGACATGTTATTAATGAAAAGTTAAAATTTTTATTTAATTTTTAATTGCTGTTGGAAACCTCGTCCCACCTGTGAATGAGGTTTCTTAAAAAATGCAAAGGCTGCTTGGCTGTTTCAGCTGCCCACTAAGCGTAAGGTTGGATGGGCAGTGAAAAATTATATTTAATTGGTACTTTGATGGCCTTAATAAGCCTGTTAATTATCAGTGGGCATGCTGCTGACTCCCGCCCACCCCCGACGACCGAAATATCGCACGAGTGCGTGATGACATCGGGGTGCTCACCTGACATCATCGCGAGTCATTTTATGCACTTTTGGGTTGGGCGTGCGCCCACCCGGCGAGGTTAAAATTCTGGCCCATGTGTCTTGAAAATACCTGTAACCTCCGAGATGTTTTAAAGTTCTGTAAATAAACTGTTTGGATTTAGAACTAGAGTCATCTCTCCATTGCTCTGAGATAAATAAGATAAATAGCAAATTGGCAAATACAGAATGCATGCAGCAAATGATTAGGAGCTGGAATACACTGCCTGTGAGTGTGGTGAAGGCAGGGTCAGTTGAGGCTATCTAAAGGGAATTGGATTAGATGCTCAGTAGATTTATATATCTTACTGTTGCTTGGAGTGGTTTGTAAACATTAAAACCGATCTTCCTATTAGGACAAATTGGAATGACAGGAATCCAATGCTACAGGCATATGAGGGTTCTGGAGACTTGCCACATGTGAGGTCCCACAAATCATGATGATGAAAGGTGAAGGTGCCTTGTCTATTTGAAGGAAATGTCTTGGAGACTAGTAGTAGCCTTTGTGGTCAGTATGATGAGTTGAGGGAGTGGTTTTGAGTAAAGAATATGCTTAAGTGTTTACTCTTTGCAGGTGAATTTCCCTGACTCCCAAAACTGCCAGAGAAAGAGTACAATAGGTAAGGAGATGTTTACAAAATCTTGAGAGATCTGGACAGAGCAGATAGGGAGAAACTGTACCTATTAGTGGAAGGATCGAGAACCAGAGGGTAGAGACTTATGGTAATTGACAAATGAAGCAATGGCAACACGAGGAAAAACATTTTCACACGGTGCAGGGTTAGGATCTGGAATGCGCTACCTGAGAGTGTGGTGGAGGCAGGTTCACTTGAGGCATTCAAGAGGGAATTGGATTATTATCTGGGGAGAGAGAACATGCAGGGCTACAAGGAGTGTCACAAGATGAACTCCTCCTTCAGAAAGCTAACACAGACATGATGGACCTAATGGCCTCCTTCTATGTTGTAACCATTGTGTGTCTCTGTGAGGTGAATAAAGCTGTAAGAGTGGTAAAGGATATGCAATGCCATTCAAGCCTTCACTTAACTGGACTATCCTTGTGAGGTCATTGAACCTCTTTCTGTACTGTTTGCCACTTCTAAGGCTGGTGTAGGGTGTTTCTGTCACTCCTTTACAGTCAGCCTGCACTACCTTCATAAGATCCTTCAGTGTCTCTCAACCAGTCTCTTATGGTTTCATTTCTGCCAATAGCACTTGCACTAATGTATTATGTTCCTTCCAGAGGCTTACATCCCCAAGGCTGCTGTTTCTTCTGCTATTATGTAGGGAGATGATGCTGCCCTTTACTGCAGCCTGTAAAGAAATTTAAACAGCAATTTGTCAATGGTCCATGCCAGCTCCACCCTACCTACGCCAATTTTATCCCACCACAGGACCTCTAGCTTTAACTCTGGACTCCCTCCTCTTGTCTCCTCTCTATTTACTGTTTGCTAACTAATAATTGCTTTGTAATCAAGCCTATGTAACTTGAGCTTGCCTGTGTCCATTCATGTATGGCTACTGTTCCAGACCCATGCCCATCACTTCTACTTCCACATTTTTGTCTACCCCTTTTTTACTTCTTTTCTCTTTACCCTTCCTAGACCCCCCATTCAACCCCCTTTCGATTTTCCCCTCTTGGGTACTCTGCCCTCCCAAATCACTTCCTGAACCCTACAGCACTATTCAACATTCCTACTCTCCTGCTGCTTTTACAGGCTTGATTCCTTCTTGACTAAGCTTACAGGTGCCCTCTGTGCCTCTCTTGGCATCCTCCAACCACCAATCAAGATGCTCGTCACTGTCACCGTACGAGCAGCAACCCCAACTTCTCCATCCTAATCTCTTGCCAACCTATCCACCCAGCAAGCCTGCTGGGGCTAATCTTGCCAATCTCCTCAGCCATATTCATAGCCACGCCCTTGAACTTGCTATCTCATGTTGGTATGCTATTCTCATTGCCTGAATCATAGATAAGGCTATCTCTGATCACTACCTTATTCCTCTTCACCCACATTGCTCTTCCCATTCTAACCTAAGTTCTTCCTGTGCCTGCCCCTAGAAAATCCTCTCTCCCAATTGACTTGCAACAATCTAGCTTTTGGCCCTCCATTCACCAAGATATTTTTGCAGCTACCAATCTGTTCAATCACGCCCTCACCTTTGGTGCCCTAGTCCCCATTAAGACCATTACTCTCTCTCAACCTGGCCACGCCACCGGTACTGCCCTCATCTCTGCTCCCTTTAGTCCAAGGGACCCAGACTTGAATGAATTATGGTGGACAACTGGTTTAGCTTTTCACCACCACATCTGAAGCATTATTAGGTCATGTTCTCATCTGCTAAAACTATTCACTATCCCAGGATCATCCTGAAATGAAAAGATATGGGCTTCTTTTGTCAGTGGCAAAGATTGTTTTAAACCTCTTTCCCTTGTCTTTACTAGCCACCTCTTCAACGGCAAGTGCGAGGAGCTCATAGATTTCTTTACACTAAAATTGAGACCATCCAATCAGCTGCCTCTGCCTTCCCTCCCTTGTCCTAATCCATTGGGCCAACATTTTCTTAGGTTCCCCACACCCTAGCCCTGAACTCATATCTTTCTTTCGTTTTACTCCTATCACCCCTCATGTCTCTCCAAACTTATCTTACCCATGAGACCCTATTCTCACTACACTGCTGACCACCTAACTTCCTTTTCTAGCTAACATGTTAGTTGATATTGTTATCAGTTTTTCTCTCCTCAGATGCTCTCCCCCGTTCCTTCAAATCTGCCTTCATCACCCATCTCCTCAAAAGACAACCCTTGGCACTGCCATCCCTATGCTCCATCTCTAACCTCTCTTTCCTCTCCAAATTCCTTGAATGTGTTGTCGCCTCCCAAATCCATGCCCATCTTTCTCATAACTCCATGTTTGAATCTCTCCAATTAGGTTTTTCATCCTGCCACAGTACTGATATGGCTCTTATCAAAGTCACCCATGTGGCGTTGACAAAGATAAACTATCCCTCTTTATTCATCTTGACCTGTCTGCAGCCTTTGACATGGTTGATCATACCATCCTTTTCCAATGAGTCTCAACAGTCATCCAGTTGGATAGGACTTTCCTCTCCTGATTCCATTCTTATCTATTTAATCAGAACCAGAGAGTCATTTGCAATGGTTGATCTCCTTGCTTCCGGACCTTTACCTCATGTCCCTCACAGAGCTATCCTTGACTCCCTCCAATTTCTCATCTACAGCTTTCTCTTGCAACATCATGTGAAAACAGAGCATCAAGTTTCCACATGTACACTGGCAACACTCAGCTCTATGCCACAACCACCTCTCTCTACCCCGCCATTGTCTCTAAGTTTTCAGACTGTTTGTCTGACATCCAGTACTGAATGAGCAGAAATTTCTTCCAACTAAATATTGGGAAGATCAAAGCCATTGTCTTTGGTTCCTGCCACAAACTCCATTCCTTAGCCATTGACTCTATCCCTCTCCCTGGCAACTGTCTGAGGCTGAAGTAATTAATTGCATCTCTACATCTTCTATTAGCTCTCTCTTACTGGTGGGCTTCAACTCAACCCTTTCACCTGTACCATAAGTTCGCAGATGAAACTAAGCAGTTTAAAGTTATTTTTTTGGTAAAATATACAGGTTTGACTAATAAATAAATTACTTTTATAACATATTATCCTGGTATTGATGGCTTCTAGTAATATATCTGAGGCCTCTTATTTTGTACTTAATAAATACCATTCAAAACTATCTAAAGTCATAAAATTCTGGAACAAGTTAAGCACAAAATGAATTACAGTCATTCTCACAAAAGATCTATACCCAAAGCATTAATTTGTCTTTTCTCTTTATGGACACTGGTGCATTTTCTGTGTATTCTGCCATTTCATGTTTTTATTTCATAGATTGGGCACGGCATATGCATCAACAGACATCACAAATGTGTGAGAAATAAAGGTTTTCACATGCAATTGTAGTTGAAACATTACCCATACCTTAAGGTGTCCCAGTGATTTCTCATAATGTGTTTTTATGCAGGAACCATGTTGTGTGGGTGGTTCAGAGACAGAGAAGCATCTCTTTATTTAATGAAAATGAATGCAGATTATTTTTAAAATCAGCAATGTGAACTATCAAATCATCAGCATGGTAGGAGGCTAGCAGATGCTTGTCTTTACAGTTTAATCCCTTTTTAATGGTGAACGAACATTAAGATAACACAAGAACATTGATAATCCTTATGGCAAATAAGCTTAAAATCAGATTTGATTTTAATATTTTTGAATATTTTTAATACTTTTAAATTGGAGGGAATTGCAATTTTATAAAGTGCATATGTAATCATTACTTTTTCTACATTTTCAGTAAAACATATAATTACATCACGCGTACTAGATTGTGAGGCAAAAAGAACCCTTTCATTTGATAAAACTCCACATATTAGTGTTGTCAATGTCATGTGCATTTGCCAGCTACATTTTAAACCTAACATGTGCAGTTTAACGCTGTGATGCATTTCTATGTGAAAATTATGCCACAAACTGGCCAACAGGGTGGGTCTATCTATCCTGGTGACATTGACTATATTGTTGTACCAGAGCAAATACCCATTCTGGTGCTTGCAAAATTGTAATGATATTATGTTATTTCTGTTAAACTGCACATGTTAGGTTTAAAATGTAGCTGGCAAATGCACATGACATTGACAACACTAATATGTGGAGTTTTATCAAATGAAAGGGTTCTTTTTGCCTCACAATCTAGTACGCGTGATGTAATTATATGTTTTACTGAAATGGGTATTTGCTCTGGTACAACAATATAGTCAATGTCACCAGGATAGATAGACCCACCCTGTTGGCCAGTTTGTGGCATAATTTTCACATAGAAATGCATCACAGCAAGTTTGGATATGTTCAACACTGTGCACATGCACAAATGAAATTCTGATACATCAGGTTCATTTTACAAGTTCGGAAATCTGCCTGGTTTTCAAATAAACTTGGCTTTAACCCTCAGCTCAGGCAGGGTATCAGGCAAAAAGAGACAATCCTTCAGCTCAGTTGATAAATCCACTACCCAATTAGTCGGTGTATAAAAGAGGCATATGAGCCAGAAGGATTCCATGTTAGATCCCCAGTCCCTGCTGAGTTAACTGAATGCCACCAGGGATTAATAATTCTACAGTCTCACCTCAGTATTTCTGGATCAGGGAAAGGGAAAAAAAGTATAATCTTTTTCCTGATGGCTATCAGCTATATCAGCTAAAAGGACCATGTGAATGTACATCTAGATAGGACACTACTTGGTTGGCCCTGATGTCCTCCACGGTTGAATAAGATGCTTAAGTAGATTGTCTAAGATCACGGATGAAATAGGGGTCTGTTCCCCAATGGCAGGGATCTCTCTATGAAGGGGATCTGATGTAAGAGAGCTTTCGGGGTGGGGGGTCGGTGGGGAGGTGGCAGCAGGGGAAAGCACTCCAGCCCACAAGGAGTGCTGCAAAGGTGCTTACCTTCATCCCAAATTTGTCCCTGCCTTGTTTGAGCTTCCAGGTCTTCTGATGCCAGGGATACCCGGGAGACCACAGAAGAACCAGCAAAACAGGTAAATCAGAGGCTGCCAGCCTCATTAAAGTACAGTACTTAAATTGTCAGCCCACTTCCTGGGTTGTCCACCCCATATCCCACCTTTGTTAAACCTGGAAGTTAGCAGTTTGGAGGTGGTTTGGGTTCACGTATGAAATTTTTAAAAATTTTAACCTCTGACCTGACCCTAATTCACCCATTTTTGGCTGTTAAAATTCAACCCAACATTTCATAATTGGAAACAAAAACACATAATGAAAGTGGCTAACTAGAAATAATGAATTTTCCCCTCACTGGGCCCAGCATCATGGGAACCATTGTATCTTGTGGCATATCATTTCACTTCATTTATCTCATAACTTCCAACTAAATATTTATCCAGTTTCTTCTTGAAGGAATTAATCAATTCAGCCCCAACTATATTGACTGAGAAATTATCCCTTGTGTTACTACAATTTGCCTTCACTGTTTTAGGGCTGTTTCTTTTATAAAAAAATGCACTTTGGTTCCTAACTCATGTATTTATAATTCTTACTGCACTGAAAGCTAGGAAATATGTTTTCATAATCTGCCAACTATTTGGTTCCCGAGCAGACTGCATTATGATATATTTACTCTAGTCAAGCTTTTGGAGGATTTTACCAATTAACTCTTTCAGGACGCTGCAGGCTATTAATTAAGAGATGCATTGAGAGCGGGGGTGGGGGTCCAATATCATGCACGAAGCCAGGTATTGATTTGTGATGCAGCCATTTGCTGCTCCCCCTTTCTTTCCAGCTTCCCTTACTCCAATATTTATGGTTTCTTTCAGCCTTCCTCTGAAGTTCTGTTTTCCACAGCACCATCTTGGCATCACCCTACTGTTTTCAAAAGATTCCTAAAGGTCCTTACCCACCTTTACCAACCTCCACTTTCCTCATTCCAACTCCCCATTGTTTCTTCTTGACGTCAGCCTGGCATCCATGGTCTTACTCTCTGAGAGATCACTTTGTTATAACAATGCAAGCTAGTAAGCTAGTTAAGGAATTAATAAAAAGGCCAAGGTCTACTCTTACTACATTTTCACAGAAGTAGGCTTCTGCCCAACTGGTGAGCTGCCTCTGGAACCGCAAATAGTGCTCAGAGCTCACTGTCCTGGTGAGATCGGTAGACCAATTTTCCGTGCCAGCCCATGTGTGCAGAAGCATTTCATTGTGAATGATATCCCTTTTTCCCCCTCCACCCACCATCTATCTCAATGTTCACGTTCATAGCTCAGGAGGTGCTCTATTTGGGGACAATAGGTCAGTTGTTTGAAAACGACTTGCTGATGTAAAATAGCATCTTTCAAAAATACATATGTTTCCACACAACATTCTGAAACATAAACATTGGAACCAAATATTTTATTTATAATAAGGTCCACACAGTGCTGAAGGAGAAAAAAATCCTAAGGAATTCTGAAGGCTCAAATGAAATACAAAAGAATTGGAGAGCACATCACTAACTAACATTTGTTCAGATTTAACGTGACAGCATATTCTGATGTGGGGGCAGAGCTGTGTTGCATTGCTTTAACAATAAATAATTCAAGCCTCTCATAAAATAGGTATCAATTTCTCATTCACGAGGTGGAGGTCAACAGAAAAATTACCATTCTCGTCAATTACAGACACTGTTTTCTCTAGTAATCAAGACCAGATCAATATACGTAGATAAATGAAAGTAAGACTCTGTCTCTAATGAATATAGTCAGCAGAAGGGCAATAGCTTTATTGAATGCGTCCCTGGTCTAGCATTCCACTTGTGTTGCACTGGATCGTCCAATTCTTCAAAACTCCACCAAATGTTTTAGTATCTGAGATAAAACTTTTATGTTCCTTTTTTTGCTTCTGAAGAGCATGTTGAAGAATGGTCTGCCTGTTATGGAGTACAGGTTAGTCACAAGGGACATAATCAAGTTTTAGGGGTGGTACAGACAAGAGGTTAATCCTAGTGCCAGGGTTTTGAATTATGAGAAATGACCAGAGAAATTCATGGTTTGAAAGAAGGTGACTCCGAGGTATGTAAGATATTATCATTACTTCACATCTCCACACTCTTCTCTTTAGCAGATAATTTGAAACAGTGGAAGGATTCACTGGCTGATTAGCAATCTGAGAGGACATTCCATGGATGTAATCATCTTTATACCAGCCGATTAATTAGTCCAATACAACATGAAGGATTTATGGACTCACACGGGCTTTAAGATGATGGGGGTGGGGCACCCACATCCACTAGTGAATATCCCACTTGGAGCTGAATTTTCATTCCTGGGTTGAGAGTGCAGAATCTGGTCAATTCCCGGCTCCACAAACCCGAGCCAGGAGAAAGTACCCCAGAAGTTTGGATTTCCATTCCGAGGATGGGGTAGGGGTAGACTACAAGCAGTCCCACCAGTCTAATTAATGGAGCCAGAATGGAGCTAAGTCTGGGGGAGGGTCTCACTACAGAGTTGAAAAGGAGGCCAGGGCGTTGGGGTGCGGGTCTTGATGGAAAGGCCAGGTGTTGGGGGGGTGGAAGCTCTTGAGATGGTGTGCCTGATGTGGAAAGGGGGCCAGTGAGGGAGGAGCCTACCCCTTCCTGCCCAATGCCTGAGCAGGGTAACTGCCAAGTGACTACTTAAGGGCCTCATTTGGGACAAGGGTGGGCAAGCTGATTTAGGCGTCACCCACACAACCCACCCCCTTCCCTTTCCCCCCACCTCCACCCGCCTCACCTACTAAAACTAAGGACAGTTCAGGGATGGGTAGAAAGATCACCTGGAAAGGTGGGAGGGCTTAAATTTGCGGACCACTCTTGGGCGGGGAAACAGGTGGGTGAACCTGTAAATTAGGGCATCATGCCATCGGCATCATGCCCTAAGTGGCCTGCCCACTTGCACCTCAAATCCCGCCATGATTTGCGGGCAGAGGGGAAAGCGTGGGTGGGCTGCCCGCCTGCCCGTGGCCCAATCAAGGCCCTTGAGTGGGCAATTAATGCCTAATTAAGGGCCTCATCTTGCCACCACTCCGATGTAAAGTGCAGAGTGAGAGGCCTGTGCCCAATGTGTAATCTGGCAGTTTTAACCCTGCAGGCTGCTGGTCAGCTGGTCAGTGAAGAGGTGGGGGGCTGCCTCCTTCCCGGGCTCCCTGTGCCAATCGGAGGACCTTCCCCCACAGTTTTGTCTCCCCGCATCCACTCTCCCCGTCCTGCCCAACATGCAGAGCCTGACAACCTGGTCCCAGCAATATCCTGGATTTACCCAGGTGTGGGGGCATCCATGGTTCCTCTTCCTCCCGGGCCTCCTGCAACACTGGCAGTGGCCACCAATCCTGGTGTGGCACAGAGCTGCAGGCCTCCGATTGGCTGGCAACTCTATGAGGCAGGACTTCCTCCTGGAGATGAATGGAAGTTCTGCCTAATACTAACTAAAGGGCCATCGCCCAAAAAAATTAAAGGGCCAATGCCTGAAAAATTAAAGCAGAGCAAGCGACCAAGCAGAGGCGGGCTTTCCTCTGAAATTTATGTTGGGAGCCTACCCTCAGTGTAGAATCCAGCCCAGGGAATTTTCCAACCACCCCCCCAACCCCTGCCCCCCCTACCACCCACCCCCACCCCCACTACCACCTACCTGCAAACCCACCAGCATGGGCCTGTAAATTCTGTCCAATATATTTGGAACCGCATGAGAGCTATTAACATTTGTCCAAAAAACAGATCCTGTTTGTTCCAGTGACTGGGTATGACTGACCAGTATGTTTTCAGCACACACTATTTTCGTTCAGATTTCCAGCATATGCAGTTTTGTAATGTTATTTTTACACAGAATTTAAACACATTAATGCTAGAGACTTTAAGCTGGATTTTGCTCGGTGCTCTGAGACACTAACATTGCAACCAAACGGGAATTCTGAGCCTGTACTTGCCACAGCAAGACTGGCTCAGGAATCTAGAGGCATCCTCCTAACTGGTCACCTCTGTGTTCGTCATCTTATTAAGGACAGCGGATGGGTGGGCTCCTGATACTGCTGGCCCATTCAGAGGGCAAGCAGCTCTGATGCTGCAGCTGCCCCACTGGGAGAGGTGGGCACTGCCCCATTGGGAGAGGTGGGCGCTGCCCCATTGGGAGAGGTGGGTGCTGCCCCACTGGGAGAGGTGGGCCCTGCCCCACTGGGAGAAATGGTTGCTGCTCCATCAGGAGAGTTGGGTGCTGCTGAGCCAGGTCAGTGACAGTGTAGGTGCCTCAACAGGAAGCCACCTTTGGAAACATGGAGAGCTAAAATCAAATCTATAAAGGGTCTTGCCATTAAGCCTCTTGGAGAGGAGGGAGACCTTCTTCGGATCAATCATTTGGGCTGCAGGTACACCCTCTCCTACTCTCAGCCCCCTCTCTGGGACATGGAACCTCTAGCTCTGATGACCCTCCAGCCTTCTGCATGGAGGCTGCCTTAATTGAACAGGTGGCCTCTGCAGTGGGTGGGTGTGTTTGCTTAGCTGACAGCAAAATGCCAGCAAGCTTGCAAAACCATTACCCCTGCTTGGGGCCTTAAACAATTGCCCTCTCAGCCCACTCCTCGGCAAATTCCCCAAAGGTGGAATTGCGTCAGGGAACTGTCCTGACTTGTCTCCCCTCTATTTTCATGGACCCCACCTCCAAGGCTGCCACCACTGGGCTAGGAAAACTCAGCCCTTCCTGTCACAGACAGTCACATGTGTCAATGAGACAGTGAATAATTGGTTGAAAACCAGTTGAGAAAAGAAAATCTTCTGAAGAAGTGAAAGAGATCAATAACTCATTGTTTAACTATTTTATATTTACTTACTCTTTAAAATGTGATGTTTTGAAAATATCATCATCAAATAAACTATACTGGAACGAAATAAAGTCCTTGGGCTACATTGAAAAAAAAAATCTATGTACAACGACCAGTTCTCATTGGCGCCCCATTTGTGTTTTTGTAGAAAGCTGGCCAATCGTGATAGTTCCTAGGCCTCCAAATGAAGGAAGAGATCACACAGGTTGGCAAGTCGGACAGATGTTTGAGAGTAGCAAATGTTAGCAAAGGGACAATAATTACGTCTGTAATTTAAATTACTAGGTAGTACAGATATGACATGCAGAGACTGAGAAATGTTTACATTTTTCATTTCACCATGAAGTGAATGATAGAGATTATATTAAAGTTTGAACAATTTTCATGAATTTACAGTATATGGTTATCTGTGAATCAATTAGCCCAAGATTTCACGTATAGCATCAATGCCTTTTACAAACAAGGGTGTTGTAGACTATTTGACTTGATTAAGTTAAGTAGAGCTTGTTGAAAGAATGCAATGAATAGATGGCACAGTAAGGAGAAATCAACAGTAGTCATTGGTTAAGATTCAAATCACTAAGTATCATATGGTGCCACAAGTGGCGATTCTCGAGGTGGTGATTCCAATTCATCCTCTGGCATATGAACTGTCAGGGTACATGCCCGAATACCACCTAGTGGTTCAGGCACATCAAAAACTTTCTGCCACTCATTCTTTTCTGGGTCGTACTTCTGGACAATTTCTACCATGCAACGATTGTTCCACGAATAGCCCCCAATGACATATATGTTGTTGTTAAACACTGCTACACCAACGTCACTCTGTCCACGTAGCATTGGAGCAATGTGACTCCACTGATCTGCAATCGGGCAATAGTACTCGCAACACAGTACATCATCATAGTCATTTGTGCCCCGGAAATGGTTCCCTCCAATAACATAAAGCCGATCTCCAACCGAGCACATGCAATGTAGCCCACGAACTGTAGACATGTCTGATTTTTGGGACCAGCTGTTAGTTTCTGGATTATAGCACTGCAGTTCTTTCTGAAATGTATCATGAGTAATTCCACCTATAAATATATATAAGTAATTATAATTAGAAAGACAAAGTGTTAGTGTGACAACATCGGATATTATATTTGAAGACCCATTAATTTTGCTGTTCTTCCTGAAAATCTGATTCTTCCAGTTGACTAACCCATGCTTTAGTCTTAGGTGATTTGCTTGCTGGTTGAGCTATTTGGATTACCATTGTCATATAACAATAGAGAATAATTACCATAGGGTTTATCCTGTGGCTATTTTAGATTCATTTATCTTGGATGTCAGAACCGTACTTTACAAACAGAAATGCACAAACAGAAAATGAACAATTTATTTAATGAAAAAAGTCTGATACCTTATGAGAATCATACTGAGAAAAAAAGACTTGCATTTATAAAATGTCTTTCATGACCACAGGATGTCCCAAATCATTACAGCCAATTAAGTACTTTTGAAGTGTAGTCACTCTTGGAGGAAATGCAACAGCCAATTTGCACACAGTAATCTCCCACAAACAGCAGTGTCATAATGATCAGATAATCTGTTTGTTTTGTGATGTTGATTGAGGGGATAAATATTGGCCAGGACACCAGGCATAACTCCCCTGTTCTTTTTTCAAAATAGTGCCATGGGATCTTTTACATTCACCCAAACAGGCAGATCGGGCCTCAATTTAAAGTCTCATCCAAACAGATGGCACTTCCAACAGCACAGCACTCCCTCAGTACAGCATTGGAGTGTTAACTTTGATTTTTATGCTCAAACCCTGAAATGGGACTTAAACTTGGATTGTTGCAGCTCAGAGGTGAGAATGCTACCAACTGAGCCATGGTTAACTTTCAAGTCCTTCCAATTCTGTGTAAGCAGTGATATACAATTATTCACTTTGATGTTATAACATAAGAGAACAATTATATCCTCATAAGTAAAATAATGTTGCTGCAATTAAGTTGTAATGCTGCCAAACATCACACAGTCCTCTTAGTTTTTATCTACCTGATATGTACATGTATCCCCCATGAACTGTTCCAGCATGTCCATAGTGAGGCTCATTCATTCGAGTGGCAAAAGTCCATTCGTTGGTTGCCGGATTGTAGCGTTCAACCGTGGCTGTTAAAGTACCAGAATAATACAGCACATGTGCTTTAAAATTTCTTTTCATCAAGATTAGTATCTTAATTGGTGAACATAAATAAATAGTCTCACTCTTTATTAAGTAGTAATTATTCATAACAAAACATGTAGCATTGGCAACAGTTTCACAGTTGGGTAATCAGCATCTCCATCTGTCTACTCGTGGCTTCATGTGCTATGGCAATGTCAATAATCTGTGATATTGTGAGCTTCACCTTTTCAATCAGAACATTTTCTACATCAGGGTGAGCCCCAAGTGAGCTAATCGACCAGCCTTTCATCCATTTCTTTGAATTTACCATTGCTGGCTACTTTTCTCAATCATTAAGAAATTGACATATTCACAGTCCTTTAGACTCATCCCCAATAGAACAATAGCTAATGGCTAAGCAAATAGCAACTGTGATTTCAGAATTAATCATATAACCACCTCTGAACTAATTAAACTGGCCGCCACCATGGTTGAAACTAAGAATTGCACTATTGTTTGGGGTAGGATTTGCCGTTCGTTGGGCGAGCGCAGTGGGCGGGCCCAGGAGCGGCCGGGAAACGGAAACAAGTGCTCACACTTGTTTACTAACCTACAAAACCTGTTATATTGTTATATTATTTGATATACAGGTATATCTAGAACGCCTCATTACTGCACTGCAATCCGTGTACCAAAACAACAAAATATCGGTCCGCAGTACAGGGTGAGATCGGAGAAATACATTTGATGTCAGCTCCTGTATCGGTGTAAAATGGTGTGATTATTTTGAACTTCTGAGAACCACAAAGTATATCATGCTGGTAGCAGGTGCCTGTGAGTGGAACCCAAACATTTTAAACACATCTAATGGTGATATAGATTGAGAAAAATCAATCTGAATTAGTGTCAGAGAGAGGAAAAAAAATGAGTGAATTGTGAATACAAAATGGCCACCACCACAGCAATGAATGTGCAGCTTCAGCCTGTGATAAATTGGGAGGCCGATGATGTCATGGAAGCATTTGAGAAGTATAAACAAAAGTGCAGATTGGATTGGCAAAGAGGAAAGGGTCAACTATATCCTTACATGGGCAGGCAATAAATGTTTAGATCTTTTTCACAGTTGGGAGATAAGTGAGGACAATAGTAAAAATCGAGACACCATTTTTGAGAAATTCAGCACGCATCTCCAGCCAACGTCAAACCATTGGATCCACCAGTATGAATTTCAGAGCTTGAGGCAGGAACCAAGTGAGCCTGTTGACAATTTCTTAGCGATTAAGAAACATATGGAGAACTGATACTTGACAGCTAGGAACGGCCCAAATCAGAGGGCCAAACAAAGGAAAAGATGTTAACTGCTGGCCCTGCTATCTTGGGGTTGAGCAGTTGTGAAGAGCTGTAGCTGATCTCAGTAAACCATGAGGTGAAGGAGGTATCACTGAGGATTGAAGATAGTACACCCATTAAAAAGTGCCCTCCAATCAGAAGCAAGGAAGATCTGGTCCAAATAAATCTTAAGGGTGGAATCATCGCAAATTTGCAATAAGTGCTGTAGCGGGCAGGAGAAAGGATGTTTTAACCCCCTGCTGCAATGGCAGCTTTACATGCTGTATTGTCCCAATCCCACCTCATCTATTATGCATTCCCAGGAAAAATGCCATTTTGATGGCGGGCGGGCCTGCCATGCCATCATCTCGCTGCTTCATCATGCCAGGCGCCATATTTAAAGTGCAGCCACGTGCACACCTCTCAGTGCTTCCAGCCCAGGACTGCTGCAAAGAAGACATGGCCTCGAAAGGCAAGAAGACTGCAGCCCTCTGGTTTAATGACACGTCCCTTGAGCCCTTTTTGGATGCAGTGGAGGCTTGCTGTTATGTCGTCTACCCCCGCTCTGTCTGCAGGATGGGCAGCAACATCACTAATCCAACATGGAAGGTGGTGGCAGTGGTGGTCAGTGCTAATGCCCTATAAAAGAGGACAGCCACCCAGTGCCGAGAAAGGATGAATGGTCTTCTCCGTTCTGCCAGGGTGAGTCACTCTTCTCATCATTCACAACTCACACACTCACAAACCCATCATACATTCACAGGGATCTCACACCTCAAGGGACAACACCACTAACTCACATACACCCTCACATCTCCATCAGGCTCATATCCCCTCGAGCTCGTGTCCTCATCCAGTCCATGGCTCCACTCACCGCTCAAACATTCCATGTGTCCTGCTCACACTCTCTCCATCTGTTTTCATGCAGAAGAAGCTGGCTGATAACAGCAGGGAGAGGTCCCAGACCAGGGTAGGGGCCGGTGTGGGGGTGGGGGTGGGGGGGGGGGTGGAGGAGTGGCCCACATTAGGCCCCTCACTCACTTTGAGGAGTGTGCCATCGCGATGACTGATGAGGACGTGGACCGTGCCTGCAGTGACAGTGAGATCGGTGGTGAACACCCATGTGAGAATCCTGCACCACATCATCTGTCTCTCAACACAACTGTGAGTGCTCTCTCTCCTGCTTTTGACTCTGCTGCTATGCACTAATATCTCTACTTTGGTTCACAGGGTGCTCTGCGAAGCAACCGACAACCTCAGCCAGCCAGTCCCTCACCTTCATCTACGTCCTCACCTCCAACCAAGAGGACTCCTCCTCAATTGAAGAGCTGGAAATAAGCAGCCTGGAAGACCTGTCACAGCGCTTACCCACACCATCCACCAGCGCAGAGACACACATCTCAGAGGGACCTAGATCTAAAGCAGGCTTGGGTTCACAATCTGGTGTCACCACATGGACACGCATCTGCAGCAGGAAGAGGCAGGTTCAGTCGAACTCCCAGCACTCAGAGGACTGTTGGAAAAGAGGCAGCTCTGAGGTCCGAGTCAGATGACGAGCCTCTGGATTTGGCCTTCCAGCTCATCCTGAAGAATCAGCAGAAGGCGTGGGAAGCCCTCAACAGATTGACGTGCGAGTCAAAGGAGTGCGTCTGCCTGCTCTCTGATGAAGTGGTGCCCACATGTGTGTATATGGAGGTCTCCATGGGGAGGATGGCGGATGCCATGGAGACTCTGGCCCAGCAGAACGCAGAGATGTGTGCAGACCTGTACTCCATCACAGTAGCCATGGGTGAGTTCCTGCAGTGGCAATGCGAGAGGGAAACGGGGCACCTCAATATCTCCCCCGATGCTCCTTCCCCTCAAGGAGTCAGGTCAGGGCCCTTGGGCACCCGAAGGGAGAAGGAGGGGCAGTTGGACACCCCTGGGTCATCTACTCAGGAATCTCAAAGGCTGTCCTCTCCCTCCGAATCCCCTTAGCCTGTGACCCCCTCAACCTCATCCTCTGTCACCACAGAGGGAGTAGCTGGCCCACAGGAAGACAGCCAAAGCAAGTTGGGGCTCCCAATGCCTTGGCTCTCCAGAGGACTTCTTCCTGCCCCTGGACACCCCTTCCCTTGTTACTCCTTCTCCCAATCTGGACTCCCCCCACCTTAGTCCTTCCCCTCTCCAGACTCCTTCCTCTAGCCTTATTCCTAACCCTTCCCGACTCCTCCCTCCCCCTGGATACCTTCCTCCCCCCAGACTCCTTCCCCTCTCTGGAGTCCTTGCCCTCTCCAGATTCCTTCCCATCTCCAAACCCTTTCCCTTACACATTCCTCCCCCACTTACACCTACTTCCCCAATTGCCATCTTCTCCCCCCTTACCCTCTCCTCCCACATACTCCCTCCGCAGCCCAACCTTACCCTCCAACACCTTTGTTTGCTCCCTCCCAACCTCAGCCCCACTGACTCACCTTCCTCTCCCAGTCGATTCTAGACCTTCCTCTCCCCCTCCCCGGTACATCTTCCTTTCCCAAACAGAGCTGGACCTTCCTCTCCACCCCCTCCACCATCATCCATTGTGAACAGATCCTCAATGGTGACTTTCTATCTTTGGTGAGCTGCTTTTCAGCAGAGCCATATCTATGAGAATCTGCCCAGCATGTCATAGAAGTTCCTCCAGGGCCCTATTGCTGTCGGGCTCCTGCATCTTCTGCACCTCGGATGTCCATGATGTGAGCAAGGTCCTGGCATTAAGTTCCGACTTCTGCACGTCACACTTGTCAAGGCATGTGCTGCACCGGTCTGGGGGGATGATTTCGGCGGGCTGGTCTTATAATGATATGCAGACGTATTACAACGAGGTTCCTGACGTCCGATAGCGAGAAACACAGCCCGCCATCGACGGGTTGAGCGGATGATCACAAACTGGTTCCATTACATCATTAAACCGATTTTTGGCCTTCTCGCCATATTGTCCACCAAACCGCCAAAAACGCCCGACACCAGCAAGCACAGAAAATTCTGTCTTAAGTGTTTTGATAAGATTGTTGGATGCTTTGAAGATTTTGAGTATCACACCACCATTGATCCAAGGAAGAAACTAGTGATCCATCTGCCATGCAAATTACCAATCCTCTTGTTCATCCTTCGAGACAAAGATGACCATGTTCATCATCTGGGGTGTTTGGTTAGTGTTCTAGTGGGTACACGTGACTGCACCGGGAAGGTTCTGCCGTAAATCAGACAGGATACCGCTGACGATTGAGCTTTCGATGAGTTGCTAACATGGGATTTGCCCTCCTTGTGTTTTTTCTTTGGTTGTGCCAGGTACGGTGAGCTTCCCCCATGACTCAAAGTCAATATCAAAGCTCCTAAGTGAAACCTTCAGCCTGTCCTTGTAGTGCTTCCTTTGAATGCCATGAGAGCGCACTCCACACTCAAGTTTTCCACAGAAGATCTGATTTGCTAAGCCAGTGTCAGGCATTTTGGCTTCATGACCAGCCCAGTTCATGGTGAGGATATTTGGCTTGCTAGTTCAGGTGAGCACCTTAGTATCTGGCATTTTGTCCTGCCATCTGATTGTCAGAAGCTTCCAAAGGTAGCTCAAAAGAAAGTGGTTGAACTTCTTGGCATGACAATGGTACACAGCCCAGGTCTCGCATGTGTAGAATAGAGTGGACGGGACTATTGCTCAATAGGCTTTCAGTTTGGTAGGCAGACTTACACTCCTTTGTTCCCAGGCTGATGTTCAAAACCTGCTGAAGGCTACACTTGCTTTGGCAATTCTTGCACATGTCTTGTCAATATAGACAGCTTGAGAGAGCGTGCTGTTGAATTAAGTAAACTTATCCACTGCTGACAGGATCTGGTCATAGATTAAAACCTTGGGCTTGAGATAGGGCTTTCCTGGAGCAGGTTGGTATATTATTTCAGTTTCTTTTGTGCTGATCGTAAGGTTGAAGTTGTCACACGCATTAAAGAACAAATCCATACTACATTACATGTCCAACTTTGAACAGGCAGCTAGTGCACAGTCATCAGCAAACAGGAAATCACAAAGTATGTTGTTGGAGACCTTAGTCTTTATCTGGAGTTGTCTCAGATTGAGTAGCTTGCCATCCATGCGATATCTGATTTTGACGCCAGGATTACTATCATGGAAGGCGTCAGAGAGCATTGTGGAGAAAACAGGCTGGAGAGGGCTGGCGCTAGCACGCAGCCCTAGTTAACTCCATTAATAACCAGGAATCAGTCAGAAGACTCACCATCAACCAGGACATGCGTGAGCATGGCGTCATGGAACTGTTGAGCCATTGTGATGAATTTCTCAGGGCAGCTGTATTTCCCCCTTACCTTCTAAAAGCTCTCATGGTCGAAGGCCTTGGTGAGGTTAATAAACCTGGAGTAGGAGTCTATGTTCTGTTCTTGGCATTTCTTCTGGGGCTGTCTAACTGCAAACACCATATTTGTGATTCCTGAACCTTTTCTGAAACTGCACTGACTCTCTGACAGCAGATTCTGGTCGGGATGTTGCACTAAGTGGTTCAGAAGGATTCTGGCAAAGATTTTGCTGGCGATGGAGAGGAGTAAGATTCCTCTATGATTGCCACAAGATTGGCGGGTTCCTTTACACTTGTAGAGGTGAACAATGCAGGCATCCATGTCTTCTTGTGGGATGGTTCCTTGCTCCCACATAGACTGAAAGAGCTCAGTGAGCTTTTTGACCAGCCATTGTGGCCTTGTGGACCTCAGGTAGCTTAGCATCATCTTCTGGAGCTTTGCTGTTGAACAGGAATTTGATTGTGTTTGTCGCTTGTAACATGGTGGGAAGGTCATCAAGAGAGCAGGTTGGCAATCTTTGGCAGCCTGTAGATTCACTGATGGATGAAGGCTGATAGGGGATGTGATTAAAGTCCATCTTTCTAGAATTTGGGCATTTTCTGTGAGCAGTGTTGACCCATCAGCATTGAGATCTGTGATGAACCAGTAGACTGGGGCTCGTAGACAAATTTCAGAGCATTTTAGTATCTCTTCCTGTGTTTGTGGTCTGCATTGACTGAAGTTCCCCTGTTTTCTGATTCAGCCAAGTGTCCCACATCTCTTTGATCTTGCATTGGACAGTCCTGTGAATGTTTCAGTAGGCATCATGCTTAGGTAGTGATGGCTTATCATTGAGATAAGCCCTGTAGATGTGATGTTTCTCCTCTAGTAGTTTCTGGATAACCAAAATACCAAAGAACTTAAAGAAAAGTTTGAAAGAGCTCCAAGAAATGGATGAAAAGAAAACGATTGCCAGAGTCACAGTTTACAAATCGGATAAATTCGATCGTTGTGAGAAATAACATGCAAAGTCAAATGAATGTGTTGCAGTCAGATTTGGAAATTCTCAATGCCAATATCAAAAGGCATGGAGAGCTCTTGACAGAAAAAGAAAGAGAGCTAAAGAACAAAGAAAAGTACAGCACAGGAACAGGCCCTTCGGCCCTCCAAGCCTGCGCCGATCATATTGCCCGTCAACTTTTCTTTTTTTTAGGCAAAACAGGGCGTTCTGGCAGCTAAACAGGAAGATATCCATGACGAAAAGTTAGAACTAGAGAATAAAGTCGCTGACCTGGGAAAACTGAAGGCTGAGCAGGACATAACATGGAAAGCTGAGAAGGAGCATATAGAAGAGAAACTGCATATGTAGTTAGCAGAGGAGGCATCAAATATGGAGGTCCTGAACCTCAGGTCAAAACTTCATCAGCACGGATTTCAAATAGAAGAACTTGAAAAAGAAGAGAATGACAGTGCTGAGCTCAGACAGTAAATTAGTGAACCTCAGCTGCAGTTTAACTATCACAGTCAGAGAATAATTTACTGGAGGCCAATAACAAGCCGTGAGAAATGCTGGAGCATTTAAAAGAGGAAATACAAAATGCAAGAAGCCCAGCAGAAGAGGCACAGCAGGAAGTTGAAAAAACTGATGGAAGACAGGAGGGTTGAGTGGTTGGAAGAGAAGGATAAGCTGCAGAATCGTAACACAGAGGTTGAAAACTAAGTACTGCCATATTATTATCCAGGGTACCCAATGAAATGTCACAATGCATTTACGTTGGTATTCAAAAAGTGATTCTACTTTGGGCACAATCAGCAAAATAGGTGAAATTTACATGTAAAATTGTGCTGCTTTTGATAAGTGTTTTTCCTTGAATTTCCACCTTATCATCAAACGCACAATCTGCCAATGCCCCAGGCCAATTGGGCAGCTTTTTAAGACATAATTTTACTTCTAAAATATATTTTGGTTCAACAAATATTCCTTGATAAATTTGACGGGTAACTGGGTACACTTTGATTAACACAGCTAAAAATTTATCACAGGAAAACATTTTTAATAACTATGTCAATCCACCACCTTTTTTTATTCTTTCATAGGATGTGAACGTTGCTGGAAATGCCAGCATTTCTTGCCCATCCCTAATTGCCCTTGAGAAGGCAGTGGTGAGCCAATGAGTAAACCAACTTAAAAAAAATATGCAGAGCTTTTTCTTAGTTGTATTGAGGTAGATTGAGAGTTTCTTAGGAAATTGTGAAAAACTTATATTCAAAAGCTTTTGACTTGTCCTTGTGCCCAAAATAACCAGCTTAATTTTAGAACTCCTCAAAGGTCTGCAAATGAGCACAATTAGCAGAAACTCCCGATGGTGATTAACCATTCTGGGAGTGGGCCAGTTTTAAGAAGGAGCCTGGCTTCTAGTGTGATGTTTTTCATACCAGTGCAAAAGAACGCAGAAGCTTGAGTTTCACTGAACACAATTTGTATGTAAAATTCTGTGGTTTGATTTGCACCAAAATGCCAGTGTAATCAAGCGGAAATTCCAGATCAGGGTATTGGGTGAGTTTTCTGGGCTCATGTCTGTTAGGACAGTAGAGGTTAATCTTTGAGCATTGTGATTGCTGCTCAACTGTAAAGAAAGATCTTTTGTTTATTTTTAACACCAGATTGAACGCAAGGGCTGGAGTCACCTGTAATTTTCAATTTCTGCTGGGAAGCTCCATTGCACTTGTAACAATACCCCGTGCTTTGTAAAGGGGAAGCATTTGCTATTTTCTCAGTTTTAAGCAAACAGGATTTCTCAAAGTATTTAAGGTATTACTGGGATTTATTGTTGAATACAGTCAACATAAATTAAAAACATTTTTTCAAATTCATTTATGGGCTGTGGGCATCACTGGTTGGGCCAGCATTTACTGCTCAGCCCTAACTGCCCTTGAGAGTGTGGTGGTGAGCTGCCTTCTTGAACCACCACAGTCCATGTGGTGTAGGTACACCCACAGTGCTGTTAGGGGGGCAGTTCCAGGATTTTGACCCAGTGACAGTGAAGGAACGGTGATTTATTTCCAAGTCAGGATGGTGAGTGACTTGGAGGGGAACTTCCAGGTGGTGGTGTTCCCATGTATCCGCTGCCCTTGTCCTCCTAGATAATAATGGTTGTGGTTTTGGAAGGTGCTGCTTAAGGAGACTTGGAGGGTCTCTGCATTGCATCTTGTAGATGGTACACACAGCTGCTACTGTGATGGAGGGAGTGAATGTTTGTAGATGGGATGCCAATCAAGCGGGCTGCTTTGTCCTGGATGGTGTCAAGTTTCTTGAGTGTTGTTGGAGCTGCACTCATCCAGGCAAAAGGAGAGTATTCCATCACACTCCTGACTTGTGCCTTGTAGATGGTGGACAGGCTTTGGGGTGTCAGGAGGTGAGTTACTCGTCGCACGATTCCTAGCGTCTGACCTGTTATTGTAGCCACAATATTTATATGGCTATTCCAGTTCACTTTCTGGGCAATTGTAACCCCCAGGATGTTGGTATTGGGGGATTCAGCGATGGGAATGCCATTGAATGTCAAGGGGTGATGGTTAGATTCTCTCTTGTTGGAGATGGTCACTGCCTGGCACTTGTGTGGCACAAATGTTAGTTGCCACTTGTCAGCCCAAGCCTGGATATTGTCCAGGTCTTGCTGCATTTGGACATGGACTGCTTCCGTATCTGAGGAGTCGCGAATGGCGCTGAACATTGTGTAATCATCAGCAAACATCCCCACTTCTGACCTTATGATGGAAGGAAGGTCATTGATGAAGCAGTTGAAGATGAAGGCACAACCTTGAGAAACTCCTGCAGTGATGTCCTGGAGCTGAGATGATTGATCTCCAACAGCCACAGCCATTTAGAAGGTGAGTGAATGAAGATATGACTGCTGCATTAGAAAGAAACTGATCTAATAAATTGTTATAATTACTCTTTAAAAGAGAATAGAATTTCTGGCTTTTCCCCTGTGAGGTGTGGCAATATTGAGATAAAGAAGAAACAATAATTTTAAAAGCAAATTTTTGGAGAAGTATCCCAAGATCAGTCTAACCCAAGGGGAGGTATATTCTTGATATTGCACAGTTCCAATTTACAATCTACAGTATAAAGATTAGCTAGAAATGGCAGTTCTGAGATGGGATTTATATTCATAATCTGTACTAAAAGTCAAAATTCGACTAATTGGTTTGCCTAAACAATAAGAGGATGTAGATAGATCACAGTTTACCTAATTCTCCAGCAACATTCCGGCCTCCTACTGCATACAGATTTCCTTTAAGAGCACTTAAATGGAAGAAAGTTCTCTTTTCATTTAGGGAGCCCATCTGTTTCCACTTGTTGTAGCGGGGGTCATATCTATATGTTGTATCAACAGCTGTTTTCCCTTTTGTGTCATAGTTGCTCTGCCCACCAACTACAAAGAGGAAATTTCCAATCACAGCTACACCATGCTGGTAACGTGGCACATCCATGGCAGCCAACGACTTCCACATTTGAGTGTTCTCATCAAACAAACGCAACTCCTTGCTCACCAGAAGCTGCTGGCGGAGAACACCCCCCAGGGTGACCAGGTGTGTCGAATTGGAACGGATCCTAGTCCTTTCTGACTGCATGATTGGTTGCATGTAGGGCAACATCTGGTAGTTGCTAGCTTCAAGTAGAAGGTTAACACAAGTGGTATCAGTTCGCATGAACTCAACTTTCTGAACATGTTCAAGAAGCTCCTGTGGCGACATCAATGGGAAACGAATGTGCTTCATCAGTTTTGCAGCAAACTGCATTCGACATTCCTCGTGCTGCAGCCACTGACAGGCAGCTTTAAATAACTGAAGCTCAGAGCAGTTTTTCAGGCTATCATTGCCAAGTGCAAAGGCAAGTTGGTCGTATGACAACTTAATAAATTCCCCATTGTTTAATAGTGTTAACAAGTTCTTCAGAATACAGTCTTTGATGTAATCATCTACTTTAGTCAAGTGGTATGCATTAGCAATACGACCAATTTCGACACAGTTTTCGAGAGAAACCTGGAAAATGAATTCAAGGAAGATTATTTAATAAGCACAAACTACCATCAATAGTTCAGGTTTGGTATTACTCTACACTAGCTCAATGCCATGAGCCATGCAGCATCTTATTTCAATGTGAGATCTTATGAGGATGGGAAGTTCCTACATCAAAGTACTGAAGATCAGTTGAAGATCCCATACTTCTACCAATTCATTATTACCCCTTAATACCTTGTGTATTAGTACAGCAATTAATCAGTCTGTTGATTTATAAAGCAAATAGCTAATATATTTTGGTTGCTCACACAATTATTGGGAAGGGGGCAGGGTGAACAGAGAGCTACTTAAGAGTTCTGTGCATTAATACTCCAGCATACAAAGTAATTCCTAAAGTGGCAAATTTGTCATCTGCATAGAAGACAGTGACAATAATTTCATTTTCGCCTCAACTTCAAAAGTGCATAAAACATGCTGTAGAGTTTTGTTTTGTTTTGCTGGGTTAATACATGTGAGAGAATCTTCTATTTGAAATGCTAATGTACTAAGGGTTACATTTACCCTTTGATGGTGCACTGGAACCTGAGATATGTCATTCAGGGCCCTTAGGCAGAACTGCACTTACTTAATTCAAAATGCAAAGTGCCGTTTCACACAGGTAAATTCATGAGGCAATTTAAATTAATCACCTGTATCAATTTTGTTGGGGCAGAAGTAACAGCATTTTCTCAAACCTCATGTTACTTTCTCCCTGGCATAAACAACAATTTTGTTTAGGACTGAGCAATGCTGAACAAGTGGACAGATGAAAGAGATTTCTAAGTTTTGCACTGGAACAAATTAGAAACAATTGACTGAAACAGAGATGTCAGGATCCCGCACATTCTATCCAACATGTCTAAAAATTGGAAACATTTACAACTTGACATTCTGCTAGTTGGCTGTATGGGTCTACTTGCCTGATTAACTGAGGAACAATTCCAGGGTGCAAAGATGCACAGGTACATTTTGCAAATGCATCTTTGGTGGAATAATATTTGTATTCCAAAACTTTTAGAGCAATGAAATTTTGTGCATTTAATAAACAGTTCAACAGTGGGTTAATACACATGGAAGAATTTTTCTCTTTCGAGGACTGTGGTCTACATCCTAGCCTCCAGTGGCGAGGTTCACCGATTCCCGATTTAATTAACAAAATACCTTGGAGCGATCAAGCTCCCTAAGGAGGAGATTGGCAAAAACAAATATAAACTATCTGAAACTGAGTAGCATCCCAAATCCTGACCCAGATTGTAGTGGATCATGGAAAATAATAGCATGAAGCCAAAGCAAAGCAAAGCTGAAGGTGAAACATAGAAACATACTTCCAACACATATCCTAATATGACAAATAAAAATGAAGCAAATATTTTATTTGGGCATCAAAGGGATAGTGAGACAAACCTGAGAAATTAGAAGCTCTTTGCAGAACTCAAGGATAGGCATTATCTGAAGGAAGCTGGCTGCCTCTAGTATGTCCTGGAGGTTGTCCATATTGAGAGACAGTTTGGATGTATAGATGAACTCTATAATATTTTTCAGTCCTGTTTTGCTTATTCCATGTAGTTTGATAGACATCAGTTCCTGTTCTTTCATACCACCTAAGGGTAATTGAACTCAAGATTAGATATACAGTGGTTCCAAATGCTAGGGCATACATTTACTACATTTTCTAAAGTTCCATAAATTCTACCTGTAAGCACTCATTAGGAACAGCTTTGAAAAGTAAAGAAATTCCAGTTATTTGATTCCTTGAAGAGGAAGCAGAATAATTTTTAATGGCTGATAAAACAAAAAAACGTTGGAAATGCACTGGGTATTATTTTAGGATAATTGACCTTTCCTTAGAACTCAAGAAGGAAAATGGATGAACATCTTTATAAAATGGAAATAAACAAAGAGATGAAAAGAAAACAGAGAGATAAAGGTCACAATCTTGATATTCTTTAGCAGTAGCAATTGGAATCAAACATTATTTGAAATAGACAAGTTGCAAAAAAATGTTTTGGATTGGGGGACAGTGGATTTTAGTAAAATAAGGCAGGGTCTGGCCAAGGTAGACTGGGAACAGCTGCTTGTGGGGAAATCTACAGAGGAGCAGTGGGCAGTGTTCAAAAAGGAAATGGGGAGGGTACAGGCTCAACATGTTCCCTCTAGGGTGATAGGAAGGAGTAACAAGCCCAGAGAACCATGGATGACCAGAGATTTTCAGGTTACGATGAGAAGGAAAAGAGAGGTTTTTAGCAGGTACAAGGGAAGCAAATCAGCGGAGGCATTAGTGGAGTACAGAAAGAGCAGGGTGGAGCTTAAGAAAGCAGTTAGGAGTGCAAAGAGGGGATATGAGAAAGCTCTGGCTGGTAAAAGTAGGGAAAATCCCAAGATATTCTATAAGTATATCAATGGGAAGAGGATAACCAGGGAAAGAGTACGGCCCATAAGGGACCAAGGGGACGATCAATGGGTGGAGCCAGAGACTTCGCTAGAGTGCTGAATGAATACTTCACATCCGTCTTCACCCAAGAGAATGAGGATGAAGGTATCAAACTCAGGGAGAGAGACTGCGAGGTTCTTAAGCAAATTGACATAGGGAGTGACAAGGTATTGGAGGTGTTGGCAGGCTTAAAAGTGGACAAATCTCCAGGTCTGGATTATTTGTGTCCCAGACTGCTGACGGAGGCAAGGGAGGAGATCGCAGGGGCTCTGACCCAAATTTTTAATTCCTCTCTGGCCATGGGGGAACACTAATGTAGTTCTGCTATTTAAGAAGGGTTGTAGAGATAAGCCAGGGAACTACAAGCCAGTGAGCCTCACGTCAGTGGAAGGGAAACTATTGGAGAAAATTGTGATGGAGAGAATCTATCTCCACTTGG
The DNA here is from genome assembly GCF_964194155.1 of Cetorhinus maximus. Taxonomy (NCBI): domain Eukaryota; kingdom Metazoa; phylum Chordata; class Chondrichthyes; order Lamniformes; family Cetorhinidae; genus Cetorhinus; species Cetorhinus maximus. Next base: position 33,734,369 of record NC_135894.1, on the reverse strand, counting down.
AGAGGCAAGGTTTGATCAGGGATAATCAGCATGGCTTTGTCAGAGGGAGGTCATGCCTAACAAATTTGATTGAATTTTTTGAGGAGGTGACCAGATGAGGGTAGTGCAGCTGATGTAGTTTTTATGGGTTTCAGCAAAGCCCCAAGGTCCCACATGGAAGACTTATAAAGAAGGCAAATACACATGGGATACAGGGTAATTTGATAAAGTGGATTCAAATTTGGCTTAGTTGTAGGAGACAGAGGGTGATGACAGAAGGATGCTTTAGTGACTGGAAGCCAGTGTCCAGTGGTGTACCACAGGGATCTGTGCTGGGTCCCCTATTGTTCGTCATTTATATAAACAACATAGATGACTATGACTAGGATTAGTAAGTTTGCGGATGACACAAAGATTGCCTGGGTGGTTAACGGTGAGGTTGAGTGTCTTGGGTTACAGGAAGATATAGATGGGATGGTCAAATGGGCAGATAAGTGGCAGATGGAATTTAACCCTGAAAAGTGTGAGGTGATACACTTTGGAAGGAGTAATTTGACAAGGAAGTATTCAATGTATGGCGTGACACTAGGAAGTTCTGAGGAACAAAGGGACCTTGGTGTCTGTGTCCATAGATCTCTGAAGGTGGAGGGGAATGTTAGTGGGGTGGTCAAAAAGGCATATGGGACACTTGCTTTTATCAATCGAGGCATAGATTACAAAAGTAGGGAGGTCATGTTGGAGTTGTATAGAACCTTGGTGAGGCCACAGCTGGAGTACTGTGTGCAGTTCTGGTCACCACATTATAGGAAGGATGTGATTGCACTGGAGGGGGTGCGGAGGAGATTCACCAGGATGTTGCCTGGCATGAAACATTTAAGTTATGAAGAGAGGTTGGACAGACTTGGATTGTTTTCGTTGGAGCAGAGAAGACTGAGAGGCGACCTGATCGCGGTGTACAAGATTATGAGGGGCATGGACAGGGTGGATAGGGAGCAGCTGTTCCCCTTAGTTGAAGGGTCAGTTATGAGGGGACATAAGTTCAAGGTGAGGGGCAAGGGGTTTAGGAGGGATGTGAGGAAAAGCTTTTTTACCCAGAGGGTGGTGACGGTCTGGAATGCACTGCCTGGGAGGGTGGTGGAGGCGGGTTGCCTCACATCCTTTAAAAAGTACCTGGATGAGCACTTGGCACGTCATAACATTCAAGGCTATGGGCCAAGTATTGGTAAATGGGATTAGGTAGGTAGGTCAGGTGTTTCTCACATGTCGGTGCAGGCTTGATGGGCTGAAGGGCCTCTTCTACACTGTGATTTTCTGTGATTCTGTGATTACAGTGTCCTTCAGTGCTGAGGTTTTCAGGGTGACGGGACAGCATATCATTTACATGGAAGAGCTGGGCAAGGACACCACCGTGAGCATGTATACCATTACCAATCCATCTTCGCATGTCTCCTGGAAACTCTGGTGCCTATCTAAGGAGGAGGGGGCAGTCAGCGCCACCAGGGAATGACCATTAATCCATGAGGAGGTGGATCTGCAAAAATAATTCCGGATGTCCCCAGAGGGATTTGGATCATCTCCTGTCAGAATTACAGCATGACACTGCTGTAACCCCAAAAGTGATGTCAGGCATTTTTCATTAATTATAGGCTGGAATTTTCTGGCCCTGTTGCCATTGGCATCATGGCAGCAGGTGGTGGTGGTGGTGGGGGGGGGGGCGTGGGGAGTGGAAACAATATAGTGAGAAGGCCAATAATTGGTTTTATGCCATCGTGAAACCGGTTTGCGATCGTCCGCTCCATCCATCAATGGCGGGCCGCGTTTCCTGCTGCCGCACATCTGGAACCTAATTTCAATACTTTAGCATCTCATTATCAGCCCTGCTTGCCGGAATCATCTCCCCACATCATTTTACTGCCCAGTTCAGTGTGACTTCAGAACAGCGTGCTTCATGACTGCCTTTAAAAGGCGTGCACCTGGCGACCTGAATTTCGAGGGGAACTCGGAGGTGAGTGCACACAACCTTACACAGTGCTCGCGAACATCACCTGTAGAACACCACATTCGCGGAAGGCACAGGCAAGTCGCTTTTCCCCAACTGGCTTTCAGTGTGGTGCCGGGGCACAAGCTCCATTGTGGGTCAGGCCAGAGGTTGGGGGTTGGGGGGCAAGCACATGCCGAGGAGGGTGGGGGTGGTGGGGTGAGGGAAGTGAGCATTCAGCTGCAGCTCCATTGACATGCTTGGAGTTAGGCCTCTGAAGCTTTTCTGCCCATTCAGGTGATGCAAAAGCATAAAAGTGCCACCAAATGCTCCAGAACTTCTCACCCCTCAGGGGCAGACAGCAAATTAATGCGCATTTTAGGGGGCAGCAGAGCAATTGGCCGACTGGGCACCCTTGCGAAAGGTGGCCATGGCACAATCACTGGTGGAGGTACTCACAGCCCCTTGCACTGTCTATATTAAGGTTTGGACCAGTATCCATTATGGTTCAAGCTAATAGCACAGCCTTGCAGTGCAGGTTAGGAGAATGCCTGCGCTTGACCTGATAGCACAGCGTGCAGTCCAGTGGCTGAAGCTGCCACCAATCAGTCAAGTGGAGTGGAGAGGAAGTGGGTGGGGTTTCAGACAGCCAATGAGCGCACTGCACACTGGCCATCCAAGTGGTGGCCAACACTCTCCTGCATGTGTGAAGAGGCTTTCAGACTTAACCAAGAGAGGCTCTTAGTATACCTGTGCTAACCCACGCATCTCTCTCTTTGATCCTCTAGGAGAAGAACATCAGGACATCAGGATCATGGAGCCTGGTGATTACGGTATGCCTCAAGGCAAACAGGGAGCAGAGATGAAGGAGAAGAGAGCAGCAGAGGTGCCTGGCTTGGCAAAGGGAGGAGCACTTCCCTCAAGGTGAAGGAGCGGGAGGGCCTGCTGCGCACGCAGCTCAAGGTCTACAGTGAGCCATCACTTGTAGGTGCCTCGCTAGACCCTGGGTCTATGGACATTGCCTGTCACTCCTGCAGATGACTGAGAATCAGTGTCGCTGAAGACAGCGCATGTCTAGGAACTGGTTGGTCTCATGTGCCACCTGCTGCAGGATTTGGCGCCACAGGGACATGGAGGGCATCCACCGCCTATCATGTTTCCTGGGAATGCATTATTACTGAGGCAAGGCATGGCGGGAATGGGACAATATAGTGCAAAAACCCGTCATTGCGACCGGCAGGTAAAATGACTTTTTTCATGCCCGCTACCGCATTTAGTTCAAATCTGGGACGATTCCGCCCATAGTAATTATTAGTACAAAGTGGCATCCAATGGGAGTTTATTAGATTGTGAACTGATTTTTCTTCCAACTATGGAAGGAGATGAAAAGTGTATGGATGATATGCATTGTCCAGCTTAGCCTGTGCAGTTACTGGAAGCGCAAAAGTGAGTAAAGCAGCTGAAAAATGAAACTGAGGTTGCAGGGAGAAACAGGTAAGGTGTGCGCCTGTATATGGCATTCCAGAATGGAAGACTGCAGAATGAGTACGAGGAAGGTGTGGTAATGTTCTTGAAGAGTGGCATATCTGCCCAGGACCTTCACTATTGCAAGGTCAGGCGTTTGCTTGGCAACGATGGTAACCGGATACACCACGGGCTCATCTAGAAAATTCCCATCGAACATTTCTGACAGGCACCGTCTATAGATGCGGGGTCTAGCGAGGCACGTACAAGCGACAGCTCGCTGTAGATCCTCAGCTACATACACAGCAGGCCCTGCTGCCCTTTTATCTTGAGGGAGGCCTTCCTTATATTTCTTCCTTATAACTCAGGCGTAATTTTTTCGCAAAGGTTCTCTTGATATCTTGAGTTAGTTTTAGTGGACGATCAGCAGAAACCCAATTGAAATGATACAAACAAAGCTTCTGCTGAGTTACAGCAGGCAGAGCATCAAGAAAATGCTTTGTTGGAAGGTACGGATCATTCTGTCAATTATGTTTATGTTCTTGCTAATCTTGTTTTACGGCAAAATAACGAAACCAGGTTGTAGATTACCTAATTGATAATTGACAAAAGTCCTAATTACCTGTGAACATGGCTTTAAAATAGTCACTCGCTGATGCCATAATGGCTCTATGCACAGGAAATCTTTCATCTCCATCTTCTGGCACTAAAGTAACATCGCAGAGTAAACCATTATTTCTGAGGTTGTTAAAGCCCTGAAAAAGGGAGCAAATAAGAGCACAGATATTAGAATTTAATGAATGGAAAACATCATGACAAGGGTGAACCATGGTAGAGGTAAACACAGAAGAGCCAAAGGTATCTAAAGATTAACAAACTATTATATAAAGATTAACAAATCACAAATTTTAACTCTCAAAGATTGTTAACATGATAACAATCGACGAGTGCTTCATGTCAGTATTGAAAAGAAACAAAACAAAACATGCAAAAAATATTGATATTATAATACTCTCTTAATATAAAACAAGTGCGCAAAGAGAGAATTTAGAGCAATTTAGCAACAAAAACTTGATCGCTAGCATCTGTCTGCTCAGTAGTAAAGAAAGCTTGATAAGCAAGAGCAAATTAACTCCCAAACTCCGTATTACTTTACCTGAAAAATGATTATTTTACTCACAGATGCAAGGCAACTGCATGTAGGGCATTAATAAAAAGGTTTTGGATTTACCTGCAGCACAGCTGAGCTATGTGTCTCACTGTTGAAGGCTTGAGAGCTTGTAAGAGAAGCAGAAGGCTGGCAATTTTTTGACACTCCCATCCTACTGCAGGCCAAAGACACTTTCAGAGGAAAAATGTCCTCTTCTAGCAGCGAACTGAAAGGTAAGACAATATAGACAGATATTTAGTTAGGTAATAAAGTATAGACATCATTCTGCAATAGGTGAAACCTATTTTTCCAAGAACCCCTTGGAAAAAATATTACATCTGATGGGCTTTTAATTAGAACATGTAATTGCAAATGTGTCACTAAACATTATACTAATACATTATACAAATGCACTATACATTACACTAAACATTATATCCCAAGTTATCAGTAATTAGGATTACTGAAGTTCTGAAGAAGTCATATTAGACTCGAAACATTAACTCTGTTTTTCTCTCCACAGGTGTTGCCAGACCTGCTGAGTATTTCCAGCACTTTCCGTTTTTATTTCAGATTTCCAGCATCTGCAATATTTTGCTTTTATTACATACAGGAAAAAATAGATCATTACAAATCCACATTCACCTCTCGTCCTGCTTGCCTCTCCACCCTTCCAAGGCATCATAGAATTATAGAAATTTACTTGTATAAGGCACTTCAAGTACTTTTCAAACGCTCTGAAGGCTTATGAATTCAAGACCCCTACCGCCACTGGGTGAAAAACTTCCTCCTCAACTTCAGTTTAATCCTTCCATCAATTACATTAAATTTATAACCTCTGGTTATTGACTCCTCTGTTAAGGGAAATTGCCTCCTATCCATTCCAGGACCCTCATAATTTTATGCACCCCAATTAAGTCTCCCCTCAGTTTCTCCTGTTCCAAAGAAAATAGCTCCACTATATCCATTTTTTCCTCATAGCTAAAATTCTCCACTCCTGGCAACATCTTTGTAAATCTTTGTAAGGCTACAGAGCGGGTGCTGAAAGGTGGGATTAGAACGGGAAGCTAGTTTTTTATTTTTTCTGTTTCAGCTGGCACAGGCATGATGGGCTGAATGGCCTCTTTCTGTGCTGTAACTTTTCTATGGTTCTATGGTTCTACCTTCTCTGTATGTTCTCTATTGTGAGCACATCCTTCCTGTAATGCGGTGACCAGAACTGTACACAGTACTCTAGCTGGAGTCTAACTAGTGTTTTATACAGTTCTAACCTAATTGTCCTGCTCCATGTTCTTTGCTACACATATGCCTCCTTCACCATGTTATCTTCCTGTCCTGCTACCTTTGGGGATCTGTCAACATGCACTCAAGGTCCTCTGTTTCTCCATGACTCCTCAGTTTCCTACCAATAAATTGCATATTTTCTTGCCTTGTTTGTCCTTCTCAAGTACATTACCTCACACTTCTCCAGCTGCTATTATTTTGCTCACCTGATCAATCCATTGATATCTTCAGCTTTCTTCCCCGCTATCAACCACATGGTTAATTGCTACATCACCTGCAAGCTTCTTACTTGTGTCCCTGACATTTACGTCTAAATCATTGATATCTCTCTGATTGTCCTTTGGAGTGGGAAGGATGCTTGTCATGGAGTACATTCCGTGGCAAGAACCTGTGCGTGGAGTCTTTTAATGCAGGGGTGCTGTTGCGCTGCAGCTACCACATGGCTCTGGCTCATAGACTCTCCCACTCTTACCTCCTACCATAGGCAAACTGGATAGATTTAGAGGTTGATAATCGACCTGTTTGGAAACGTAATGAACGCACCTTCCATGGCCATCAAGTTCCAGAATGGGACTGGAACAAAATCATTGATATGTACCATGAAAATTAAGGGATCTAATACTGAGCCTTGTGGAATCCATTGGAAACAGCTTTCCAGACATGAAAATACCTGTCAACCATTCCCTTTGTTCCCTACTACTTTCCTTTGGATCCCTTGAACTTTTAATTTTCTGACCAATCTGCCATGTGAGACCAATTGTCAAAAGCCTTGTTAAATCCCCTGTCGACCATATTAAACATGCTACCCTTATTGGCCCTCCTTATTTCCTCAAAAGAGTCAGGATTAAATGACAATTAACACTGTACCTCAGAAATTTTTCTGTAATTTGCCACTACTGGGGTCAGGCCTGTAATTATTCAGTCTATCACTTTCTCTCTTTTAAAACAACAGCACAACATTAGCAGTGTTCCAGTCCTTTATTACACCTGTAGCCAGAGAATTTTGGAAAATTATAGTCAGAGCCTCCACTATTTCCTCTTAACAGCCTGGGATACATTTCATCTGGGCCTGGGGATTTATCTACTTTCAAAGTTGCTAATATTTCCTCTGTCTCCTAGCTGGTGCGAAAGCAGGATGATTTTCTTTCTGGGTCAGTTTGTCCACTTAGTGCCCACAGTTTGCAGTGTTTCATTAATGACGTCTGAGAACCAAGATTGGATGCACTTGGACCTGCCACTTCTTGCACAATGATCGTTGCGACTATTTCACCCTTATTTGGGTGCCAATAAATTTAGGCCCCTTAAACTAGTGTCTAAAAGTTTGACTCTTGGAAAATTGCAAACATTTCTTTATTATCCCATGTTTCTCTTCTTTTCTCCCCTCTACCTCCAGACCAGATTGGTCTTCCAGGGTACACTCTGGATCAGGGTAGTGCATTTCGGCAGCCATTCTTCATGGGCAGAATTTTGCCCTTGGCAGTGGGCTCGGTGGGGATGGGCGGGAGCAGTCAGGAAGCCGACCGCCGCCCGCGATTGGGACCAGACCGCGATTTAATGCTGGTGAGCCAATTAAGGCGAGCGGCAGTGCTGAGCGCTGCCTGTGCGGAGGGGGGAGGAGGGCGAGCGCATGCACGTGAGTGAGCGCTTCATAATCTCCCTGAGGCACAGAGCTGCCTCAGGGAGATGAAGCGGTGTTAAAAAAAGAAAATGAAGAAACTAAAAATGTAATAAATCAAGTCCCCTTGTGTGACTCTGTCACTCTAATTCAATTTTAAAGCTTGGCCTTTTCGCCTGCCAGCCAACCGTTAGGTTGGACGCACAGCGAGAAATTTAAGTTAATTGATTACTTAATGGCCTTAACAGGCTCCAGCGCGTTGACGTCAGCACGCTCAGCCGACGTCAACGCGCATCATTTCACCCTCAAGCGGGTCAGGCATGTGCCCGCCTGCCGAGCGCAAATTTCTGCCCCATGTGTAAACCCATACGTGGCATGTTAGCAGCTATTCATTTGAAGGGAGTGCCGCAGCCAAGTCTCATTGTGTCCTTATCTAAAGTCCACATAACATTTTGCAACAGAGAGGATAGTAATTAGAAGCTGGAGCCTTGACTGATTTCCCCATTACCAGCCCAATTGTAACAATGCAACCATTGCCCTGCCTGACATAAGCAGACTCTGCATCTCTACTAATTAAATCTGGGACCTTCCTGATTTGTATGACTTAGCATACTTAGACTTATCATGACTCAGCTCAACTGCTGCCTAATGCTCACTGAGATATTGGTGTAGCTACAGTAAATCGTTTTTTGTCAAAATAACCATGATCAGATGACAAATATGGACACTGGGCCCAAAGTTTCAGGTACAATTGGAGCAAATCCCTGGTCAAGGAACCAGAAGATTGGGTAGAAACAGGTTGTGCTTGGATTCTGCCATTTTTTACCTCCAGACCTTTTCAGTAGGAATGGCCATGAACAGTTCTGCTGCCCTCTATCCAGGAGACTTGTTGAGAGAGTTTCCTGGTTTCTTAGGAGTTCTATCCTTTATGTCCTTGAAAGGCCTCATCAAAACTCACTCCTGTTCAGCGCTGGTGTGAGTCCTTTAGAGTCTTTTCGAAAGACGCTAAACCTAGACTACGGCTATTGATCCCATTTTGAGCCAAAGGGTGGAATCATCCCAGATTTGTGCTAAGTGTGGTAGCGGGTGGGTAAAAGGATGTTTTACCGCTGGCCACAATAGCAGCTTTTCATGTCATATCGTCCCAATCCCACCTCATTAATCAGGAATTCCTGGGAAACACACCGTTTCGATGGCGGGTGGGCTCCAATTCACCCACCACGCCGTCACCTCGCCAATTCATCACACCGGGTGACATATTTAAAGTGTAGTCGGGCGCACATCTCTCAGTGCTTCCAGCCCAGGACTGCTGCAAGGAAGACATGGCCCCGAAAGGCAAGAATACTGCAGTCTCCCTCCCCCCACCCTGGCTTAGTAACGCATCCCGTGATCGTCTTTTGGACACCGTGAAGCCCTGCCGTGATATCCTCTACCACTGCTCTGGGTGCAGGAGGGGCAGCAACATTACTACTCCGGCTTGGTAGGTGACGGAAGTGGTGATCAGCGCTAATGTTGCACAGAAGAAGTTGGCCACCCCATGCAGACAGAGGATGAATGATCTCATCCGTGCCGCCAAGATAAGGCAACCATCTCATGACTCTAAACTCAAACACTCACAAGCCCACTACACATTCATTGGCATCTCAGTCACTGCCAGCTCAAGGGACATCACCACTCATTCTCTCACACACACTCTCACATCTCCATCTGGCCTGATCTCCTCTGGAGACTGCCTCCTCAGCCCTCAGCATCTTGAGGCCATTTGCACAGATCAATTTGTGCCCCCACACACACCCTGGGATACCCCACTTCCTAGTGCAACCCTCACCCTGTAGCCTTTGCTGGAGGCAAAGACTGGTGAAATCTATACTTATCTTCACCCAAGAAAGAGTTAGGGACACATCAGGTGGATTAGCTTTTAGGCAACCCTGAGATGTCCCTGCAGGTTTCGGCATTAGGACCTGAGTTAGTGGCCAATCATTAGGACAATGGGGATTCTGCTCCATCACTTTTCCATTTGTGCATCACAGCCCATGGATTTTTAATCCCATTTCAAAGTGAGTGCAATCTTTACTAAAAATCTCAAATAGTAAATTTACTTTAGAAATAATTTGCTTCATTTCCAGCTCCAGCCTGGTTAAGATCAGTCCTATTGAAACATTAATTAAACGACAAACAGTTATTGTATAATTTGTATTTATAGAACTGAGGAACAGAACAAGACTAATGATTGAAATGCAATATCAAAAATTCCAAGGAAGAGACACATTGGACTCAAAACATTAGCTCTATTTCTCACTCCTGTTTTGGCACAGCCAATGGTAAATGCTGAGCTGCTCAAATCCCAAAGGGAAACTTGAAACAACTGTCACAACTGTTTTGCAATTTATATAAATTTTGAGAAGTGTGCCTTGAATTCAGTAGTAATAAGACCACCAAAACTTATAGGTTTCTTACAAAACTAAATTAAATCTTTATTAATAGAAGAAATTATTTTAAGTACACACATAGATTTACAAGTTACTCCTACCATAACTTCTAAATCCCCTAGCTAATCTAACTCCCAGTTACACTTTTGTTAAGGCAACAGTAAGACACACAGATTTTAAAAGACCCAGGCAAAGTAACACACAATACCCTGAAAAAGTCAAATTCAAAGTGAGTTTTCTTAACTTCAGTTCTTTGTAGACAGCAGCTTGAGGCTTAGATGCTGAAGGCTTTTCACGCTTGTTACACCTTAGAGCGCCTTCACTTGCCCACAGCCTTCTCTTCTTTATCCATGTATTCCCCTTTGAATGCAAATTCCCATTGCTTCTCAAAGTCTTTGGACTTTACCTCTCTAATACTAAAAATCTCCCATAGTACTAATTTTAAGGTTGGACGGGCAGGTCCTTTAATTGTTTAAATGATCCTGTCAATGGCTTCAATTGGCCATTGACAGGTCGGCGGGCCCGCAGCTGATTTTGGGGTGCCCCTGCCTTCCTGAAAATTTAAATGGGGCGGGATGACGTCAGCAGTTGTACCCGACATCATCCCGCATCATTTTATGCATCGGCAAGCGGGCCCCGCCCCCAGCTCGCCGACGGCAAAATCCTGCCCATAGACACAGACCCCACTATTACTCTACTTTACAATAAATTCCAAAAACATTATGGAAATTATTGTATCTTCCTGACATTCCACAATTGCTGCCAGACCTGTTGAGTTTTTCCAGCACTTTCTGTTTTTATTGTGCAATATCAAATGTTGTTTGAAATTCTGGTTTGAAAAGTTAATTTAAAATATTTACAAAACAAACATCAGTTATCAATGACTCAGTTGTGTTTTCAATTAACGTTATGTGATAGCTCCATTTATTTTTATCATATGGTAGATTACCATTGTTTTAGCCCTGTCTTTATATACTAATGAACCTCACCTACCAACAGCATGGACTAGGAAATTACAGGAGTGCTATTCACAATTTTCCTCCTGTAATGGACTGAAACTCATGGGTCTGTGATTGATCCATATGTGCGGCTGTTAGTCCAGCCGTTCTGCTAGAAACTCCACTCTGAAAATTACCCCACATTTCTACACTTTCTGCACTTCATCCTCTCCAATTTTACACACAATGCACATTGTAATTTCTTCCCCCAAACCTGCAAGCACAGCACATTGTAATCTGTCCCCAAATTTACGCACACAGCACATCCCTCCCCCAAACCTACACACACAGCACAATGTAATCTCTCCTCTAAACTACACGCACACAACACATTGTAATCTCTCCTCAAACCTATACACACACACAGCTCATTGTAATCCCATATTGCAGCAGTGACCACACTTCAAATGCGTTTCACTGCCTGTTAAGTGCTATGGGACATCCTGAGGTTCTGAAAATCATCATAAAGATGCAAGTTTTTCTGATGTATTTAATAAATGCTATTTTTGCTTATTTATTGATAATGAGATTGGTGTTCTGGGTCCTTGAAGGATTTTATTGGTTATTCATGCACATAGCATTCTGAAGGGTAATGTTAATTATGCCAGTCATTAAATCCTGCACTTGCAAGATGTTAAAGAGCGCAATAGAGTTGAAAGATTGCACTGTTAACTCAGAGAGACATCGCTTTAACAAACGTTATAAAATCTCACTTTTATGTACAATTGAAGCAGAAATTCATCAAAATTAGTTCTCTATGTGATACATTAATCCGCCATTGTCAGCTGTCAGGTTTGCTGCATTGACCATCTTTAAAATAATGAATTGGTGAATACAGGAAAGACACTGAGGTGCAGCATCTGAAGCTTTGTTAGACTCATTTAAAGATCACTGTTGGTCACTCCAGCCTGACTACCAACCAGCTCACTTAAGCAACAAAGGGTAAATTGTGTTATTTAATTCTGCTGGCATGGAAACAATGAGATAGATTTTAACTCCACTGGGTGGAAAACTGGCAGTTGTAGATCAACCACCATTACATGTCTGGATCAGTGCCCATTACATAACTGGATCAGATCAATTACATACCCAGATCAGTTGCCCATTATATACCTGGATTTGTATCCATTACATTCCTAGATAGCTCTGTTACATATGCAAATCAGTGCCAGCTACATACCTGGATCAGTGCCCATAACATACCTGGATCAGCTTTGTTATGTACCCAGATCAGTGTCCATTACATACACGGATTTGTGCCTGTTACATACCCGGATCAGCTCCGTTATATATGTGGATCAGTGCCCACTATACACCCAAAGTAGCAACCCATCGTTGTGTACAGCTTAGATGCTGTGATTCCTACATTACAGCAGTGCGTACAATTCAGAAGTACTTCACTAGCTGTGAATCATTTTGGGACATCCTGAGGTTGCAAAAAGTGCTATATAAACGCGAGTCCTTTCTTTCTCCTTCTAATCTGAGCTTTATAGCTATGGGAAGATGCTTTCCAGGAAGGAGTGATCTTATTGGGCTGGTCTACAATGCTTATAAAAGCTGGATCAGAATGGTGTTGGTGGAGGTCCCTCAACCACCTGCCCTATTGGTCACTGTGCATACTTGGAGATTATCGGGGTAGAGGAGGATGTAAAAAACAATTCAAAACAAAGCAGTTTGTGCCCTCATAACAATAAAAGGACCAAGCCTAATAGTTGTGTGGAATTAGCTCCAATTAAAAAGTGTTTTGTTATCAAGTTATTAATCTCTGGAGAGGAAGGTTGTGGTGCGCACATGTTAAAACCATTTCACTAGCAGTTATGCCTAAGACATAATAGCAGTTATTTCTGCATCTCTGAATTATACCTAAGCCACTTAATCCAAATAAGTTTATTTATTGATTTAACCGGCTGAAGAAAGAGCAAGTGAGACCTTTCTCCCCTAAAAATTTCCATGATGTAATATCAACAACAAATGTGTGTGAGAGACGCTGGGCAGGATTTTCGGGTTGTTGGGCGGGCTCAGTGGGCAGGCCTGGGAGCGGCCAGGAAACAGGCCACCGTCTGCAATCGGCCCCCACTGCAATTTAACACTGGCTGGCCAATTAATGGCCAGCCTGCGTGAAACATGCTGAAATGCCTAGCGCTGCCGGGATGGGGGCGGGAGGAAAGCAAGCGCTGAAGTCAGCGCGGCACAGGGGAGCATGTAATGAAAGCTCCCTGAAGGCAGCAAGCGGCCTTAGGGAGCTGAAGAATTTTAAAGCCAAAAATAAACGTTATGAAATTCTGAAAAAAATTTCCACCCGTAAGAATCTAAACATATTGATGATAAAAAGTCTGCCCAAACATTTTTTAAAAATTAATATCAGAAGCCTCATCCTGCCCTTGAATGAGCCTTCCTCAAAAATCCAAAGGCCACCTGGCCGATTCGCCCGCCCACCAACCATAACGTCAGACATGCAGCAAAAATTCCAGGACAATTACTACATTAATGGCCTTAATAGGCCTCTTAATTGTTGGCGGATGTGCTGACGACTCTCGCGCGTGCCTGCCAACCGAAATATCGCGCGAGTGCGCGATGATGTCGGGATGCTCGCCTGACATCATCGCGCACTATTTTATGCCTAATCAGGTCGGGCGTGTGCTCGCCCATGGGACGTAAAATTCTGCCCACTGGCTTCAACTAAAATTGAAGACAAGGTATACCTGTTACTGTGACCATTAGTTTAGCTGTTGCTTTACAATTTGCTGATCATCTAGCTCTTGCTAAATGAAGATAGGCATTGCTTTCAGTAATAGAATTCCTTTAATAGATACATATGTAATAGATACATTGCGCCACAGAAGTGCCCAGAAATCACCATCTCCACCAAGAGAGAATCCAACCATGTCCCCTGACATTCCATGGCATTACCATCACTGAATTCCCCAAACATCCTGGAATTTACCAATGATCAGAAACTGAATTGGACCAGCCACATAAATACTGTGGCTACAAAAGCAGCTTAGAGGCTGGGAATTCTGCAGCAAGTAACTCACCTCTTGACTGCCCAAAACCTGTCCACCATCCACAAGGCACAGATCAGGAGCATGATGGAATACTCTCCACCTGCCTGGATGAGTGCAGCTCCAACAACACACAAGAAGCTTGACACCATCCAGGACAAAGCAGTCCGCTTGATTGACAACCCACCCGCCACCTTAAACATTCAGTCCCTCCACCACTGACGCATGGTGGCAGCAGTATGTATCATCTCTACAAGATGCACTGTAGCAACTTACCAAGGCTCCTTTCAAATCTGCAACCTCTAACACCTATAAGGCAAGGGCAGCAGAAGTACTGGGAGCACCACCACCTGCAAGTTCTCCTCCAAGCCACACACTTGGAACTGTATCACTGTTCCTTTCCTGTTGCTGGGTCAAAATCCTGGAACTCCCTATTAGCTCTATGGGTGTATCTATACCACATGGATATATCCCGCGAATGAATTTTTAAAAAGCAGATTTATAATCTTGTTATGTCAACTGCACAAAGGAAAGCACTCTCCCAATAATATATTTTCTAGTTACGTTTTTTTTTATTATTTATTCTTTCATGGCATGTGGACATCACTGGCTAGCCCGCCATTTATTGCCCATCCCTAATTGCCCTTGAGAATGTGATGGTGAGCCACCTTCTTGAGCTGCTACAGTCCCTGTGGTGTAGGTACACTCACAGTGCTGTTAGAAAGGGTGCTCCAGAATTTTGACCCAATAACAGTGAAGGAGCCGTGATATAATTCTACACCATCAGTAATTTGTAATTATAAATTTTTACTCTACACAGCGCAAAATTGTTTTTTAGTTTATTCGTTGACAGGATGTGGCCCAGCATTTATTGCCCATCCCCAATTGCCCTTGAGAAGGTAATGGTGAGCTACCTTCTTGAACCGATGCAGTCCATGTGGTGTAGGTAAACCCACAGTGCTGTTAGGAAGGGAGTTCCAGGATTTTGACCCAGTGACAGTGAAGGAACGGTGATATATTTCCAAGTCAGGATGGGGAATGACTTGGAGGGGAACTTCCAGGTGGTGGTGAACATTGTGCAATCATCAGTGAACATCCCCACTTCTAACCTTATGATGGAAGGAAGGTCATTGATGAAGCAGCTGAAGATGATTGGGCCGAGGACACTGACCTGAGGAACTCCTGCAGTGATGTCCTGGAGCTGAGACAACTGACCTCCAACAACCACAACCATCTTCTGCCGAAGGGTCATGAGGACTCGAAACGTTAACTGATTTCTTCTCCACCGATGCTGCCAGACCTGCTGAGTTTTTCCAGGTAATTCTGTTTTTGTTTTGGATTTCAAGCATCCGCAGTAGCTTTTAGCTTTTTGTTTTTATCTTCCGTTGTGCTAGGTATGACTCCAGCCAGCGGAGAGTTTTCCCCCTGATTCCCATTGACTCCAGTTTTGCTATGGCTCCTTGATGCCACACTCGGTCAAATGCGGACTTGATGTTAAGGGCAGTCACTCTCACCTCACCTCGGGAGTTCAGCTCTTTTGTCCATGTTTGAACCAAGACTGTAATGAAGTCGGGTGCTGAGTGGCCCTGGCAGAACTCAAACTGGGCGTCAGTGAGCAGATTATTGCTAAGCAAGTACTGCTTGATAGCTCTGTTGATGACCCCTTCCATCACTTTACAGATGATGGAGAGCAGTCTCATGGGGCAGTAATTGGCTGGGTTGGATTTGTCCCACTTTTTGTGTACAGGACATGTCTGGGCAATTTTCCACATAGCTGGGTAGATGCCAATGTTGTAGCTGTACTGGAACAGCTTGGCTAGGGGCGCGGCATGTTCTGGAGCACAAGTCTTCAGTACTATTGCCAGAATGTTGTCAGGGTCCATAGTCTTTGCAGTATCCAGTGCCTTCAGCCGTTTCTTGATATCACATGGAGTGAATCGAATTAGCTGAAGACTAACATCTGTGGTGCTGAGAACCTCCGGAGGAGGCTGAGATGGATCATCCATTCGGCACTTCTGGGTGAAGATTGTAGCAAATGCTTCAGCCTTAACTTTTGCCTTGATGTGCTGGGCTCCTCCATCATTGGGGATGGGGATATTTGTGGAGGCTCCTCCTCCAGTGAGTTGTTTAATTGCTCACCACCATTCATGGCCGAATATGGCAGAACTGCAGAGCTTAGATCTGATCCATTGGCATTGGGATCGCTTAGCTCTGTCTATCACTTGATGCTTATGCTGTTTGGCAAAAGTAGTCCTGTGCTATAGCTTCACCAGGTTGACACCTCATTTTTAAGTATCCATGGTGCTGCTCCTGGCATGCCCTCCTGCACTCTTCATTTTATTAGTGGGTTTACAATTTAATCGTGCACAGAGGCAACCTATCTCTTTATACAGTGAACCAGTCACCTTTAAGCTGTTATTTAAAAGGGAAGCAAACATCAGGTTTTCTTTCAGCTAATTTTACCTTGACCTTGGGTCTCAACATGCCACCCACCAAACCTGGCTGAAAGGGAGAGGAAAAAACCCAGCATCCACACCCCTGTCAAAACAGTCTTGAAATGATCAATTTCAGAACCGTGCAAAGAGCACTTTAGAGAATTGTCCTTCTAACTTTTCCTGCCTCTGCTTCGTAAGGCATCTGGCCTCAACCTGTCACACATCACACAGCTGAGATTGCTGATTTCTGGTATAAATGTGCACCATGAAGCTCCATACAGTGTGTTCTGAGGCTCTGATCTACTAAGGCATCACACACCTCTTTCAACCCTACTGGATTCTTAGATTATAGAATGCCAGAACATGCCTGATCAGCAGTTTTGAGTTCAAATTGGGCTGTATGAGATTAATAACAGACTCGCTAATAATTCTCATAAAATTCCTATTACAAATTAACCCATTTCAAACAAGGAGCACAATCCTTTCATTAAAGTAGTTTTTTATAAATACACTTTATACAAATCTGTAAGGTGTTTATTACCAATACCGCACAGGACAATGTTAACTCTTTAGAAATATCAGTAACAACCCTATGGTCTGGAATTTCTCAGAGATTTAGAATTGCTTTTTGAAATGTAAAGAGTGACACAGGGTTAATATTTCAAACCTCCAGTAATTTGATAGATAAGTGAAATAGCCAAAGTAATGATATATGTTACACAGAACGTGACTAGCATGGCTTGCAGACTGAATAAAATGTGCAATCTGAGCTAATATACATTTGCTTATATTGGAATTAATATATTGGGTGCAGATAGAAAAGAATCTATTAATTTTAGTTATCTGATTGTCACTAACATAGAATGCAATTACAGGTATTTCCATACCAGCGATTTATATTAGAATGTGAACGCTATGGACTCCAATGGGTTATCGTATCTGCTATGCAAGTAGAATTCAAATTAAGACATCAGAACCCAAGATATGTCTAACGGTCACTGCCAATATTTAAACCTGTCATGAATCACAGGCAGTTTTCTGGGGTGGCAGATCATGCTGCAAGCAGATCTATACACTCAGGAACATCATAGACCAGAGCTTAGAATATCAGAAGCCACTTGTTACCAACTGCATTGATTTCAGGGAGGCTTTCCATTACATTCATTGGCCATCAGTCTGGTACATCACAAGACAGTGCAGCACCCAGTCATGGTATAGTAACATCTTCAAAGTCTTATACCACAAATCCAACTGCTGTGTCAAGATCAGCATGGGCACCACGGCCTCCTTCAACATCATCACAGGAATATGGCAAGGCTGCATACTCTCCCTATTCCTTTTCTTCTTGGTTATTGATTTCATCATGAGGAAGGTGATGGTGGGTGCAGACTTCGTCAACACCACCAGTTAACGGAGCTGGATTTTGCAGATGATATTGCCTTGTTAGCTGAAGAATTGAATACGCTCAAAGACATGACCAGCATTCTTGAGAGTAGCAATGCCAAGGTTGGTCTCCACATCAGCTGTGAAAAGACCAAGACATTGATGACTGGATGGTAACAAGGTCCTACCATCATCATCGGGCAACATAATATCGAGGGCATTGACCACTTCCCCTACCTAGGAAGCAACATCTCCAGGGAGGGCAATGTAGAGATCAGCGTCCACAAGAGAATCGGCAAAGCAGCATTAATCTTTCAGTGCTCCACATGTTCTGGGCATTCAACACCATCAGTATGGCATGAAGCTGCAACTCATGTCTATATTAGTACCAACCTATGCCAGTGAGACATGGAGGAGAACAGCAAAGATAGTAAGTAAGTTGAATGTCTTTCACCAGCATTGCCTACCTAAGATCCTGAGCATCACATGAAGGGACAACGTCACTAATAAAGAAGTGCTACAGAGAAATGGTCAGATTCCACTGCAGGACAACTTGACAGAGAGTCAACCGATACTGGCAGGACACGTATTTCACCTTCCAGAGTGGTCGTAAAATGGACACCACCAGATGAAAAAAGAAGACCCGGCAAAATACATTTAAAGAGTGAGACACCACCTGGACTGGAGTGAAAGACTCCAGTCTAGGGTCGGTGGCAGTGTGTTGCTGCCCATTGTCCTGCACGGGACCAGAGGAACTAAGTCTAAACCAAAGACTCAGCTTGATGCTGAACCAGCCACATATTTCCATTATTTAACTTTTTTTATGTAACACATTTCAACATGTTGTCTAGGGAATGAAGTGTTTGTTAAAATATTTTAATCACCTAGCATATTAAATTCATTATTGTTATTAATTCCTGTCCAGCTGGTCATCTTTAGAACTATTTATTTAAAACTCGCCACTGCCCTCCAAGTGTATAATTGTACAAACAGTTCTTACATTCACTGAAAAAGCAACCTCCACACATTCCTGTCCAACTAATTAGTTAAAAAGCTTGGCTTGGTGCCAAACTGTAGCCGGCATGTTTGAGGTTGCAAAAATGCATTTTATTGTTGCTGAAAATATTCTCCTAACTATGCTGCTCCATGGTGTTGATCAAACATGGCCCAATTACATCCTAGTACTGAATTGCTTTATGATCTGGAATGATGACAGATTCTACTCATTTTTGGTACAGAACATTTATTTAATAATAACTTCCCAAAAAAATGCTTGGTGCCGGGGCCAGAAATTATACCTGGATATTGTGAATGGGGAACATTAGATAATTTAGAATGAATTGGCAGTAATAAGCTAATTTATGCATTTTAAAATAAATTGTAGTAGAGTTTTGAAATGTTATAGGCAAACCTTGCTGCATTTGATCCTTTTCCCAAGACCCAGCCTCTGTCACCAAATATAACTAACTTTGCATATATACAATCGTTCAGCTTTATTTTACAGTGCACAGTGGGGACAGAAAAATATTTTTAAAAATTGTACTGGAGAACTCTTTCTGCAGCTGTAATAACCAGGTGTGAAACTATCATTCTCTGTTAATAAACTGATATACTTGTAATAGCGTCTTGGTTTAATTTTGATTTGATTACTTTAATTGCATTGTAGCTAATGCATATTCAATGCAGACTTAAAAGTTTTGTAGCGCTATCTGTGCCAGCTCTATATATATTCTTTTCATTAGCCTTAAGCTGTATTTTTGTGTCTAGATGTTATATAGCAGAGCACAAGAAAAACTGTTGTGTCAGAACACAGCTCTCATACTCACTATGCACAAAATCAGCCAGCTCATCTTTTAGTTAGCTATCTTTAGATTTGATATTAACCATTCTCGCGCAGTGGGAAGTCAATGAAAATGGAAAATTAAGTGGGAAGTAAAACAAGGGGATCTTGCCACTGCCACCTGCTACTCTGACGTGATGAGACTGTAATTGTCCTGTGTTGGTCTGAGCCACTGTGGTCGGTATTTATAAATACAGTTCTTAAGATGTAATTGTTTTAAACTGTGAGCGAATTGTATCATTTTAAAGCAGGCTCCTTAAATCATGCACTGACTCTCTTTTTGTATATGCAGAACTACAGAACTGCAGGAGTAGAGGAATGGTTAAAATCAAACGCATAAATAGATGAATTATCAACAGTTAAGAAGAAGCTAAATAAACACGATGAAAAAAATAGAAGGTTATGTTGATAGGGTTAGAAAACAGGTGTGTGAAGCTTAAGCATAGCGTGAACCAGTTGAGCCACATGCCTTGTTCCTGTGCTGTAAATTCTATATAGAATAGCCAAATACATAATTATATACAGAAGATGCTGGAAAAACTCAGCAGGTTTGACAGCATCTGTGGAGAGAGAAAAAAACAAAGTTAACGCTTCGAGTCTGTATGGCCTTTCTTCAGAGCTGAAGAGAAGTGGAAACGTGATGAAATTTATGCTGTTAAAGGGGGGTGGGGCAGGTGAAGCTGGATAGAAGGTCAGCGATAGGTGGGGGCAAAGGAGGGATTGACAAAGATGTCATGAACAAGAGGACAGAGGGATTGTTAATGCTAGTGGTTAGTCCTAAAAAAAGGCTAATAATGGTGTAAAGGTAAGAAAGCAAAATGTGATAATAGCAGAACAAGGGTAGCATTGAGTGAAAGAACAACATGGAACAAGAGACAGATGGCCCTGTAGGGGATGGGTTGGGGGGAGAGGCAGTGGTGGGGGGAAAAGGATAGAAAATGGGATAAAAGGGGATAAAACTGCAGATAACTAATAAAAATAAAAATAAAACAAGCATTCTACATTCAGGTCTCAGGGAGATCGGCTCCGTTTTGAAACTTTTAATAAAGGAGTTTAAAAATTTTCCCTGCCTTGTCCCCTGATGTGACACTGTCACATGAGTTGGGACATGTCCATAACTTTCACTGCAACCTTTCATTAAAATTTTAAAACCCTCATGAAGCCTCATCCCACCAGTGGATGAGGTTTCATGTTTTTCCACAAGCCCGCCTGGCCTCCCGGTCTGCCCGTTAACCTTAAGGTTGGATGGGCAGGTCCATTGATGAGCTGAATTGGTTTCTTAATGGCCTTAATAGGCCATTGAGAGGTCGGCAGGGGCGCATCCGACTCGGCTGCGCACCCGCCGACCTGAAAATGTAAATGACGCAGGGTGATGTCGGGAGTTCCACCCGATGTCACCCCGCATAATTTTACGTGTCGGCGTGCGGGTCCTGTCCCCCGCACACTGACGGAAAAATTCTGCCCACTAGCATTAACAATCCCTTTGTCCTCTTGGTCATGACATCTTTGTCAATCCCTCCTTTGTCCCCACCTATTGCTGACCTTCTATCCAGCTCCACCTGCCCCACCCCCCTTAAACAGTATAAATTTCATCACATTTCCACTTCTCTTCAGATCTGAAGAAGGGTCATACAGACTCAAAGTTAACTTTGTTTTTCTCTCTCTACAAATGCTGTCAAACCGGCTGTTTTTCCAGCATTTTTTGTTTTTGTTTCAGATTTCCAGCATCCGCAGTATTTTGCTTTTATATAATTATACACTTATTGTAACTTAATGCAAAACAAATCACATGACTGAGTGGTGGAAAATGTAATTTTCCCCCTCCTCTTCTCAAGTTACTGTCTAATGCTGGGGTATTATTCCATGGCCTCCATGGTACTTTGTCCAAGTAGCTTAGATAATGAATGTTTACAGACTGCATAACTGCGAGGGGTATCAGAAGTAAACCAAATCTTATCTTCACCTCACATCCTTAGATGTGCAATTGCAGCAGGATTAATTGGACAGTGATCAGGAGTTGAAACCCTGGCTGATTTCTTCCTCTTTTGAACTTATGGTATTGTGGCTAATTGGTGCACCTCCCTTACCACCTGTGGCTGTGATCAGCAAACTCGGCAAAGTCTACGATAATCAATCTCGGTCTGTGTTGCTCAGCTCCACATGGAGTAGTGCATTTATTTGCTGAGCCATTTGGTAAGGTCAAGCACCAGCACTCTGGGTGAGGGCATCATTGTCCATCACCAAGAGTGGCTTGGTATCACCACTAATGACCGAGCTGGCCGAGTCCTGAATGGGTCTGCGGCAGGTGGTGAGGGAATCAACAAGAGGGAAAAACATACTTGACCTCATCCTCACTAACCTGCCTGCCGCAGACCCATTCATCCATGACAGTATCGATAAGAGTGACCACCACACAATCACTGTGGAGACGAAGTCCCACCTTCACACTGAGGATACCCTCCATAATGTTGTGTGACACTACTACCCTGCTAAATGGGATGGATTTCAAACAGAAATAGCAACTCAAGACTGGGCGTCCACGAGGAGCTGTGGACCAACAGCAGCAGCAGAATTGTACTCGAATACGATCTGTAACCTCATGGCCCGGCATATCCCCCACTCTACCATTGCCATCAAGTCAGGGGTTCAATCCTGGTTTGATGAAGAGTGCAGGAGGGCATGCCAGGAGCAGCACCAGGCATTCATAAAAATTAGGTGTCAATCTGATGAAGCTACAACACAGGACTACTTGATAGAAAGAGCTAAGCGATCCCACAACCAATGAATCAAATCTATGCTTTGCTGTCCTGCCACATCCAATCGCGAATGGTGGACAATTTAACAACTCACTGGAGGAGGAGGCTCCACAGATATCCCCATCTTCAATGATGGAGGAGCCCAGCACATAAATGCAAAAGATAAGGCTGAAGCATTTGGCTACAATCTTCATCCAGAAGTGCCAAGTGGATGATCTATCTCAGCCTCCTACAGAGGTCCCCAGCATCACGGATCTATTCGATTAACTCCATGTGATATCAAAAAATGGCTGAAGGCACTGGATACTGCAAAATCTATGGGCCCAGAACTTTCCACATCCCTAGCCAAGCTGTTTCAGCACAGCTACAACACTGGCTTCTATCTGGCTATAAGGAAAATTGCCCAGGTATGTTCTGTACAGAAAAAGCATGACAAATCCAACCAGGCCAATTACTGCCCCATCAGTCTACTCTCAATCATCAGCAAAGTAATGGAAGGGGTCATCAGCAGTGCTATCAAGCGGCACTTGCTTATCAATAACCTGCCCATTGATGCCCAGTTGGACCCCGCCAGGACCACTCAGCTCCTGACCTCATTACAGCCTTGGTTCAAACATGGACAAAAGAGCTGAACTCCCGAGGTGAGGTGACAGTGACTGCCCTTGACATCAAGGCAGCATTTGACTGTGTGGGGCACCAAGAACCCTAGCAAAAACTGGAGTCAATGGGAATCATGCGGAAAACTCTCCACTGGTTGGAGTCATACCTAGCAGTAAGGAAGATGGTTGTGGTTGTTGGAGGTCAGTCATCTCAGCTCCAGGACATCACTGCAGGAGTTCCTCAGGGTAGTGTCCTTGGCCCAACCATCTTCAACTGCTTCATCAATGACCTTCCTTTCATCATAAGGTCAGAAGTGGGGATGTTCACTGACGATTTCACAATGTTCAACACCATTCGCGACTCCTCAGATACTGAAGCAGTCCATGTCCAAATGCAGCAAGACTTGGGTGATATCCAGGCTTGGGCTGACAAGTGGCAAGTAACTTTCATGCCACACAAGTGCCAGGCAATGACCATCTCCAACAAGAGAGAATCCAACCTTGATGTTCAATGGCATTACCATCACTGAAGCCCCCACTATCAACATCATGGGGGTTACCATTGACCAGAAATTGAACTCTTGTAGCCATATAAATATTGTGGCTACAAGAGCAGGTCAGACGCTAGGAATCATGCGATGAGTAACTCGGCTTCTGATACCCCAAAGCCTGTCCATCATCTACAAGGCACCAATCAGGAGTGTGATGAAATACTCTCCACTTGCCTGGATGAGTGCAGCTCCCACAACACTCAAGAGGCTTGATAACATCCAGGACAAGCACCCCGCTTGATTGGCACCACATTCACAAACATTCACTCCCTCCACCACCGACGCACAGTAGCAGCAGTGTGTACCAGCTACAAGATGAACTGCAGGAATTCACCAAGGCTCCTTCAACAGCCCCTTTCAAACCCACAACCACTACCATCTAGATGGGCAAGAGCAGCAGATAGATGGAACACCACCATGTAGTATTTCCTCCCAAGTCAATCTCTATCCTGACTTGGAAATATATCGCCGTTCCCTCACTGTCACTGGGTCAAAATCCTGGAACTCCCTTCCTAACAGCACTGTGGGTGTACCTACACCACATGGACTGCAGTAGTTCAAGAAGGCAGCTCACCACCACCCTCTCAAGGGCAACTAGGGATGTGCAATAAATGCTGACCCAGCCAGCGAAGCCCACATCCCATGAATTAATTAAAAAAAACAGCTCTTATCTGGCACATTGAGGGAAACATAGAAGCCAAAGGAGAGAGAGAAAAATATCAAATGATTCCAGAAATTTTCACAAAGCTCCTTGTCTCCAATTATGTAGCACCATCTGGGATACCATTGATATCGCCGTTCCTTGGGTCAAAATCCTGGAGCACTTCCTAGCAGCACTGTGGGTGTTCCTGCAATACATGGACTGCAGCGGTTCAAGAAGGCAGCTCACCACCTTATCATGGGCAATTAGGGATGGGCAATAAATGCTGGCCTTGACAACGATGCTCACACCCCATGAACAAATGAAAAAAATTTGTACACAAAGGGTAGGAGAGCAGGATAACAAAGCTAAAAGGGAGAAGTATAATTTGATACTGCCACTCTATATATATATATATATATAAAAAGCCAAACATGCCTTTTGCAGCTATTAATGGATATCCTGTGAGTGGGTATGTTTGTTAAAAAGAGATTTAGCTAAATAAAAACCACTGGATAAACACAAATGGTTTACTCATTATTGTAATGCTGCCATTTAAAGACCTCCACAATATATTTCCCAAAATATAAATCCTGTAGTTCTGCACATAAAAAAGAGTCAGCGCTCGATTTATGGAGCCTGCTTCAAAATGATACAATTCACTCAGTTTAAAACAATTAAATCTTAAGAACTGTATTTATAAATACCGACCACAGTGGCTCAGACCAACGCAGGACAATTACAGTCTCATCACGTCAAAGTAGCAGGGTGATAGCTTCTGATCAACATTAATCAGAATCATGTCAGCTTTTTAGAATGACAACTCTCATTTGTACCACGATTTCATTAGAAGTCAGTAAGAGTCTTGATATCAAAATAATTCCATACTATTTTTGCTTGCTCAAATACTCCTCATTACGTTCTTACTTACACCTTTTTTGAGATAGTTTATGCAGCTTTCTGATCAGTAACTTATTCTGTAACTATTCTGATAATCTGATCACAAAAGCATGCTGATGAAGACAAATAAAATTCCACTTACATGTATGCTGGAGAAGCTGTAGTTGTCCTGGATGCCTTGAGAACAGAAACCAAGAATCTTCTGTCACTGGGGCTATTACAGAGTTTCCATTTCAATGGCATGGTGAGTTAGGTAAGACAGCAAACAATGCCATGTATTTTTATTTACAGCAGAATCTTTCCTCTCACTCCCTCAGATTAGTCCTTCTCCCCTCTAGGTAACTTAATTCTGGAGGCTATTCTAAAAATAGCAGGACATGATCTAGTTAACGCCATCAGCTTCTAAACCTAGCAGATTGGGGAACATAAGCTTGCTATAGTCAGAAGCTTTTCTCACTGGCTCCCTCTCTCTTCCCTATTCTGGGTTATTGACTAACTGTTTACTGTGGATTCTATCTAAGTGGACATATGATAGCTGTTTCAATAAAACCACAGGCAGCAGCATTTCCTAACTTTCCCCAGCTTTCAGACTTTTTCAGGACAGAGATGGGGGCCTTGAAGAAGGTCAGCATTAGTAAGCAGCGTACATATGAAATCCAGAGAATATTTGACAAAACCTATAGGAATTTGTCTTTTAAACAATCACGGGAAAGAAAATCTGGAACCATTTCCAGCAACATCCACTGTGTTCATTCTCACTAAATAGACAGTTTCAATAGATTGGGTACTTCGTACAAAATATCTCTCACAAGTGAAAAGATTCAAACAAGAAAATTAAAAAAAAATATGAGTTGCTATGTGGTAATAAACCTGTATCCTTAAGTGAAAAAAAAAGCACAAATGAAATGTCAATACGGTATTTCCGAGATGATAGATATTAAAACACTGTTACCTGCTTGGCCAGGTTTTTCTTTAAATGCCCCATATGTTGCACGAGGAGAACTCAGTTAAACAAAAAGGTTCAGAGTTTCTGCTAAACTTTGGGGCAAACCTTTGACTTTCAGTCTTGTTGCACTGCTAAAAAAATACTTGTGCTTGTGAGTGTATGCCTGCTACCTTGTACAGCACACCACCAAAAATGTATATTCTGATTGCAAATTTCCACACCCTCCAGCAGCCTGTAACCTCAGCTGTCATTGCTGGTTATGAAAATATTAAGAGGTTCTAGAATCATCTGTCCAGCATTTTATTATGAACATGGTGATAATTGACAACTTGGACACTGGTCCCATTGTTTTCCCTGGAGATTTCAGCATTTGTGAAAAAATCAACTTGGATGGCATGAGGCTGTGATTAGATTAACAAATCTGCATTACACAGAATATATTACAAGTAATGTAATTAGGGGCAAAGAAAATGGATTTAATTAGTTGCAAAGGCAGAAGTGATGCAGAATATGTTTTAAGTGTCAATTTGATTCAATTAGAAGCGTTCTCAGTTTTGAGTCAGAAGGATATGTGTTTAAGTTTCACTCCAGGACTTTAGTGTATTATCAAGGAGATGCTGCATTATGGAAGGTCTATGTTGAATGAGGCCTATCGTCCTGTTCTGAGGGTTCCGACTGATATCAATCTGAACTATTTGAAGAAGAGCAGAGTGTTCTCCCAGTCTCTTGGCCAGTATTTTTCCTCAGCCAAAACCATCAAATACTAAACAAAGCTGGTCATGCAGAGAGGAACAGAGTAAACTAACACAGCCATTCAGGTCAATGATCCTTCATCAGATGTTCTGATGGAGGGTCATTGACATGAAACATTAACTCTGTTTCTCTCCACAAATGCTGCCTGGCCTGCTGAGTATTTTCAGCGTTTACTGTTTTTATTTCAGATTTCCAGCACCTTCGGTATTTCGCTTTTGAAAAAATAAACAAGTCTTTCATTAAATGATTGTTGAATTTTGATGTGTTTGACTGCTACATTTGTCTCAACAACAATAGTGACTGCATTTCAAAATGATTTACTGTGTGTGAAATAATTTGGGATTTTTCTTATAGACATGATGAAGCACAGTTAAAATTTAAGTTCTTTCTTAAAATTGCAATGCCTTTCCCTCCCCTTCCTCACACACAAATATTCAACCAATGGGGCGGCCAGAATTGGTTTACATTTACGACACTGATCTGAAACAAGTTTCTTTAGAGCAGTTGATAAGTAGAGATTATTTTTTAAGTGCAAATATGGAAAGTCTGAAGTAAAAATGATGGAGAGGCACAACAATCTGAAAGACAATAAAAGGTTATATTGTAGGTCTGGCTCTTTATGAGAACTGCACCTCTATATATCACCTGTCATTGCATTCCAAGTGGAATTCATTGTGTGAAGTACGTTCAGACTTTACAACCTGACATGATGGCATAAAAAAGCAAACATTATGAAAGCCTATAGTCAAGACATTAACCTTTCCTTTTCTATATCCTGTAGCGCATTTCTAGCATTTCTTTGTACTTATTTCAGTTTATATTGTATTTATGGTTTGAATTGAAAGGATTGGGAAGCTCAGCACAACAGCTGTTAAGGTTGCTTTCATTTAAACAGCCCATGGGTTTCAGTCCCAGAGCTGAGTGCTACTCAGACATGACTTCCTTGGAGAAGCCTTTGTCCAAGATGATTTCATCCTCCTGACTGGGGCACAGCTTCGCAGCCTGTGGCACTGTTGAGAAGCTGAGAGGGGGAGGGGAAGAATAGACATGATAATAAATCAGCAAAGATTCAATTATGGACCAAGATGTCCTGTAAAATTTCTGCTTTTGCTCATTGGATTAAACAGGTGCTGACCAATCAATATATTTCTAATACATTTAGGCTGTGTGTTAATTAAGTAGCCACCTACTGTGGTGGTATTAGTTACAGATTCACCATGAACATGGTTGCCAATGAAAGGAAGTTCTGCTAGGGTAAATAGCTCCTTTAAATCACCATTTGGATTTAAAATAACCATCACGAATGAGATTCAGGGCAAAAATACACATCCCAGGATCTAATTGTCACCTGTGGTGAGGCTTATGGTTTAGATCTGGAAACAACCTGATTGTGAGTTTAAAAAATTATCAATCCAATTTTCAGAGAAGTCTGTCTGTTAAATTTCAACAATTGTCACCACTCATTTCACAAAATTAAATGCTGTAATTGCAGTTTTCGTGATCTTATAACAAAATAAAGAAGGAGGAAGCAGAAATCTTGCTTTCAGTCATCAGATTCCTGTTCAAATCAAGATCAGATCAGAAATGGAAATGCAAAGGGTAATGTAGTCATTCATAAAATCTAGTAAACATTTACATTTGTTTGCAAAAAGTTGATATAATGGCACAAACTGCATTTAAGCACCTCCCTGGCCTCTTTTCCGACTGAATAAAATCCATGGTGCTCCTTAAAGCTAAGTGCTGCTGCTCTTTGATATAATAAAGATGATTTTGGACAGCTTCAAATGAGCACATTTGATATCAAATCTTCTATCTGTGGATCGCTTCAAAAATATGATGTCTTATGGAAGGGAGAGATTTCTTCTGTTTTCTATTTGCAGTGAAAATATGAACATTGCCATAAATGTCTAGTTTACAAATTTCCCACAAGTAGTGAACAGGGGGATCTTGATCATAAAATCTTTAATGCAGAAACTATGGCAATTCCTTGGAATAAACACTAATTAGGATTATGGACTGTTCCAAGCTTTTATCAACATTGACTCACCCCCTACCCTCTCTGCTGTACCAATTATGCCTTTAATTGTTGTCAGTTCTGAATCTGCACTAATTGAGCCCCTGCTGGCATCAGTGATGCGCTATGAGGCCAGTGTACTTCTGCCATTTATTATTTGGTCACTAAGTATAGCTGTCAGAACAAGTTTGATCATATTTCTTTTTCTCAGGGTCAATGTCACAGTTTTCTTAGAGATTCCCAATGGCCATAGCTGATTTATAATCTTGGATTGTCATGTTAGAAAATGCATTGTTGTATGCCACAGCTTTATAGAGAAATCAAACACAAGCATTTCTACTTACTAACACATCACTTTCAGTCATGCTCCAAGCAAAAGCAACATTAAGTGTAAAATTGCTGAATTTATATAAACTGGATTTCATTTTTTGTTGCGCAGACCAAAAAATACACATCCCATAGAAAGCTTGAACTCTGTGTAGGTCACTTATAGGTCTTCTAGCTTAGTTACTCGACCAGAGATTTGGAAGTACCGTTTCTAGTCAGCCTCTAAACGGTCCCATCAATTTATTGTGATTGGGCCTCATTTAATTTGGAGTGGCGAGCTGTCAGTGCTAATCTTGCGCCTGGGGAAGGCAGGCAGTCCGGCAGGCCTGTTACTCCCTAAAGCCAGTCTGCACTTCATGTGGAAGTGGTCTTTGTTGCTGGTGTGTGGAAAGCACGTTTCTGGAGTAACAGACATAACATTACTCGTCAAGGCACAGCAATTTTCAGACATTGTGCTGCTTTGAGGAAGGTGGTGTGCTTTGGACATGGGTGCGTGGTGCGGAATTACATCGGTGATCACCCGAGTTGTTTTAATGAAGCCAGAGGGAGCACTGTTGCTCTTCCCAGTCGCAGAAAAATGATGAAAATTTACCATCCTAGTCAGATTGCCAGCGGAAGTTGCAGAGAATGCTTGACACACTTTTCACCCAGTTGTATCATAAAATGGCAATTGGGGTCCTAATTTATTAGACCTTAATTTGCATGTTAAAAAGGCCTATTGCCTAATTCAGGCAGGCACACTGATTACCCAGAGACAGAACCTTAAGACTGAGAATATAGCATTGACCACACTGTTGGTGAGAATAGTATTGTTATTTTACGCCTTGTTTCCTCTAGGTGAAAAACATCAAAATCTTCAAAATCTGAGGAAAACATTTAGAACAAAAAATAACCTGCAGAGAAAACAAGTTGGTGGGCAAGAATTGTGTGATTTTTCAGAGTTCAGAATTTCATACATTGGGTACAAAGTTAGCCAGTTCCCACAATGAACATGGCATAGGAATTTATAATCGGGTATAAGCTGACACAAACAAGTGACAAAAAGCTGACAACAGGAGGTTAAACGATGCAGATTAAAAGTGCACGAAGCTGCAAAATTTTTAATAAGCTAGCTAGAAATAGATATAAGTAATGTATCACCCAGGTCTGCTCTTTAAAATTGAACCAATGACTATTTTATATTCAACCAGCCTTAGCCTATTTAGTCTTCAGGTCATCTATAGATGGTGTCCACTTATGTACCAGAACTGATGGAAAGTGGTTTAGCCTTGCTCACCTGAGATCCAAAGACAAAGGCGCACCAAGTCCTAATCAGAGAGCTGCTCTATGCTGACGATGCCGCGCTAGCTTTCCAGATGGAGGAACACCTTCAGCAGCAAATGGACAGACTCTCTCATGTTTGGTTTGACCTTCAGCATCAGGAAGACAAATATCATGGTCCAGGATGTTGCCATACTGCCATCTATCAGCATTGGCAATGTGACACTGGAGGTTGTTGATAGCTTCACATATCTAGGCTTCACAATCACCTGCAATGTGTCACTTGATGCTGAAATCAAAACAGGCATCACAAAAGCTGCAGTTGTTATGTCCAAGCTGAGTAAGAGAGTGTGGAACAACAGCAATCTGACTGAGAAAACCAGACTGCAAGTCTACCAAGCCTGATTTCAGTGCACTCCTCTACAGAGGTGTGACCTGGACAATGTATTCTAGGCAGGAGAAAAGGCTGAAGAATTTCCACCTTCACTGTCTCAATAGTATCCTTGGCATCTCTTGGTAGGACAAAGTCACCAACTCAAAAGTCCTGGAGCATGCTAATTCCATCAGTATACACTCATTTCTAAACCAACGATTCTGTGCTGGCTTGGTCACATTCATCAGATGGATGACCACTGTATATCCAAAAATTTTCTGTACAGTGAACTGACCGCTGGGTCACAACCTCCTGGGCGGCCGCACTTCCGCTACAAGGGATCTGAGGACCTGACAAGCAACTATGCTTCTGCTTAACCAATTGGATTGGAGGAACAAGGGAATAAAATATCACTCCCAAGTTTTAGAAGAAATTGTAGTGAATGACTTCAATGTCAAGTCAGGTATAGGAAGAGAAACAAAGGACGGAATTTTCCCAAATTTGCACTAAGTGTGGCAGCGGGTGGGTAAAATGACATTTTACTCGCAGGCCTCAATGGCGGGTTTTCACGCAGTATCGTCCCAAACCTGTCTCATTATTTAGGCATTCCCAGGAACACATCCTTTCCATGGCTGGCGGGTTCGCTTTCACCCACCCCCAATCATGCCGGGTGCCACGTTTAAAGTCCAGCTGCAAGCACAGCGCTCATTGCTTCCAAGTTACCACTGCTGCCTGGGAGATGTGGCCCTGGAACTGAAGACGACTGAAGCTTCCCCACCACCAGTTCAATGACGGGTCTCTTGTGTGACTTTTGGATGCCATGAAGGCCCGTCGGGATGTCCTCTACCCCTGCTCTGGCCGCAGGATGGGCAGCAATGTGACCAATTCAGCTTGGGAGGTGGTGACAGCTGTGGTCAGCACCAATGCCCTTCAGAAGAGGACACCCATCCAGTGTCGCAAGAGGGTGAATGATCTCCTCCATTCCACCAGGATAAGTCACTCTTTTCATCACTCCCAACTCACACACTCACAAACCCATCACCCACCCCCAGGGCCCTCACTCACTGCCAGCTCAAGGGACATTCACCATTCACTCTTTCACACACACCATCATTATCCTCATCCCGTCCATGGGATCACTCACCACCCACACAGGCCAGACACATTTATCAACTGGTCTGGCAGGTGTCTTGCTTACGCTTTCTCCATCTCTATTCAGGACAAGCTGGCACACAACGAGAGGGAGATGTCACAAACCTCACGGACTTTGAAAACAGCCTTCCAGCTGGCCGGCAAGGATCTGGACCGGTCCTGTGCTGATGGTGAGGTTGGTGCTGCCCTACCAAGGGAGGATCCAGCAGTGCAACATCCATCAGACAACCATGCTGTGAGTGATGTGTCCTCTTTCACAGGCCATTGCCATGTACTAATTATCTCCCCTTGCTTTCACAGGCACATCTGCCAAACAGCCGACAGCATCCATGACCCGGCAGCAAGCCCCAAAGAAACCTCTGAAGAGGAATCTGAAGGCACCCTCCTTGAAGTCCCGTCACAGCGCTCCCCCACACCCTCCACCAGCGCAGAGACACACACCTCAGTGGGACCTAGCTTTAGAGTAGCCTCAGGATCACAATCTGATCAGCATATCGCACTGTCTGATCCACTGCAGGCGGCGGCAGGGACTTCCCAGGTCCCTGACACTCGGAGGACTGCTGGAGGCCAGAACATTGTTGAGCCCAAGCCAGATGATTATCCTCTGGACTCGGTCATGTCACACTTGCTGGAGCTGCAAAGACAAGCTAGGGAACAGATTGCAAGGCACAATGGAGGACTCTGTCCGCCTTCAGGCTGAAATAATAGCACCGGCATGCCAACGCATTGAGGTCGACAGTGGTAGGATGGTGGCTGCCATGGAGACCTTCGTCCAGGACTTCGCTCCTTCACTGCTGCGCGAGCTCAGCTCCATCGCTGATACCATAGTTGGCTTCCAACGGTGTGTACTTGAGAGGGGTGCTGGGCAGCTCGATCACACTCCAGCTACCCCTTCTGCTCACGGAGTCAGCCTGGGGCCCCTCAGGCAACCATAGGGAGGAGGATCAACAGGTGCACACCATGGGACCATCCATCCAGGTGACCCCAAGAGTGTCCGGCTCATTCGACTCCCCTCTTCCTGTGACCTCAGCAGTTTCAGCTTCACAGGCCGAGGAGGATGTCACTGCCACACAGCAGGACCCCGAAAGCAGGCTGGGGCCTCCAGATCTCGGCCTCCGAGAGGACGTCGTCCAGGTCAACACAGACAGTGTGTCGCAGTCAGCAAGCTGCCTCCACCTCTGCTGTGGATGTCTGGGGAGCAACAAGACGTAGGGGCAGGGTTAGGAAAGTTAGGAAAAATTAGTTGCACAGCTTGGGCATGGGTGTTAATCACTTGTACATAATGTTCACTATTGTCAATAAATTTCCAAAAATATCTCCCTGCCTATGGCTCCTTGTTCTGATGAGCAGTGTTCATGTCACTCAGATGTGAAACTTTTCTGCACAAGATAAGGCAGGTGTCTCAGTCCAGAGCCTCTTCCCTGTGCTTTGTGCAGCCTTCAGACCAAAGTGATGGTCATTGCTGCCAGAATGTAGTGGGCAGTCGCCACTGACTTCTCTCATACTCTCTGTGCACTTAGCGCCTTTTAAAGAGGGGCTGTCCCCCATCCCTTCTACATCTGTGACCACTGATGCCATGCTCTAGCTCCTGAAGAGCTCAGGTGCTGAAGGTGGACAAAGCATCAGATGCCTCTAAAGTTTCATGGCTGCGTCTCTATGATATGATCCTGAGCATGGATCGCAAGTGAGCTGCCCTCGGCCAGACAGGAGTCAGACATGCTCAGAGGCTGTGTGAAGATTTATGGAGTGTCCACACTGCATGTCATCATCCTCCTCCTGCAATCGAGTGACTATAAGGGCCTCCACCACATCTCCATGACAGGAGCATTCTCACAGAGGATATTTGCACTGCCATAAGCCAGACCGGAGTCAAACGTTCAGAAATGCAATGTGAGAAAATATGGGGTCACCTCACTGCATGTCATCATCATCCTTCGCAAATCTAGCAGCTATGAGGGCCTCCCGAGTGCGCCTGCCTTGTCTAGCCAATGTGAGGGCCTCATCCCCATCATCTTCAACTCTGAGGACCCCCTCAGCCTCATCCCCAATGGTGTCCTCCCCTTCGAAGGAGACGTGCAGCTCCTCCATCTCTTCCTCAGCCAGCTCATCTCCCCGTTGGAGCGCCAGGTTGTAAAGGGTGCATGTGGGTCTATGGACTATATTGCCAGCCTCCACCAGACCATTCCAGGTGCCAGAACCTCATTTTCAGCATCCCGATGTTTTGCTCCACCAATTTGTGAGCTGCAGTATGAGCCTCATTATAGTGTCGCTCTGCTGCAGTCTGAGGCCGCTACACGCATGTCATCAGCCACGGCCTCCCTTTGACTCGAGGAGCCATCCCTGCAGCTTCTGACGACCCTGGAAGACTCCAGGGATCTGTGACTGACTGAGGATGTAGGCGTCGTGCACACTCCCTGGAATCCGTGCACATACCTGCAGGACCCATTTCTGGTGGCCACACACCAGCTGCACATTCAGCGAATGGAAGCTCTTGTGGTCAGCGTAGTCCACCGTGTGTAGCGATGGAGATCTGAGCGCTATGTGAGAGTAGTCAACCATACCCTGAACCTGTGGCAAACCCAAGATCTAGGCAATTCCAATTGCCCTTGCATCCTGGCTTTCCCGGCCCTGGGCAAAATGCACAAAGTTGTGTGCCCTCGCAAAGATGGCATCTATGACCCCATGGCTGCATTTGTGGGTGGAGGCTTAAGAGATCCCACAGGGGTCACCTGTGGAGCCCTGAAAGGAGCCACTGGTATAGAAATTGAGCCCCGCGGTCACTTTCACCGCCACTGGCAGTGGATGTCCTCCATGTCCCCTTGGCGCCAAGTCCTGCAGTAAGTGGCAGATGCGACTGACCAATTCCTTAGGCATTTGCGGTCTTCGGCAACACTGGTTCTCGGTCATCTGCAGGAATGAAAGGCAGCATCTACAGACCCTGGGTGTCACTAGGTGCCAGCCTGCGACAGCTCACCGTGGCTCTTGGGTGCCATGTGCAGGAACCCCAGCTGCTCCTTCTTCCTGAGGTTGCTGCTCCTGCCTCTGTGCAGCCAGGAGCCTCAGTTGATCTCTCCTCCATTTTCTTTGTGCTCTGTAGGCCATCAGGCACACAGCTAGTTCACCAGGCTTCATGATCCTGATATGTACTTTTCCTGCAGGATAAGAGAGAGGGACACGTGGTTAGCATGGATGTACTAAAAATCTGTCCTGGTTAAGTGTGATGGTCCTTTAACGCTTCCCAGAGAGTGCTGGCTGCCACTTGGATGGCCAGAGATTAGTGGGCTGCATGGCTGCCCTATTAGATTGAACAACGGGAGAGACTGGTCCAAACCGGGATGCTGACAGTGCAAGGGGTTGTAAGCACCTCCAGCAGTGACTGCTCCGTGTCCAACTTTAGTGAGGCAATTGTACAACGTATGCAGTCCAACTGCTCAGCAGTGCACCGAAGTGCTCATGAATGTGCACTCTATGCTGGGGGGACTGTGGGGTGGGGGTGGGGGGGTGGAGGGGTGTGGTGCATGGGAGAGCTCTGGATAATTTGGTGGTACTTTGATGCCTCTGCATTGCTTGAGTGGGCAGATAAGCTAGGAGCCCAACCCCAATCCTATCAATGTGGCTGCGCCTGAACTGTCTCAATTGCAGAGGAATGGTCACTTTGTACTGGTTTGCCGAATGCGTGGCCACTTCCCTCGCTCACCCTACCCCCCAACCCCAAATGCTTGTGCACCATATTCAACAGCAGAGCTGTCCTTGCCCCCCGCGCCCGTGCCACCAGTTGATTCAGAGGTAGGGCTGCCCTTAACCACCACCCACCCCTTCACAAGTCGCCTCAACGACAAGGCTGCACTTGCTCCCCCTCACAAGTCGCCTCAATGGCGAGGCTGCACTTGCCCCCTGCTCCCCCTCACCTTCAAAAGTCGCCTCTGGGGCAGGGCAGCACTTAACCCCAACCCCCTGGCACCCCTGAAATCTGCAAAGCAACAGGTGACCCTGGCAAGCTCTGCAGAACGTTGCTGTGCACTCACCTCCAGTTCACCTAAAGTGCAGGCCGCCAAGTGCACATCGCCCCTGTGCTGTTGTGAAACATGTCAGCGTGCTTTCCCACCAACGTGGACGGAGGATCCGGTGGGGGTGGGGGGTGTGCAATAGCCTGGCGGGATGGCCTGATAATGATATGCTGATGTATTACAATGAGGTTCCTGATGACTGATCGTGGGAAATGCCGCTATATTCAACAGTAGAGCTGTCCTTGACCCCCGTGCCCACACCACCAGTCACCTCAGAGGTAGGGCTGAGCGGACAATCGTGACCTGCCTTCCCGTCGACGTGAAACCGGTCATGCCATATTGTCCGCTCACACCACCAATCACGCCCACCGCCAGCAGACATGGAAAATTCCACCCAAAGAGTGGGAAAGAAAGGTTGGGTTAAGAGAGATAAAAAAAAGAGACAAAAATAAAAAGCTAAACAAAATTTGTCTTTTTAAAACCTCCAACAACAATTACAACCTGAAGGAGTGAGACTCCACATTTGTGATAGTTAATTTTCAATGCTGGAAAGATTGCCTGGCAGTAATTAACACTTATCAAGCTGCTAAAATGATACTTATTTAACTTCTTGTAGTAAATTTAGTTTGTATGTACAATGTAAATGCAGCAATTTCACACTGCTGGAAGTATTTGAATGGAGGATCAGAGAGTGGAAAACTGCTTTTACGGAGCTAACAGAGGATAGTTGCAGTTCTGACAGCAATTTTTGGATTTCCATGTTTAATTGTGCATCTGCCCTTGCCTGAAGATGTCATGGCATGTGCACTTAAATAATGGTGAATGCTAATAGCCTCACCATGATTTTGACAGATCATTATCATAGTTAATTAGCAATGTACTTCAGTGCCTGTAATGTAGGAATCGTATTTTAATGCAACTTTAATTCAATGTTCCTTCCTTAATATCCCATCCACCACTTCCCTATTTGCTTGTCTATTTCTGTTATTACATGATTGCCACAAGATTCCATTTTTTAACCCTGATTGCTTAACCTGTTTATGAATATTATGAATTTTTTGATGTAAGTTACACTGCAATTCAGCCTGTGAACATATTTCTTGAATAGTAACCAATCACCATTAATCAAGGTAGGGTGGTTGTTAAGTTATTGGCTCATAGTCCAGAAAACATGAGTTCAAATCAAACAGCTTCATAGATCACCAAAAAGCATACAACAAACATTTTATGTACTGAAGTTTTTGAAAAGCAGAATATGGGATGAGCAGGTCCCTAGTTTTATCTATGTTGCTGAATTTTTTTGTAAAACTTACGGAGAGATTTCAGCTCTCCCCAATCTTCAGCAAGAAGTGCATGGACGTTTAAAATGGAGCGGCTCCATTTCCCATTCTACTCCACTGATTTTTAAAAATGTATTCATTAATGGGACACGGGCATCATTGGCAAAGCCAGCATTTATTTCAAATCCCTGATTATCCTTGAGAAGGCAAGGCTGAACCACCTTCTTGAATTGTTGCAGTCCATGCGGTGATAGTATTCCCACAGTGCTACAGCTAAATAGGGAGTTCCTTGATTTTGATCCGGCAACGATGAAAGATCAATGATATATTTCCAAGTCAGAATCATGTGCCATTTGGCGGGAAACTTGGTGGTGGCGGTGTTTCCCTGTGCCTATCACCTTTGTCCTTCTAAATTGCAGAGGTTCAGGTTTGAGAGCTGTTGTTGAAGAGGTCCTGACAATTTGCTGCAGTGTACCTTGGGGAATGGTACACACCAGAGTCCAGTGAGGGAGGGACCCAGAACAAAAGAACAGTAAAAACTGGGAAATAAGGACACTGGTCCGAACTGGTCTTGTGCACCTTAAAATGGAACACCAGTAAAAACTGGGAAATAAGAGTATTGGTGTGAACTGTTTTTTCCTATCATAAAATGAATGTGGTAGTGGATGGGTGGCCAATCAGTGGGTTGCTGTGACCTGGGTGAGCTTTTTGAGTGTTTTTGCAGCAGCACTCATCCAGGAAAGTGGAAAGAAAGGCTTTGGGGGGTCTTGACGTGAGTCATTCACCCCAAAATACCCAGCCTCTGACTTGTGTTTGTAGCCATAGTATTTATGTGGCTTGTCCAGTTAAGTTTGCTGCTGGGTGTTGATGGTGGTGGAATTCAGCAATAGTAAGGCCATTGAATGTCAAAGGAGGCTGTTAGGCTTTCTCTTATTGGAGATGGCCATTACTGGAACTTATGTGGTGTGGATGTTACTTGGCATTTATCAGTCCAAACCTGGATGTTGTCCAGGTCTTGCTGTGATTTCAGTTTTGCTGGTTTTCTGTGACTCTGGTGGAAACCTTATTAATAATGCAAGTCACGGTCCCATCTTTTGGATGGAACAGTGATGTCACTTTAACCAGCTCCTGGGTGAAGGCTTGACTTAAGTTCAAACTGTCAGCCAGTACATTTTGCATTTCCAGGTGTATGGTCAGCTGTTTTCTTCAGTAGTCTAGGTTCATGAAGTCAGCACCTGGGCCACCGATAGCAGGGCTTGGATTCAATCTCACCATCTGATGAGCTGGCTACTCTGCTGTCCTGTCTCCAACCCTCGCTCCTGCACACTTCTGCCCAATATTTCTTCATGCGAAGACCTCTTCATCTTATCCTCTAAACTACACAAAATTCTGGGAAATAAAAAACAACTTTTGTTATTTTGTCCTGAGATCCCCTAAATATCCTTAAACCATCAGGTCCCTTTGATTTCGCAATCTTTACTCATTATTACCGCTACTACTTGAAGAATAGCCTCTACTAATGGTTCGGTTCTGTACTAACTTCTGGTAGTATCCTGATATCCACTGCGTCTGTAAAAACTGAGGCAAATTATCATTCCATGTTCTCTACATCAAGCCTACTTTTTTTATTTTGTTGCAACTTCAAACATATTGGGCAGAATTTTTTCTTTGGCGAGCTGGGTGCGGGGCCCGCTCGCCGACGTAAAAATGACACGGGATGATGTCGCGAGGAACCCCCGATGTCATCCTGCCCCATTTAAATATTCAGGAAGGCGGGTGGACAGCGCAATTAGCTGTCCACCCACTGACCTGTCAATGGCCAACTGAGGTCATTGACGGGATAATTAAGGTAATTAAAGGCCCTGCCCGTCCAACCTTAAGGCTGGCGGGCAGGCCAGGAGCCCCAGCAGGCTTCTAAAAAAACATGAAACCTCATCTGCTGGTGGGATGAGGTTTCGTGTCTGTTTTTAAAAAGTTTAATAAAGTTTTAGTGATATTTATTAACATGTCCCATCTCGTGTGACATTGTCATATGTGGGGGACATGTTAATAAGTTTTTATTATTCTATTTTTGAAGTTTGAAACACTGTCAGTGATCTCCCTGAGACAGCATTTAGTCTCAGGGAGATGTGCGCTCTTTTGCGCACATGCGCAGAAGAGCGCACTCTGGCAGTTGGGGAATCCCCCCCCCTGCACAGGAAGCACATAGCGCTTTGTGTCGGGCGGCTTGCTGGCTGGGCCTTAATTGGCCCGCCCACTTAAAATGGCGGCGGGGCCCGTTTCGGTGGCTGTGATCGGCTGCCTGCCCGCCCATCAAGGGCAAAATTCTGCCCAATGTCTTAAATATAAAAGAATTACCCTGCATATAATAACTGCTCAGACCTTGAGCTACCAACCCAATTCAATTAATTTATAGTATTCTCTAAATTCATAGGCTATTAGGCTGTAAACCTATTGTATCTCACTTTTTTTGGTGACAAGTCACTTTTTTATTTTATAAAATGACTCTTTTTGCTGCATACTTCACTGTAATTATTTCAGCGGGTTTCTAATTGGTTGTTGCCTTTTCTGACAAATTCATTTGCTTTAGCTTGACCTAGGGCTGACCATATTGAGTCATACTGCGTGTGCCAGATACTGGAGTGCTGTTTCAATTATGATTATAATAAAGCTGCCAAATATAAGCATAAAATATGCAGAAAAGTAAAATCCAAACAATAAAGTAATAATAAACATTTATTTGTCACCAAGCTGAGTAATATATTTGTTTAATAATGTCAGCTAGACTGAGACACTGATAAATGAGCTTCTGTAAAGGTTACCCACTATCTTGGCATTGCTGTAAGGCACCTCAAGCTTCTAATTAACTTCAATTAAATTTTGATAAGAATGCCTTGACAATAAAATCAAATTAAATGAATTTTCCAGAATTAATTAGGGCCATCAAATTCTATATTTACTAAAGATTGATTTGTGGGAGTTTTTCCTTTGAAATATGGAAGCTGTTAATAAATAAAGCAAGATTATATAAAGAAATAAAATGCTACATGTAGTAGTTTAACTTATTTGCAGAAGTTATAATAAGGGGCACATGTGGGATAGTGCTTGCCAAAGAGGAAGTTGATAGAGATCTCAGGGTATTGGTTGCTTCATCACACACTGAGAGTAATTTTGACTCTGGCTGAGAGTGTAAAACAAGTGATATCGATTCAGACGCCCGTTCTATATCTCTCCCAATTTTAATTTCTATTTGCCTCAAACACTATGAGGTGGCAATAAACAGAGCAGCTGAGAGAATGAATCATATTCATGAATTTAGGACAGATGTCAGGAAATAGCACTTTACACAGAGAGTGACCAACTGTAGGAATAGGTTGTTGGTAAGTGGGATAAGATCAGGAGACTGAACCTGTTTAAGAAACTTTTCACCTCAGAAAAACTGTAAAAGTACAGAGAACAATCTGCTTATAATAAAAGTTTATTTGCATTCAGTTCAATGTTTAAGCTAGGAGATGCTCCCGCATCAAAACAATAATGAATTGGCAGACGATTTTACTGTTTGCCTGATTTTCTTTCCCTTTGACCTCAATGAAAGAAAAAATTCGATGGAGTGCGAAATGTGTGGACAAATCACTACAGTTCAGCTAGCAGTACTGGCCAAGTCAATTTAACCCCCTACTTAGTTCAGAGTTGACAGAAGTGTAGATAATGGAAAATCAGGTAATACTGTGGATGTTGTTGGCAGATAGGATGTGGAGTTTGTAGCTCAGTTATGATCATGATGTCAAGGTTTTGCATGATCTGAATATGAAATCATGGCAGGAAAGCAGCATATACGACGGGATTCAAAAATGATGGCCAAGAACTTTGATTGCACCCTGATCCCAGCGCAGTCTTTAATAAACCAGCAATATGATCATGGGAATTGGTCTGCCAGCCACAATAGTTTAGCTGTCGGTGCCATTCGTGGCCCCAGAGAGACTGGTGATGAGGCAGTGGGCAGAAGTGGCTGGCAGCTTCTGGTTCACTGGCAGCAGCAATCATGAAGGAAAATTGCCAATCTCACCAAAGCTAGGAAGGCCCACTAAAATCTGTGAAATCAGTTGTGCAACTTAAGGGTTAAACTGTTTATGCTAGTGATGCCCTCCCACACAATGCTATCCATAATCATTATGATATGCATTTCTGAGATAAGATCTTCAAGAACCGTGTTGTTCAAACCGCCAGCCTTATTCAGTTTCCTGCATTAACCTGCTGCAGCCAGAAGTAGGTTATACATTTCTTGGTAATGTTTGTGCTTTTCATTTTCCTCGTTAGAATGTTCTCACACTGCATGTCTCAAAAAAACAGGCGTAGTGAGGACCAGTTCCTACCTCAAAGTGTTTACCATTCAAGAGGCTTTATTTCTGCAGCAGTCAGATTGATACTCAAAATAACACAGCAGATATAATCAGTTTCAGAGAATAGCAATATCAACATAATTCAATCCTGGATCTTTACAAGTCAAGGAAACTATTTAAAGTCAGATTCAATCAGGAAATCAGATTGGTCCCATTCTTAATTCAATACAGTGGGTATTCTATAGTCAAGTAATCAGGTAATTTAGGGAGTGGAAGTAGAAAACAGATAGGAACAAGAGTAGGCCATTTACCCTCCATGAGCCTAATTCGTGTTCAGTCAGATCATGATTGAACTCTACCTCAGCTGAATTTACCTGACTTTGTTCCATATATATTTGATATTCTTACCTAACAAAAATCCATCGATCTCGGCCTTGAAATAATCAGTTGACTCAGTTCAATTCTTTTGTAATGCAATTCTGTCAAGTTTATTCACCACAATAAATTAATAGAAGCATTATTGTGAAAAGGTCGTGTGGTTTGCAGATTGCAATAGAAATTGGACATTGTGCTCATTTTACAGGATATAAAACAGGTGCAACAAGGCGCAGTTTTAGCGATCAACATCCTGCAACCCAAAGTGCCTGTAAAAATGTCTGATGCAGGGCATTTTGCAAGTGTCCTTGCCTATCACTTAAAACATCATTAGGTTTATTAGATAAGTTACTAAGGCCAGTTTTAAGTCCTCTTACAGAAATTGAGCTGGGATGCGTGCTAAGCCTGTCCTATTGGGATTCTGGCTGCGATTTCCAACTAAAAGTAAGTTTATTTAACGTACATTTTTACAAAAACCTTCCTCTGGAGACTGAACTAGCAGAAGTGCTCCCTGGATTCCATCGCCCAACTCTAACATCTCTCCTGGAAAGCAAAACATGTAAGCTTGTGTTATTTGGAGTATTCTATAGGCCTTCATTAGTGAGAGAGAGAGAGACACAGAGATTGAGGAACAAATTTGCAAGGAGCGGGAGGAATTTCTGAAACTTTTTCAGGAGAATTTCCTTGTTCAGTATGTCCTCAGCCCAACTATAAAGGAGGCATTGGAGGCATTTCTGGATCTGGTGCTGGGAAATGAGGTGGGCCAAGTAGACCAAGTGTCTGTGGGGGAACATCTGGGTAAGAGTGATCATTGTATCATAAGATTTAGATCAGCAATGGGATAAAGCAAGGAACAATCTAGCACAGAACTTCTAAATTGCAAGAGGGCTAATTTCAAAGTGATGAGAAGGGATCTAGCCAGGGACTGAAAAATGGGTGATCTTTAAGGAACAGATGCTTCAGGTCAGGCTAGGTACATTCCAACAAGGGTGAAATGTAAGGGAGCCAAAACCAGGGCTCCTTGGATGATGGGGCAGTTGGAGGATGGAATTTTCTGTGCCAACTGACAGCGGGCGTGATAGGTGGCGTGCGCAGCCAATATGGCACCATCTGTTTCATGACGACAGGAAGGCAGGTCATGATTGTCCGCTCAGCCTGCCAGTGGTGGGCTGCCTCTCCTGCCAGCAGTCATCAGGGAGCTCATTGTAATACATCAGCATATCATTAAAAAGCCATCCCACCAGGCTCTTGGCCCCCCACCAGATTGTCCATTCACGAAGATGGGAAAGCACGTTGACGTGTTTCACAACAGCACACAGGTGACGTGCACTTGGCGGCCTTCACTTTGGAGTAACTGGAGGTGAGTGGACAGTATCATTCTGTAGAGCTTGCCAGGGTCGCCTGTTGCTTGGCAGGCTTCAGGGGCACCGGGGGGGGGCCGGCGTGATGTGCTGCCCTGCCACAGAGGTGACTGTGGTCGGGGTTGG
The DNA here is from genome assembly GCF_964194155.1 of Cetorhinus maximus. Taxonomy (NCBI): domain Eukaryota; kingdom Metazoa; phylum Chordata; class Chondrichthyes; order Lamniformes; family Cetorhinidae; genus Cetorhinus; species Cetorhinus maximus. The sequence continues at coordinate 33,691,052 of NC_135894.1, read as the reverse complement.
GGGGAGGGGGGTGGGGGCAACTGCTGCCCTGGTGTTGGATCCCGTGCACAAGAAATCGAGGTGGGGGGCAGGGTAGGTGAGGGAAATGGCTACGCAGTAGGGACACCTGTACAAACTGACCATTCCTCTGCAACAGAGACAGATCAGGCGCAGCCACAATGATATAATTGGGATTGGGCTCCCAGACTGCCTGCCCACGCAAGCAATGCGGAGGCATCAGAGTTCCACCAAGCGCTCCAGACCTTACCCCCCCACCAACCACCCCGGCACAGGCTGCGAGTCCGCAACCAATTTATTGGACCGCAGAGCAGTTGGACTGCACACATTGTACAATCTTCTCGCCAACACTGGCCATGTAGCCATCACTACTGGAGGTGCCTCACAGCCCCTTGCAATCTCAGCATCCCGGTTTGGACCAGTGTTCCCCATGCCGCAGGTTGACAGGGCAGCCATGCAGCGCACTCATCTCTGGCCATCCGAGGGGTGGGCAGCACTCCCCAGGAATCATTAAGGGGCAGTCACATAGGGCCAGGGAAGGTGCTAAGTACACCCATGTGAACCATGCCTCTGTCTCTCTCTCATGCTGCAGGAGGACCACAGGGGCATGGAGCCTGTTGACATAGCTGTATGCCTGATGGCCTAGAGAGAGCAGAGGTGATGGAGGAGAGAGTGACTGAGGCTGAGCAGCAACCTCAGGAAGGAGGGGCAGCAGGAGTTCCCGCACACTCTGCCCAGGATGACGGCGAGCCATGGCTGGTCGGTGCCTAGCAACACCCAGGGCCTATAGACGCCGCCTGTCATTCCTGCAGATGACCGAGAAACAGTGACGCCGATGACTGCGCAGGTCTAGGGACCTGGTCGCTCACATCTGCCACTTACTGCAGGACTTGATGCCAAGGGAACATGGATGGCATCCACTGCCAGTGGCTGTGAAAGTGACCGTGACACTCAATTTCTATGCCAGTGGCTCCTTTCAGGGCTCCACAGGTGACCCTTGTGGGATTTCACAATCCGCCACCCACAAATGCATCCATGAGGTCACAGATGCCATCTTCTCCATGACACACAACTTTGTGCATTTCGCCCGGGACCGGGACAGCCAGGATGCAAGGGCCATTGGATTTGCCCTGATCTCGGGATTCCCACAGGTGCAAGGTACGAATGACTGCACCCATGTGGGGCTCAGGTCTCCGTCGCTACGCACGGTGAACTACATCAACCACAAGCTGAATGTGCAGCTGGTGTGCGACCACCAGAAACGCATCCTGCAGGTATGCACACAGTTTCCAGGGAGTGTGCACGGCGCATACATCCTCAGTCGCTCGCAGATCGTTGGAGTCTTCTAAGATCCACAGAGGCTGCAGGGTTGGCTCCTCAGGGACAAGGGCTACCCACAGAGGCCGTGGCTGCTGACACTCGTGCGGCGGCCTCAGACTGCAGCAGAGTGATGGTATAATGAGGCTCATGCTGCAGCTCGCAACTTGATGGAGCAAACCACCGGGCTACTGAAGATGAGGTTCTGGTGCCTAGACCGGTCTGGTGGATCCCTGCAAAATAGTCCACAGAAGGTGTCACACATCATCATCTGCGCCCTTTACAACCTGGAGCTGCAATAGGGCGAGCAGATGGCTGAGGAAGAGATGGAGGAGCTGCATGTCTCCACCAATTGAGAGGACACCAACGGGGATGAGGCTGAGGAAGTCCTTGGAGGTGACAATGACAGGGATGAGGCCCTTGCACTGGCTAGATGAGGCAGGCACATTTGGGAGGCCCTCATAGCTGCTAGATTTGTGGAGGATGATGACGACATGCAGTGAGGTGACCCCATAATTCCTCACATCGCATTTGTGAATGTTTGACTCCAGTCTGGCTTATGGCAGTGCGAGTAGCCTCTGTGAGAATGCTCCTGTCATGGAGATGCTGTGGAGGCCCTAAAAGTCACTCAATTGTAGGTGGATGATGATGACATACAGTGAGGACACTCCATAAATCTTCACATAGCCTCTGAGAATGTCTGACTCCTGTCTGGCCGAGGGCAGCTCGCTTGCGATCCATGATCAGGATCATATCATAGAGACGCAGCCAAGAAACTTTAGAAGCATCTGGCGCTTTGTCCACCTTCAGCACCTGAGCTCTTCAGGAGCTGGAGCACAGCATCAGTGGTCACAGATGTTGAAGAGATGGGGGGCAGCACCTCCTTAAAAGGTGCTGAGAGCACATCGAGTGAATGAGAGAACTCTATGGACCTGCCCACAATATTCTGGCAGCAATGACGAGCACAGCCGAGGTGCAGGCATCAGTAATGTTTCCAGGGAGTGTGAGGCTGGACCATCACTTTGGTCTGAAGGCTGCACAAAGCACAGGCAAGAGGCCCTGGACTGAGACACCTGCCTTTATCTTGTGCAGAAGGGTTGCACATCTGAGTGACAAGAACACTGCTCATCAGAACAAGGAGCCATAGGCAGGGAGACATTCTTGGGAGTTTATTGACAATAATGAACAGTATGTACAAGTGATTAACACCCGTGCCCAGGCTGTGCAACTAATTCTCCTTAACTTTCCTAACCCTGCCTCTCCGTCTTGTTGCTTCCTAGAGATCCACAATGGAGGTGGAGGCAGCCTGCCGACTGCGATGCCCTGTCTGTGAAAACTTTGGCGGGTGTCCTCTAGAGGGCCTAGACTTGGAGGGCCCCGGCCTGCTTTCGGGGTCCTGCTGTGTGGCAGTGGCACTCTCCTCGGCCTGTGGAACTGGAGCTGCTGAGGTCACAGGAAGAGAGGAGTCGGATGTGCCGGACACTCTTGGAGTCACCTGGATAGATGGGCTCGGAGTGCGCACCTGCTGATCCTCCTCCCTATAGGTGCCCAGGGGCCCCAGGCTGACTCCTTGAGGAGCAGGTGTAGCTGGAGCGAGTTCGAGCTGTTGGCAGCCAACTATGGCATCAACGATGGAGTTGAGCCCACGCAGCAGTACAGAAGTGAAGTCTTAGACCAAGGGTTCCAATACAGCCATCACCTTATCAGTATTGACCTCAGTGCATTGGCATGCCAGCGCTGTCACCTCAGAGTGAAGGCAGACAGACTCTTCCACCATGCCTTGCAATCTGAGGAGTGCAGCGGACATCCCTTTCTGATGTTTCCTAGTTGCCTTTGCAGCTCCAGCAACTGAGACATGGCCGAGTCCAGAGGCTCGTCATCTGACTCGGACTCAGCAACGTTCTGATCTCCAGTAGTCCTCTAAGTACCGGGGACCGGGGAAGTCCCTGCCTCCGCCTGCTGTGGATCACAGAGTGCAATGTGTTTACCAGATTGTGATCCCAGGCTACTCTAAAACAAGTTCCCACTGAGGTGTGTGTCCCTGCTGGTGGACGGCGTGGGGGAGCGCTGTGACGGGACTTCAGGGAGGGTGCCTTCAGATTCCTCTTCAGAGATTTCTTCAGGGTTTGATTGGAGACCCTGGATCATGGATGCTGTCGGCTGTTTGGCAGATGTGCCTGTGAAAGCAAGGGGAGATAATTAGTGCATGGCAGTGGCCTGTGAAAGAGGACACATCACTCACAGCATGGTTGTCTGATGGATGTTGCACTGCTGGATCCTCACTTGGTAGAGCAGCGCCAACGTCACTGTCAGCACAGGACTGGTCCAGACTGTGGCCAGCCAGCTGGATGGCTCTGTTTTCAAAGTCCAAGGACCTTGATTTTGGGCATTCTGCCACCGGCCTGTGACCTCTCCCTCTTGTTGTGAGCCAGCTTGTCCTGTATGATTAGAGATAGGGAGAGTGCATCAGGACGCCTGCCGGGCCAGATGATAAGTATGCCTGGCCTGCGTGGGTGGTAAGTTGTCCCATGGATGGAATGAGGACAATGACGGTGTGTGTGAGAGAGTGAATGGTGATGTCTCTTGAACTGGCAGTGAATGAGGGTCCTGTGGATGTGTGATGGGTTTGTGAATGTGAGAGTGCTGAGAAGAGTGACTTACCCTGGTGGAACAGAGGAAATCATTCATCCTCTTGGGGCACTGGGTGTCTGTCCTCATCTGCAGGGCATTGGCACTGACCACCGCTGCCACCACCTTCCAAGCTGGATTGGTCACGTTGCTGCTCATCTTGCAGCCAGAGTGGGGGTACAGGACATCCCGTTGTGCCTCCACGGCATCCAGCAGTTGCTCGAGGGACCCAGGGGGGCTGCAGTCTTTTTGCCTTTGCTGGCCATGTCTCCTGGGCAGCGGTGGTGAGCTGGTGGCAATGAGCACTTCGCTGGCAGCTGCCTTTTAAACATGGCAGCCAGCTTGATGCAATGGCGGGGTGATGGTGGGCGGGCGAATGAGAGCCCGTCCACCATGGAAACGGTGTGTTTCCCGGGAATGCATAACTAATGTGGCGGGCTCGGGACAATACGGCGTGAAAACCTGCCATTGCCGTCGGCAGGTGGAACACCATTTTGCCTGCCCGCTACCGCACTTACTGCAAGTTTGGGGAAATTCCGCCCAGAGTTTATGATGAAAAAGAGAGTGTATGATGTTTGTCAGGTGAATTCTTCAAGTGAGAACCAGGTCAAATACAGTAGGGTAAAGAGGTAAATAAGACAGGGATCCCAAAAAAATCTTCCACCAGCAGTAAATAGTAAACAGTAAGAGGTGGAGTGGGTTCAATTAAGGACAAAGAGGGTGATATATAATTAGAGAGTTAGGGGAAGGTTGGAATACTTATGAGTTCTTTGTATTGATGTTTACTTATTGAGTGTGCGAGCAGGTGAATAGTCAGTTAGGTGGTGGGGTAGTTGGGTGGAAGGGTAGTTGGGTTGGGTCAGGTCAGGGGGGTTGCTAAGGTGGGGGCGTGGTGATCAGGTAGAGAGGGTAATCAAGTGTGGGGGTGGTCGGGTTCGGTCGGGAAGGTAGTTAGGTGGGGGAGTAGTCAGATCTGGTTGGGATGTTTCGACGGATTAGTTGCAATTTATCCCCTTTCAAGTGCAGGTTGTGCCCTCTGTTCAGCTGTTTTGGGCAAGATGAAAAACAGCTTGTCATGTTTACTTCTGGGTGATTCCAGAACCATCAAAAGCGTAAGTAATACTATATAATCTGTCACCCCTGTTATTGTCAACTTTCATTGCACAGTTATGCTCTTACCTGTGTCTAAACCTGTTCCTGCTGTATTTCCCAGTTCACACTGTCTGCTCTTTGGCTCTAATGTGCACCCATGCATCTTCACTTCCACTCTTGGTGGTAGGGCCTACAGCCACCTCATACCCACACACTGGAATTGTTCGATTAAACCTTTCCTTGTACATCTCTCTCAATCTACAAAAAGTTATTTAATCTTATCTTTCAGTCACCTTCCTCCCAATTCCTTTCTGATGGAGTGGCGTGGGATGTTTCACTATCGCTGTAACTTTCTCCTCTGATATGGGCACAAAACAAGCAAAATTGGATTGGTCATCTTTTATACACCCCACCTGAAAGTTCATAAAATTTATACCCTCTGTTACAAGTGCTATTTTAGTGAAAGTTGTTAATGTTTGAAGGTCATGCTGACAGATGTTTCACTTTTGCACTCAGCAGAATTATCTCTAATTTATTTCAACATATTATTACCCAAGTCCTCCAATGCCTTGCTGCTTTATCAAATCCCTGGTCTACCAGATCTTTCTCTGTCCATGCTTACATAAACCCAATTCTAGGCTGATGCGAAGGAGTTACCTCAATAGCAGCTGCCCCAGCCCTGTAATGTGTTGCTGTCTGCTAGTTCCTGGGTGCAAGATAGGGGATTTCCAGATAGTATTTCTATCTAACTTAAATTTAAACCAGCTTAATTGTGGTAAATGGGGTTTCCACTGCACTTCCGACAAAGCAATGCAGTGTAATTGGAGCAGAACCAAAGAATTTCCTGGCCCTGATCCCATAACAAAGAAGAGCTGAAGTTACACATTAATCACGTGGACCTGGCTGTGAGTGAATTAGTTAACATGAGCTGCAGGAGAACTATTTTTCCATTCTTTCACACAATGTGGGTAAGACAGCCAAGGCCAGCATTTGTTGCCCATCTTTAATTGCCCTGAGATACAACTGAATGGTTTGCTAGGCAATTTCAGAGCACAGGTCTAGCATCACAAATAGGCCAGACTAGATAAGGACAGTAGATTACCTTCCCCCAAAGGGCATTAGTGAATCAGATGGGTTTTTACAACAATTGGGTAGTCTCATGGTCATCATCACTAACTAATTTATTTAAGATTTATTTAATTGACTGGATTTAATTTCCCCAACTGCCATGATGGGATCTGAACTCATGTGCCTGGATCATTGAGTCAGAATTACTAATCCAGTGACATATCACCATGTTACTCGTGTACTATTTAGCCCTCTGTGGATTGCCACCTTGACATATTGGAGAGGCTCATATGCTTCAATGATCCCTTGAGTGATGCTGTTGGGGGCTTCTTGCTTTTGGTAGGGCCACCGATGGCAGCAAGGTTGTGGGGAGGTGCCAGGTGAAGTGCAGTCCAAAATCTCCTCAATGGCAGAACAGGCGAAAACAGGAAGGCTGTGCATCTCACCAGCTGTGAAGGTGGAAGAAGCCTCCAGTGGCAAAGTGGTCCTGGTCATTATGGTTCAACATGTCACCAGAATCTGATCACTAATCCATCAAGGTCATGTGAACAATGACCATTCTCAAGGTCCCCAGGTTAAACAAAGTCACATGCACATTTCTACGAGGGTTCATTTCAGTTGCCAAGCCCTATGGCGATGGAGAATTAGTGATGGGCATAGGGTTGTGGACCTAGGAGTCCCTAATCAAGAATCTGCACACAGGCAACAGATGCATGAAGATTGTTGGACACCTGTGTTAGGACAGAGATGTCTTTGGGCAGCAGCATCAGTGACTGAGCTGTCCTTTTCAGGGTACCCTCTGCTCACCCCAAATGAGGAGGGGGCTGGAAAAGGCAGCCTAAAAATAGATTGTCCCACTTTCTTCTGGTTGGGGAACCATACTGCTCAGGATCACCATCTTCATGGTCAAAGAAAGAAAACTTTAAATTTTGTAACTTGGAATGTTAGAACAATCATGGATAATCTCTAGAGTTACTGTCTGGAAAGAAGAACTGCAATCATATCACATGAACTAACAAAACTCTAAATTGATAATGCCACCCTCAGGGAGATCCACCTTCCTGGGCAGGGGTGGCTGAAGGAACAAGCGGGGGGATACATCTTTTACTAGAAAGGAAGGACTGACAGCAACCCTTGCATCCACAGAGTTGGTTTTGTCATCCAGAATAGAATCCTGGATGGACAGACAGAACTCCCCAGTTGGAAAATGAAAGGCTCATGGCACTTCACTTACAGTTCAGCCATAATCAACATGCCACCATCATCAGCACTTATGCCCTGACCCTTGACTCCAATGAAAATGTTAAGGAAAAGTTCTATCCTAACCTTAATGAAGTTTTCACTGCCATCCCAAAAAAGAAAAGATCATTCTTCTGTGAGAGTTTACTACCAGGGTTGTCAGTAGCTCCGATGTCTGGAGAGCGACTGCCTTTGACATCAAGATAGCATTTGACTGAGTGTGGCATCAAGGAGCCCTAGCAAAACTGGAGCCGATGGGAATCGGGGAAAATTCTCTGCTATTTGCAGTCATACCCAGGACAAAGGAAGATGGCTGTGGTTGTTGGAGGTCAGTCACCTCCGCTCCAGAACATCACTGCAGGAGTTCCTCAGGGTAGTGTTCCTCGGCCCAACCAACTTCAGCTGCTTCATCAATGACCTTCCTTCCATCATAAAGTCAGAAGTGGGGATGTTCACTGATGATTGCACAATGTTCAACATTCGGGACTCCTCAGATACTGAAGCAGTCTATGTCCAAATGCAGCAAGACCTGGACAATATCCAGGCTCGGGTTTACAAGTAGCAAGTAAGATTCATGCCACACAAGTGCCAAGCAATTACCATCTCCAATAAGAGAGAATCTAACCATTAACCCTTGACATTCAATGGCATTACCATCACTGAATCTCCCAGTATCAATATCCTGGGGGTTACCATTGACCAGAAACTGAACTGGACTGGTCACATAAATACTGTGCCTACAAGAGCACGTCAGAGGCTAGGAATTCTGCAGCGAGTAACTCACCTCCTGACACCCCAAAGCCTGTCCACCATCCACAAGGCATGTCAGGAGTGTGATGGAATACTCTCCACTTGCCTGGATGAGTATAGCTCCATCAACACTCAAGAAGTTCGACACCATCCAGGACAAAGCAGCCCACTTGATTGGTACCCCATCCACAAACATTCACTCCCTCCACCACCGATGAACAGTGGCAGCAGTGTGTACCATCTATAAGATGGACTGCAGCAACTTACCAAGGCTCCTTAGGCAGCACCTTCCAAATCTACGACTGCTACCATCTAGAAGGACAGGAACACCACCAACTGGAAATTCCATTTCAAGTCACTCACCATCCTGACTTAGAAATACATCGCCATTCCTTCACTGTTGCTGGGTTAAAATTCTGGAACTCCCTCCATAACAGCACTGTGGGTTTACCTACGCAGGATGGGCAATAAATGCTGGGCTAGCCAGTGATGTCCACATCCTGTAAATAAATTTTTTAAAAGGGTCGGGAAAAGCCAATGCAAATGATGTCCTCCTGCTGGAAAAGTGTGGTCAGCATGGCCTCGTTATAATAAATACCCTCTCCCACCAGAAGGACAAATACAAAATCACATGGAGGCAACGTAGATCAAAGCACTGGCACCTCCTGGATTATATCATTGAGTCAAAGCTCTAAGTGATGTCTGTATCACTCGATGCATGCTGGGGACCAATGCCTGCTGGACAGATCATTGACTTGTTTGATCGGTGATGAACATCCACCCAGCACCAAGACATCGCAAGACCTAAAAGTCCAAGAGAAAGAAGGTGAATGTCTCAGCTCTAAAGCAGCCCCACTGAAGAGAGGAATTTGAAGTGCAGTTCATAAACAATCTGGAAAATCTGCACACATCCAACTCAATTCAGAACAGTGAGATCAAATAAAGTCAGCTGTACTCCTGTGTCCAGACCATTGGGTTTGAGTGTCGTCACCAGGACTGGTTCAATGAAAATTATGCTGAAATATGTGACTTCTAGGAACAAAAACGAGCAACCTTCACTGCCTGGTAATACAACCGAAGGTCGCAAGTTAAGAAGACAGCATTCAAACAGCTCAAAACTGATAACCAAAGATAAATCTGAAAGATAAAGGACAATTGGGAGGAAGAGAAAGTCTGAGAGGTCCAACAATATGCTGACCATCATGACATGTAAAGGTTTTTTGAAGCCAATAGGGCCATCTAAAGACCAAAGCCAAATGGACAAAATTCCCTTCACTTACAGGCTAGTGCTTCTCTTCTTAAAGATTACAATGCCATTCACCAACACCGGAAAGAACAATTACAACAACTTCTTAACTGCGAATCCACAGTTGCAGCTGATATTCTCCAGGCTAGCCCCAGTGTCCTGTGGTAGAACTCATGGGTGAACCACCATCGATGGGAGAGCTGCAACAACCAATCAAACAGACAAGAATCAATAGAACCTGTGGCCCTATTGGTACTCCAGCTGAAGTCTTCAAAGCTGGTGGACTTTTGCTCACATCAAAACTGCATGCACTCATCCTATGGAGTTGGGAGGAAAAATAACTCCCCCACACCCTAGTCCGACTTCAGGAATGTGACAATTGTAGCTATCTTCAAGAAGGGAGATAACTTATGCTGTGGAAATTATAGAGATATTTCTCTCGTCAGCAGCAGGGAAAATCCTGACAAGCATTCTCCTGAATTACCTACTTCCTGTGGCTGAGGAAATCCTCCCAGAGACGTAATGTGGCTTTAGACCTTCCAGAGGAACCTCTGAAATGGTTTTTGTTGCCAGACAAATCCAAGAAAAGTGCTGAGAACAACACCAGGAACTCTGCAGACCTGAACAAAGCATTTGATCCAGTAAAGCACGAGGCTCTGTAGATTGTGCTCCAAATATTTGGATGTCCAAGAAACTTCATCATAATCCTGCAACTGCTTCATGATGATATGACTGTCACTGTCTTAAGTGGGAGATCTGAAACAGATACCTGGACCAGAGTCAGCAAAACTGTTTCATAGTTGATACTATTTACAATCTACCTGACAATGGCTATTCACCTCATCAAAGGTCAACTTTCCTCAGGTGTAGGTATTAAATACTGCTAAGATGGAAAACTCTTAACCTCAGTCGCTACCATGCCAAAATTAAATTGATCACCATACATACACGATCTACAGTTTGTGGATGACTATAGTGTTATTGCCCACTCTGCACCAGATTTTCCAGCCATTCTCAATTTCTTCGATTCTGCATACAAGACTCTCGACCTGCCCTTGAATGTTTCCATACCTTGGCAGTCACCTTTCAAAAAGCCACCATTGACGAGGAGATCCAACGCTGGATCAGCTGTGCCAGCTCAGCCTTCTACAAACTATGGTAGCGAGTGTTTGATAACAAAGTGAGTCAACAAATATCCTAGTGTACAGAGCAGTTGTCGTCACCACACTCCTGTACTGCCATACTGGACTGTGTATCAGTGACACATGAGAGTGCTAGAGAAATTCCATCAGTATTACCTCCACCGCATTCTCCAGGTTCATTAGGAGGACCATCAAACAAATGCTTGGGTCCTTCTTGAAGCTAGCTCTACAAACAATCAGGAAAACCTCCTGCAAAAATCAACTATTTTTAAAATTCTTTAATGAGATGTGGGTATCACTGGCAAGGCCAGCATTTATTGCCCATCCATAATTGCCCTTGAACTGAGTGGCTTGCTAAGCCATTTCAGAGTCAACCATGTTGCTGTGGATTTGGAGTCACCTGTAGGCCAGACCAGTTAAGGACAGCAGATTTCCTTCCCTAAAGAACATTAGTGAGCCAGATAAGTTTTTATGGTAATCAACAATGGTTTCTTGGTTGCCATTACTGAGACTAGTTTTCAATTCCAGATTTATTAATTGAATTAAAAGTCCCCATCAGGTACTATCATGGGAATTGAACCCATGCCTCCAGAGCATTTGCCTGGGCCCTGGATTACTAGTCCAATGACATTACCACTATGCCACCATCACCCCACAAAGATGATGGACCGTGTCCAGATGACTGAAAACCGTCTCCCCTGCCAGGTCCTATTTCCTCAACTCTCAAATGGCCAGTGTTCCAGAGGAGGACAAAGAAAATACTTCATTGACACTCTGAAGCTCCTCTAAAGCGCAGCAGCATTGACATTAATGACTGGGAGGAGTTTGCTATCAATCGTTCAAAATGGTGACACCTTGCCCACTCAGCTGCATCACACTCTGATTCACAACATCTTAATAATGAGGCAGAGCAGCAGCAGAGAAGGAAAGAAAAGGAAGCAAATCCTACACTCCAGATCCCACTGCCTCATGGGACATCTTGCCCCATGTGCCCAAAGATCTGTGGGTTAAGAATTGGCCTGTTCGGTCACATGAAGATCCATGGCAGAAACTCATGACCCTGAGTAGACGTAATCCTTGAATCAAGGGACAGCTAACAATGACTATTTAGGTTGTTTAAGTACTGACAATACCACTTAGACTCATTCATTTCAGTTTGTGGATTTAGTTACTTCTGTTTCATTACTTTTCATTTGGTTGCCCCTTTTTCTGAAGGAGTGAGGTTCCAGACAATGATAAGTGCTGCAGACAGATGTGAGCTGTTGCTTGTTAAGCTTTGAGAACTCAATGATTGGGATTTCCCGGTCCTGCCAGCAATGGGCATCATCATAGGTGGGATAGGAAAAGGAAGCTCTCCAAATTTTTCCATCTCGCCCACGATGATGCCCGCTGCTGGCGGGACCGGAAAATCCCGCCCAATGTTAGACAAAAATCATAGAAACAGAGTGCAGCTAATTTGCAAGCCTCTCTGCATTTAGTGCATATTATTCAGTGATTTTGGGTCAAATTTTGCAATGGTTTAACACTCAGTATCCTGGATTGGTGCCAGCACATTGAAGCAAATATTTTACAATTCCCTCTACAAAGCTACTCTTTTTCGTCAACTCTCCTAGTGTTAACTGCTCAGATCTTCTCTTCTCCAGAGGGTCATACTGGGCAACCCCTCTGAAGGCCCCATGCATGGACTGCACGGGAATTGCCCAGCAAGGTTGAACTTCCACTGAGTGATTATCCTGCATCTGGAACACTCTGAAACTCTGATTTAAAGCTGGAGACCTTGGATCGTCCTGATTTAATTAGCAGAGTAGTTACTCAGGAAAAGGTAGAAACATTAAAACCAGTTCTAACTCCTGAGTAGCTTTACTACTGACAGCACCTCCCCACCTCATGCTGAACCCCATGACTACCCCACCCATGACTACCCCTCCCAACCCCTCTACTACTCCCTCACCCCGAGCAGACTCCCCAAACCCTGACCCCCAAGTACCCTACCCATCTCTCACCACCTGACTAAACCCCGCCTCCAACTAAAGCCTCATCCCTCCACCCCCACTACTACCCTCTGAACTACCTAACCACCTGACTATCCCATGACTAATCCCCCACCCTTCAACCACCTACTGCCCCTCGCCCCCTTATTGAATGGCAGAGCAGGCTCGAGGGGCCAAATGGTCTACTCCTGTTCCTATTTCTTATGTTCTTACCTCCCCACCACCCAATCAAACACCCCCATCCATGACCACCTGACCCTCCCCAATCACCCGGCCAACCCCAACTACCCAACACCACACGATCACTCGATGCCTTGCCTGATCACCTGACACCCCCATGATCCATTCTACCCCCTCACCCTCTTACTTACATACTTACCTTACCTTGTGGTTTGTCAAAGTGGTTGGGATATTTAAACTTACCGGTTTACAGCAGCTCGTGCTGTAAAAATGGGGCATAGCTTCATTTCTTCCGACGCTCCTACACTGCACTGAATGGCTCCAGGAGCAACTACACTCCACATCTCTCAGCAGGCCCAGATGTCAAGCCTGGGCGAGAAATGTGGAGCTCCAGTCCAAGGTAGGAAAATAGGAGCGGAGCTGAATCCGACGGTGATTGCTACTTGATTACTAAGGAGTAAAAGTTTGCTATCTCCAGTGCTGTTTTTCTTTAACAGAATGCTCTGTGATTACTTAGACACTACATTTTGTGTCTAATTTCCTGCATTATTTCATTCATAAAAAACACCAGTTCTATCAAAGCTTTTATCACCATTGAAAAGAATGAAGAAAACAGATGGGAGCTGAATAAGAAAAAGTCACAATCATTAATTCCTCTGAAAAATCAGTTACAAAGAGTTATGATAACAATCCTTTGAGAACTCTGCACTCTTTTAACTCTGGCCTTTTATGCATTCTCCACTCCTTTTGCTCCAAGCACTGGCAGCCATGCCTTCAGCTGTCAAGGCCTTACACTCTGCAATTACTCCCTAAACCTCCACCTCTCCAGCTCTTTCTTAAAACCACCTCTTAGCAGAAGCATCTAGTCACTACTCCTAATATTTCATTCTTTGGCTCAGCATTAATTTTTTTCTGATTGTGTTCCTAAAGTGCCTTGGGATACTTTTCTACATTAAAGGGACTGATAAACTCCTTTTATTATTGTGTCATATCTTCTCCCTCTCCTGCCTGCCCCTCCTCTCTCTCTCTCTCTATACTTCTATTGATTTTTAAAAAAATACTTTGTTGGGGGAATAAGTGTTATTGTCATGACAGGGTGATGCTATTTCAGAGAAAGCATGCCTCACTGTGTGGTAAAACAGTATAAATGACAATGATGCCTGAATTACTCTAGGCTATGAACTATATCTAGGCTAATGTTCAATCTGTTCCTTACTCAGCCCTCCTCAGTGACTAGGTGCCTAGAAATACAATGACACTACAGGCAGAAAATGGGTGACAAAGCATATAATATGCTGGGTGGCATGTTCTCGCACATTCTATGCTAGAAGTGGTATTGGCACAGGCATCAAAAGAGGTATCCAGGGCCCAGGGTTGAAATAAATATTTGGCCTCTTGCATTATAAGCGGCCTGACACTAGCTTGATCCCCACCTTTATGAAATTGGTTTGTTCTGTGTTGAGCAAAACCAGGTCTACATGTGGATTAATCACTGCCGGCTGCCATCAAATAAAGTTAAGCTTTTAAGATGGTTTTAACTTAATGGCCATATTTGAATAAATAATATTAGTGGTCGCTCAGAGATTACAGGAATGATGTCAAGGCCAATGGACAGGAATAGGAATTGAGGCCAATGCTAGCTGTCAGGGCCTAATTGAATGGGCCTTGGCATAAGTACTGGGAGCAGCTTCCCAAACAAATATCAGTTTGGGGAGGAAGAGGAAGAGGGAAGAGGGAGGGACAGGAGAGGAGAAACCTGAGGGTGTCCTCCTGCTCCTCCTGGCTCCCAAAGATTATGACCAGTTGCTTCGGCACTGGCTGGCTGCTCTCAGGAAAACCAAGCTGGCTATGCTTCAAGCCTCATCAGGCACAGGGATTGTTCCCTGCACCCCTGCCTGCCCAAAGATTTCTGTGTGTTCACATTTCTAGGCTTTTCCTCTGCTAGTTGGGCATTTTCAGGTGAGAAACAAACAGCCTGGAGTTGAAAATCCCCACCCCAAAACTGTCAATCACTCCACTCTGTGTAAACTCTTGCCCATTAGGGTCCATTTATGCTGCTGGGTTAAATGACCATTCCAGATAAAGAATACCACAAACCATTTATTCACTCAGTGTCAAATGGACTTATATTTATTGCTGGATTTAGAGATTCAAAAGGAATTAATTCCAGGTTTTCTTTATGCGATGCTGAACCCTCATCTTTTCTTTGACTATAATTTCATTTTGTTTTGTCTTGTATAGCAGCACTAAAAGATTATAAGTTAGAAATTGATATATGATTCATATGGTCCTGTGCCTGAAATGAGCCAGTGACATGACTACTACTTTGTGGACCCACGTTGCTTTTAGGCATCCTTGGCAAGTGATCTTTTCTTTAAATTTTTTTCACGGGATGTGGGCATCGCTGGCTAGCCCAACATATATTGTTCATCCCTAATTGCCCTTGAGGCGGTGGTGGTGAGATCCCTTCTTCAACTGCTGCAGTCCATGTGGTGTAGGTACACCCACAGTGTTAGGGAGGGAGTTCCAGGATTTTGACCCAGCGACAGTGAAGGTAGAGCAATATAGTTCCAAGTCAGGATGGTGTGTGACTTGAAGAGGTACTTGCAGGTGGTGGTGTTCCCATATGTCTGCTGCCCTTGTCCTTCTAGATGGTAGAGGTCACGGGTTTGGAAGGCACTGTCTAAGGAGGCTTGGTGAATTGCTGCAGTGCATCTTGTAGATGGTACACACTGCTGCTACTGTTCGCCAGTGGTAGAGGGAGTGAATGTTGAAAATGGTGGATGGGGTGTCAGTTGGTTGGGTGGGTTGCTCTGTCCTGGATGGTGTCGAACTTCTTGAGTGTTGTTGGAGCTGCAGTCATCCAGGCAAGTGGAGAGTATTCCATCACACACCTGACTTGTGCTTTGTAGTTGGTGGACAGTCTTTGGGAAGCCAGGGAGTGAGTTACTGTCTGCAGTATTACCAGCCTCTGAGCTGCTCTTGTAGCCACAGTATTTATATGGCTGGACCAGTTCAATTTCTGAACAATCGTAACCCACAGGATATTGACAGTGGGCGTTCAGCAATGGCAACGCCATTGAATGTCAAGAGGAGATGGTTGGGTTCTCCCTTTTTGGAGATGGTCGTTGCCTGGTGCTTGTGTGGCACAAATGTTACTTGCCGCTTTTCAGCCCAAGCCTGAATATTGTCCAGGTCTTGCTGCATGAGCTTCAGTATCTGAGATGTCGTAAATGGTGCTGAACATTGTGCAATCATTAGTGAACATCCCCACTTCTGACCTTATGATGGAAGGAGGGTCACTGATGAACAAGTTGAAGATGGTTGGGCCTAGGACACTATCCTGAGGAATTTCTGCAGCGATGTCCCAGAACTGAGATAATTCATCTCCAACAAACAGAACCATCTTCCTTTGTGCTAGGTATGACTTCAACTAACAGAGAGTTTCCCCCCTGAATCCCATTGACTCCAGTTTTGCCAGGGCTCCTTGATGCCACACTCAGTCAAATGCTGCCTTGATGTCAAGGGCAGTCACTCTCACCTCACCTTTTGAGTTCAGTTCTTCTGTCCATATTTGGACTAAGGCTGCACTGAGGTCAGGAGCTGAGTTTGATCTGGATTGATTTAGACTGAAAAGAATGATCCATGTACAGATCAAGACCATTCAGCCAAAATTGTGAAAAACTAGAAAGGAGAGATCGGATATATAATTATTTGGACAGCCAAGGGCTGATTAAGGATAGTCAGCATGGCTTTGTGCGTGGTAGGTCGTATTTAACGAACCTTGTAGAGTTTTTCGAGGAGGTTACCAAGAAAGTAGATGAAGGAAAGGCTGTGGATGTTGTCTACATGGACTTTAGTAAGGCCTTTGACAAGGTCCCACATGGGAGGTTAGTTCAGAAGGTTCAGACACTTGGTATCCATGGAGAGGTTGTAAACTGGATTCGAAATTGGCTGTGTGGGATAAGACAGAGAGTGGTAGTGGATGATTGCTTCTCAGACTGGAGGCCTGTGACTAGTGGTGTGCCTCAGGGATCTGTACTGGGACCATTGTTGTTTGTTGTCTATATCAATAATTTGGATGATAATGTGGTGAATTGGATCAGCAAGTTTGCTGATGACACTAAGATTGGAGGCGTTGTGGACAGCGAGGAAGGCTTTCAAAGCTTGCAGAGAGATCTGGACCAACTGGAAAAATGGGCCAGAAAATGGCAGATGGAATTTAATGCGGAAAAGTGTGAGGTGTTACATTTTGGAAGGTCAAACCAAGGTAGGACATACACAGTAAATGGTAGGGCACTGAGGAGTGCGGAGGAACAAAGGGATCTGGGAGTTCAGATACATAATTCCCTGAAAGTGGCATCACAGGTAGACAAGGTTGTAAAGAAAGCTTTTGGCATACTGGCCTTCATAAATCAAAGTATTGAATATAGGAGTTGGGATGTTATGGTGAGGTTGTATAAGACATTGGTGAGGCCAACTTTGGAGTATTGTGTGCAGTTCTGGTCGCCTAACTACAGGAAGGATATCAGTAAGATTGAGAGAGTGCAGAGAAGATTTACTAGGATGTTGCCGGGTCTTAAGGAGTTGAGTTACAGGGAAAGATTAAACAGGTTAGGACTTTATTCCTTGGAGCGTAGAAGAATGAGGGGAGATTTGATAGAAGTTTACAAAATTGTGAGGGGTATAGACAGAGTAAAAGCGAATAGGCTCTTTCCACTTAGATTAAGAGAAATAAACATGAGAGGACATGGCTTTAGGGTGAAAGGGGAAAGGTTTAGGGGGAACATTAGGGGGAACTTCTTCACTCAGAGAGTGGTGAGAGTGTGGAACGAGCTACCATCTGACGTGGTAAATGCGGGCTCACTCTTAAGTTTTAAGAATAAATTAGATAGATACATGGATGGGAGAGGTCTGGAGGGTTATGGACTAGGTGCAGGTCAATGGGACTAGCGGAATAATATTTCGGCACAGACTAGAAGGGCCGAATGGCCTTTTTTCTGTGCTGTAGTGTTCTATGGTTCTATGGTTCTATGGAATATATGCCATGAAAGTTCTGATTAGATTTCCTATCTTTAAAGGGGCAACTGGAGACCGCCAAAGAAATGGTTGGGTATATTGTTTGTACTTTCCTTCCTGAGGAGTCAAGAAAAGCCAGAGTGCTCCTTCCATTTCCACAGTGGACCACTACATCCCTGCATTTTGCTTCTACTCCCCCAGCACATTTTCCTCTGTTACCCCTTCAAAACTTACAGAGGGACACTGCTGGTGAGGCAGAAGGTCCAAATTCACTCGTTAGCATCGCCGAGTCAGCTTTTGGAGGCTCAACAGACTCTGGCAGCTCACCCTTATTGCTAAAATGAGGTCTAAGGCTTAGGATGGCTACCAACTGAACAACAAGCTGCAGCCAAAGTACTTTATTGCTGGAGTGTACCTAAATGTCTTCAAGTCCATGAAAAGCTTTTGATTGTGTTCATATTATCCCTCTTTAGACAGCACCTTCCAAACCCATGACCACTGCCATCTAGAAGGACAAGGGCAGCAGACACATGGGAACACTCCCATCTGGAAGTTCTCCTCCAAGCCACTCACCATCCTGACTTGGAAATATATCGCCGTTCCTTCCCTGTCACTGGGTCAAAATCCCAGAACTCCCTTCCTAACAGAATTGTGGGTGTACCTACACCACATGGACTGCTGTAGTTCAAGAAGGCAGCTCACCACCACCTTCTCAAGGGCAATTAGGGATGAGCAATAAATGCTGGCCCAACCAGCGATGCCCTCATCCCATGGACGAATAATAAAAAAAATGCCAGTACACACTCAGTGAAAAATATATCATCAAGGTTAGTTTTTCAATCTGAATGCTCTCAATCTGCAGTAAGTTACTTTTGGTAAGTATGAAGTATGAAGAAACAAGAGGATGTGGTTTAGTGTGGTCACTATGTTCTGGGCTCCTCGCTGAGCAATCTTTTCCATCTTCACATAATGCACATCTGCTGCTGTATAATCTACAGCTGACAACGACAGTTTAAAAATACTTTATGTCTTCTAATAATTAATTAAAAAAGACAAAGAAACATTGCAAGTGAGAATAGATAATATTCTAGGGGAGAAGGGGAGAATTTTCTCCCTGTTGGGGGTGGGGGGGGGGTGGGGGGGTGTTGTGGGACTGGGTGCGGGCAGGTGCCCGCGATTGGCTGCGCGCTGCCATTTTACTTGGGCGGGCCAATTAAGGCCTGCCCAACGTACTTCACAATTCTTGTGCATAGTGGGAGCGGGTGGGCCACGGTGGGCGCGCTTAGCCCGCTGGGTCCAGTGGCGACCCAGAGGCCTGTATAAAGGAAGGCCTGGCAGCCTTGGAAAGGTTGCTCACAATGGCTGGGCGAAGGGCTCTGCAGAGAGGCAATGTTGGCGATGCAAGTCTGGAGGGTAGGACATCGGGGCAGACCAGGCCGGAGGGTAGGACATCGGGGCAGGCCAGGCCGGAGGGTAGGACATCGAGGCAGGCCAGGCCGGAGGGTAGGACATCAGGGCAGGCCAGGCCGGAGGGTAGGCCAGTGGGACAGTGTGCCCTTCGTTTTTCAAACGAGTGCCTAGCTGCCCTCCTGGAGGAGTTGGCAGCGCGGCGGGAGGTCCTTCTTCTGAGGGATGGTAGGCAGAGGCCTCCGCAACTAGCCAAATGTGCGTGGGAGGAGGTGGCCAAGAGTGTGAGCTCCCATGATGTGGTGCGGTGCACATGGGTCCAGTGCCGTAAAAGATTGAATGACCTCCTGCGCTCGGGAAGGGTGAGTACCATATTGCCTCAAGTCACTTAATGCAGCTGGCACCCTTTCCCCAAACCCGCCCCCCTCCCCACACCCCTGTCAACTCTGAGTACAGTAACGTCATTGAATCCCTGACGGCATGTACCCCTCACTGGGTGTGACAGCAGAGATTTCCCATGCCCAGTTCATCCTGAGAGGGTTGAGCTAGGATGTGTTCTGCATCCGCAGCATGTGTGACACTGACACCCAGAGTATAGAATGAGGGTGAAAGTCAAGGCAGAGTGCTGGAACTGGGAAGCATGTCAAAGTAAGGGTGCTAACATGCTGGGAGGGGAGCTTCCAGTTGGCGGGGCACCAATCCATCTGCTGGTCTTTGCGCTCCACATGCTTGTGCCTCCTTGCTTAGCAAAGTGACACCTTGTGGTACCACATGTGAAGGAGGCAGCATTTGGGCAATGAGGCGGGGGGTCAGCCCTGGCTTGTTTGTGTGAGTGTGCGGCAGCTGCGGGGTGATGAAGAACTGGAGTCCTGCAATGTCCCACTCTGGCTGGGTTGGCAGGGATGCGATGGGAATCCAGGTACACGCTGGACTAATCATTGCTCTTCTCTCCTTTTCAGGAGAAGACCGCACACAATGCATCGGAATGAATGCAGACTGGCGGAGGGCAGGCCCAATTGACCATCCTAACAGCTTACGAGCAGCAGACCATGGACCTTGAGAGGCGCCATGCCCCCAGTTCCACCGATGGCGGTGAGGCTGGGGTGCCACGGGGAGGTATGTTTGGCGAGCACTCAGGTCACCATGTGTATCCCAGAAGCCATGGCACTGCTGAGTGCTCTGTGATTGAAGTTAGCAACATGGGTTGACCATTGATTATGGAAGGATGAGCACATACTGATCTGGGTGAGCGGCATGCAATTTGACATTGTCTGCACTGTAACTAATTTCTTCCTTTCAGCATCACTGGAGCAGGGCCAGGAGGAGGAAGCAGAGGGGCCCACCTCTCATCCCTGAAGCCCCCGAGCAAATCCACTCACCAGCATCACACCATCTCTGCCAAGCAGGCACCAGCGCAGATACTAACACCTCGGTGGAAATTAAATTATCGGCTAGTGTCCCGGGGTGCAATGGTGAGGGGACTAAAAGCTCGCTTGAGGTGTGGGCAAAGGCAGAGAGTGCCCAGGGCGCCGGCAGTCAGAGGACTGCAGGGGACCAGGTACTTGCTCGGTCAGTGGCTGATGATGCGCCTCTGGAGTCGTCCGTGAGGCAGCGAATGCTGGAAGTGCAGCAGGGTATGCGGGAGGATCCAGCGGAGATACATGTGGCTATGCGTGGTATGGTGCCTGTGGTGGAAGAGTCCACGCGGAGCATCACTGATGCAATGAGCCTCATGGCTGAGTGCCATGCTTCCTCCATGGAGAGAGTGGCGACTCTCATGGAGAGGCTCCTCCAGGAGAACAATCATTGCTTCTTGGGTTTGCACTTGGACCTGCAAGCCCTCAGAGTGGCATTGACCTCAGCTGGTCAGTGCCAGTGTGGGAGATGGTTTGGGCACCAAGTATCCCAGCTCGGTGTCCATCCATCTATGATGAGCAGGGAGGTCTGAAGTGACCTCACGTCGGCGCAGCAACTGCCTGTCGTCTCTGCGGGCTCCTCTCAGGGCACTCCGGATGAGGGCAGCAGCTCCTCCACCCCTCTCCCAGTGACCATGGGATCCGATGATGCTGCTGTGTAACTGTCCGCTCCCTTCCAGGCGGGGCCATCGAATGCTCTGCGGACCAGAGGACGTCCACCAAGGTCATCGAGGCCAACAGGACAGCACAGTGAGCAGGCTGTCTCAGATGCCAGCGCCAGCGAGGGGACAGCACCTAGATGTAGCACCCATAAGCGTAAATTTAAGGCACCTTAATCACACCACAGGCTTCTCACTGGTGCTTTTATGTTGGCCCACAGTACTTATTCGAAGACTTGGTGTGATGTCCAACACTGTTTTTGTTTTGCTTTATGAATTTATTTTTGTTTACTCAATACATTTTGACATGTTGCCATGCCTCAGGGTTATTCCTTACTTCTGCATGTGTACAGGAAGCCATGATGTTATGAGTGAGTTGTTTGACATTGAGCTTGATTGACAAGGACCTTAGTTAATGTTATTATCCAGGCTGATTTAGCACTCAGGTATCGAGTGTGGGGCCTGCAGCCCTAGCGTGTATTGGAGGTCCATCTGTAGTGTGCTAGCTGAAGGTTCTTTGGATTAAAGTCTCCCAGGTGTCCCTGCCTCCCTGGAGTATGCCCGGATCAGCGTCTACCCCCTCAGCATTCTCCAATGCGTGTTCATCCTCGGACTCACTGCTGGACTCATCATGTGCAGCCGCAGCCACTGTGCCCACGTCTTCCTCGTCCACTGTGTCGCCCCTTTCCAGCGCCAGATTGTGGAGAGTGCAGCATGCAACCACTATCAGCGACACATGATCTGGGGGGTATTGCAGTGCGCCCCCTGAGCGGTCCAGGCATTGGGAGCGCATCCTGAGAAGACCGATGGTTCTCTCCACCACAGCCCTTGTGGAGCTGTGGCTCCTATTGTACCGCTGCTCAGCTTCTGTTTTTCAATGGCAGAGAAGCATCATGAGCCACCTGCTGAGGGAATAGCCCTTGTCACCCAGCAGACATCCATCCAGCCGGGCTGGAACACTGAAGAGCCCCGGCACCTGGGAGTGTCTGAGGATGTAGGCGTCATGGGAGCTGCCTGGGTACCTTGCACAGACTTGTAGAATCAGCATCCTGTGGTCACACACTATCTGCACGTTCATGGGGTGGAAGCCCTTCCTGTTGACGAAGGCACCGGGCTCACCGGGCGCCTTGATGGCCACATGTGTGCAGTCTATTGCACCCTGGACACGGGGGAAGCCAGCATTGGTCGCAAAGCCTCTGGCTCACTCTATCTGACTGGCATCGTCCCAACGGAAGTGGATGAAAATCAATGCACGCTTGAACAGAGCGTTTGTCACCTGCTTGACACAAGTGTGGACAGCTGATTGGGAGGCTCTGCAGAAATCACCCACCGAGCCCTGGAAAGAGCCGGAGGCATAGAAGTTGAGGGCAGCTGTGACCTTCAGAGCCGCTGGCATGGGGTTCCCACCCACACAGTTTGGGGATATCTCAGGGCCTATCATCTGATAGATATAGTTGACTGTCTCCCTTGAGAGATGGAGCCTCCTTCGGCACTGCAGCTTAGATGTATTGAGGTAGCTGTTTCGCTGCCTGTAAACCCTGCCAGCAAGATATTGGCTTCTTCTGCGGCCCCTTCTGCCTTGGACTTCCTGTTGGCCCTGCACCCCTTATGCCTGCGCCTCTCCTCCAAAAGGTGGCTCCCCTGGAAGCCTCCTGCTTCCTCTGGCCCTCCTTTCCTCCTCAGAGGAGGTGCCTCCAGTGGAGAGTACAATCCTATTCCCAGGTTAAGGGAAGGCTTCCTGAAATCTGCAGGCCCCAGAATTGATTTCTAGAGTTCTGACCAAGGCTTTTACTCCTGTCCTAGCAGCTGAGTTTTGAAGTCTTTCTGCTCACTTAGGCAAGTAAAAATTACTTTCACACTTAAATACCTCAAACATCACATTTGCGGTCCCACTCACCCCTCTTATCCCACCCGTGGATGAGGTTTATACAAATGTCTCCTACCCGCCTACCCATTGCGCCCATGCGACGTCCTGAAGATCACATGGGCCCTGAAAAATCGAGATCGATTGCTGCCTCAAGGGCCTTAACTGGCCCGTTAATTGATGGCGGGTGCGCATCCGAACTTACAGCGCACCCGCCTTCCCAAATATTGCGATGGCACACGGTGACGTCGACGTCACCGCATGTCATTTTACGTGTGGGTGTGCGGGGCCCGCCCCCGCACACCAACGGGAAAATTCTGGAAGTGGTTTCTTTAAAAGTTTGTGTCAATTTTTACTTCTTTGTTTCTGTTTTCATTTTTGTGATGTGTGCCTATGTTTTAATTTAGCAATTGTCCTTCCTGCCCATCTTCTCCGAATTATCAGATTACTAACTTATTTATTGCATTCACATAGTCCCCACTCAGAGGTGTGATGGGTAAACATGTCAGAATCTTGCACTGGTATATGTCTCCATTGACTTATAAACAGAATGATTGCATTTGGAAGTATATCACACATTGTCAGTTATAGTGGCTTAGTGGCTCCAAAAACACAAGGCAACAACTTTTTAACTGGGCTATTTGGGGCACAGCTGTTTATAAAGGTACAATTCAATAGGCAAAGTTTATCCAGATCATTGGACAGTTACATAAATATAATGGCTGAAGTTCAAAAAAGAATTTTCCCTTCATTTTCTAAAGGCGTTTACAGCAAACTAATTACTTTCAAACTGTGGTCACTACAGTTTTGGAAGCAAATGCCACAGCCAATTTACCCATAAGAAGGTCCCACAAACAGCAATGAGATAAATTCCTTTCCCTATTCATGCTATATCAACCCCTACTCCAGTAATAGTGCAAAACCACTCCCAATACTGTATGATCTTCTTTATTTATACCATGACTTGATCCTAGAGCACAAGGGGTGATAGGAAAATAGTTGTGCAATTGCCACATCTAAAAATACAATTGCACGTTGAATCTGTCAGCTTTAGAAAATAGGCATTAACATGAGGTTTAAATCAGATTAACATTCTGAAAATACTACAACAAAAATATTACCTGTCTTCAGATGCTGACTGAATTAATAAGTATTTTAGCTCTTTCTCTTAATGCTCTGCAATACCTGCTGCGAGCAACATTTCAGCTGTCTGGGTGGAGGGCTGCCTTCCCACTCCTGGACAGAAACCGGCCTTTCTGGATTGAAGTTATTTCTGATCCAGTGCTTTTTTGTTTTGTTGACAATGCATAAGTGTAGCAGCTGGGTTAAACTGGGAGCCCTAGGGATTATGGAGCACAGGAATACAGTAATTCCCAGAAGGCTAATTGTGAGTAAAAACTGTCAACAAGATGGCAAATTTTATCCATGTAACAATGACTGCACTGCAAAAACAAAACAATCATTGTATAGAGAACATATTATTCGGGTGACCAGGGTCCGGTGATAAGGCAATGATAAATGTAAGTTCATGCTTCCAGTTCCTGATGACTATAGTCACACTTTGGCTGCAGCTTTAGCCAACTTATTACATAACGTACAGCTACCTGCACTCAAAGCGCTGTTTTTATAGATCCTTTGGTCTTCAAAGGAAAATAGAAAGCCAATGTAATCCCTTGTTAGTGCTGGGTTAATGTTCACAACTCCGTACATTAAGCTGCAGTCTTGTTAAATTGCTTCTACAGCCAGCTGAGGAAGATGAAAGTTTGTTGATATAACTTGGTGAAAAAAGAACAATGGTTTTATAATTTGAAGCAGGTTTATCAGATGAAAATACATTTCTCACTTAGTAAGGAATTTTCAAAGTGCAGCATCAGAGAAATACTGGGAGATTTTTAAATCCCATTGATCATTTGTGCTTTCTCTGCTCCTAGTTGATAAACACCAAATGAAAAAAATGTAGTATCGTTTATTTTATGGGGGAGTTTATCAGAGAATATTAGGAACATAAAATTTAAATATTCATGAAGTGCAGATAAAGTTCAGTCCCAATGGCTTGGTTACAAGACTCCCGAGGCTGCCAGGAAATTAAACAAAATGGAGGTTAAATTGGATAGGGACCACAAATGGTCGTGGGGATTGTGATGTGCTATTGACCCACGCCTGTTTGTTGAATTGTGCAGGAAGCACAGTAAATGAGAGCTGCCTGCTGATTTGCATGATTGCTGCTTGCATCTGACATTGCTCATGCTTTTCATTAGCCCCTCATATCAGGAGGCTGCTCAATATCCGGAGTGGCTAATGCTACTTAAAGGCAGCCTCTTAATATGGAGGTACATTGTGGCTGCAGGAAGTGTTGGGAGTCATTTCAGAAATGAATCTCTCCTGTGAAAGAGTGAAAATTTGCTGTAAGAGACCATCACCAAGGTTTTCAAACCCTGCACTCAAGATCTTAGTGGAAAGGAAGAGAGACGTCCTGTGTCTCCAGGGGCCGGGAGGCCTACTTGATACGGACTCAAGAGGCAGTGGGAGGCAATATTGGTGGAGTCCAACGCCTAGAACCTGGAGGCAATGCAGGAAAAAGTTTAATGACAAGTTGACAAGATAAGTGAGTTCATTTTCAAATGACATATACTACCAACTATACCACTGGCCTCAATCACTGATTAATTCACCCCATCACCCGTCCATCATCTATCAGGACTTGACCCTTTCACTCATATGCTTTACTTCACCCTTATACACTGAACCTTGTTGCAAACCTTGCACCTCCAACTCACAGCTTGCATTCACTGGCAGCTAGTCAACCATGGTAGCCAAATCACCTAGACAAATTGCAGGACACTCACTGACATATCTCCCTCTCTCTTGCAGGAGAAAGTGGCACATAACAGCAGGGGGACAACAGTGCCTGCATGTTTTATCACCCATGGAAGAGACAGTACTGACCATCATGGGAGGGTGAGTCACTGAAGCTGTGGAATGATCGATGATATCAAGGTATCTAATGCTCCTTCTCTCACCCCACTTCTCCCTCCACCCCTAGCCTCTTTCGAATGGAGCTGTTGATGGTGTAAGCAGTCGATCTCACTTTCTCCTCTGCTCTTACCACAACCCAATCATTGTCTTTCTTATTTCAGATTCCCAAGAACTGGAAATTGATCAGTCAATGGTAGGACAGAAAGAAAACAGTGAAAATGGAGAGACATCGTTACTCAATCTTATACAGTTGTAGCCATCATCTCAGATACTGACACTGCATGAATTTTAGTGGCTAGAATAGAGGAGGGATCTGCATGTGGTGAAACAGCAGGCACAAGTGCACTGGAACCAGGGCAAGGAAAAAGATAGCGCAAGTGTCTTTCCTGAGGGGTGAGATCACAAATGAGTTCTGCTGAAGAGGACTCGGGTGAGGACTTCAATGGAGCAGGCTACAGAAAAATGCCTGTGTACAGCCAAATGCTTGGTGTATAGGACAACTTGCCGGAAAGCGCACACTCTGTAGCAAGGAGTATGGAAGAGCCCATGGCACAGGGCTCTGTGCAGAACTTGGAGCATATCTTTTCCAGTTTGGACCAATGCACCCGTGGAACCAATTGCATTGTCTGATGACAAATGTCACATTATGTTCCTTCCATTGCAGCACAAACAGCTTCCATCAAAGGTCTGAATGCTGCAGTTAAAGTTCAAGCCTTACAAACCTAAATTGCTATCCTCATGGCTCTGGATACTAATGTCCAAAGGGGCTCCAAGACTTCACAACAGTTCATCAATCTATTCTCCAATGATTTAGTAAGATTGCTGAGGTGCTGCCCCAGAGAATGAATGTGGCATTATGGAGCATGAATCCTGTTGTCCTCCCTCAGGATGACAACATTCTAGCTCCCACCCCTGCCACTCTACCAGCGCCTTTGCTGTTGCCTGTCAGCCAGCCAGCGGTTTCAGCCCAAGCCAGGTTGGGGCAGTCTGAAGCCAGGCTGTCTAGGCCCACAGCTCCTTGGGGTTGCCCACCAAGATCATTTGCAGACCACACGACTGAAGGTCAGCAGCATTCCACCAGCCATACTGCAGCTACTGATAACACTTAGGAGCACTAGGCAAAGACACACACTAGGTAGGCACTGAGGGGATGCACAAGAGTGATTAATTTATTTTTGTTTGCATAATGTAATAATTACATTTATAAATTAGGGTTTGAATGTGCAGTTTCTGGTGGTTTTTATTTTTGTGTTCTTTGAAAGAGAACAATTTGATGGTCAGTGACAGAGGAAAGGTACAGACTGTGGAACTGTTGAGACTGGGGAGATGCTGTTGTTGCAGGTATTACTCAGGAATTGTGATCCCTACAACCCAGGTTAGAAAGCAGGTGTCCATGTTGTACTCTCCTCTTCCGGTTCCTCCACTTCCTATTGCACATCGTCCCCCTCCTCCTTTTCTTCCTCATGCTCCTGCTCCTTAGCTTGTTAGCTGGTTAATTTTGGCAAGGGCCGATCCTCATAATAACCAAATTGTGCAGCATATTGCCACAAATCTTGGCTCCCATTCAGCTGAGCTCTTCCAGAGTGGTTCAGCCATTGCTTGAGGATGCAGATGGTGTGCTCCATAATGCTTCTTATGGCAGTATGTCTCTCAGTGTAAGACTTTTGTGCAATTTTAAGCAAGTACAGGAAAGCTCCAAAAAATGCATAAAATTGCACCTGTAACCAGAAGAAATAATACAACAACTAACCTATAAATAGTTCATGGATCTCTTCAAATAACGCTGTTTGGGTCTGGGAGATTTTTCATTCCATTTTAACATTGTGTTCAGCTGTGCGAGGTTAAGATGGGCATAGGCTCAGGATGCAAGCATTACTGCAGTTTGCCTACACCTACAAGGAAATGGATGGACATTCTGTCACTGAATCAATACGGATCAAATACTGTCCTCCCCGGGAGCGAGAGATTTGCTCTTGGGTGGAGTTTGAAACAGGTGATGATGGCCAGTTTAACATTGAGTCTGATTTTCTTTTCCAAGGTATCAGGTTAAAAATAATGGAGACCAAAGAAACCCACCAACGTTTGTAACTGCAGTTCCAGCTACAGAGAGCTTCTTTCGTTACATAGGAAGTCATGAGCAAAATATTGTATTGTGTCTATATGTGCACAGAAATAGACAAAAGTGAAACATTGGGCGGAAGTTAATGCCCTCTCCCATGTTCAGTTTGGTGGGGGTCATGTAATCATGTGGGCGCATTGTGCGTGAAGACCTCGCCGTCTTCTCACCACTGCCCTTGGATGGCCTTCCCACCCTATTGTCAATTGAGGCCCTTAAGTGGGCAATTAATGCCCACCTAAGGGCATTATGCAGCTGCTGCTGGTATTCACTCAGTTGTTGGTGGGGGCTTGCCATGTGGGAAGCCCAAAAAAGCAAATCCTGGCATGTTTACTTGCGAGATCCCAGTGTTGGGGTTGGGCTGGGTTGGTGGGGGAGGGTGTCCCGCATTCAAAGGGACTCAGTGCCTTATTTAGGGCCTTGGCATCAGTAAAGGCAACTGCCCAGAGCCACCCCCAACTCTTGCTGCTGACCCTCCTCCTCCCATCCCCATGACCCCTCTCTTGCTATCACTCACCTGTGCCTCGGCCCATTGGCAACGCTAGGCCTTGGGGGTGTAGTATCAGCAGCAGCCACTGCCTCCTCTGTGGTTCTGCTGAGCAATGAAGAGTTCCCAGTGGGTGGAACTACTGTCCATGGGGTTATGGGGTTCCAGGAAACCTGCCACTGCCCAGAGATATAACTTCATGTGGTGAACCTTCCCAAAATGAGGCAACATGGAGTTCTTGGCTGCTCTTCAGCCTGAGTGCGAGATCCCATCACCTCCGTTAAATACTGCCCATCATCTTGTTGACACACAGATCTTATCACACTGAATGTTCAGTTTCACCTCTTTTATTTGAACTAAAGTCAAATGTTTCTGCAAAATTTCACATCAATTCAAATGCTGAACTTGGGGCAAATCCTGTAACTTTATGGGCATGTTTCATATTTGCTAAGAACTCCAAGACTGGATGGAACTACCACAAGCATTGGATAAGCCTCATTTAGAATACTCAGAGGTTGGACTGAAATGCCATCACAAGATCTTCTGGATTAGACTGTCAGCAATAGGACTGATGCACCATCAGGAGGCTACATGCAGTCGCAACTTCGCTAAAGTGATTGCACTGTTGTAGAAGAAATTAGACACACCATTGCCCCTAAACCTAACGCTGTGTTTCATCCATATAGTCCTTCATGAATTAGAAAGGGATCCAGTTCACAGCAAATTGAGTATCAGAGTTACAGTAGACAAATCACTGGCAGCTTTTGTTAATAGAACTGCAGTTCCAAATGACAGTCATTGGCTCATTGCAGACCAATACAGATAAAAATAAAAATGACACAACCCACCACAAAACCATTTAAACGATAGAATAGAATCATAGAATGTTGCAACACAGTAACAAAATCATTCAACTATTGCATCTGTCAGCTCTCAGAAACAGCTTTCCATTTGGATGTATTGCTCTGCCCTTTCCACATAAGTTTTTCAGTTTTTCCTTTTCAAATATTTATCCATTTCCCTTTTAAACACTGTTACCCCAAAGAGCTGTGGATGCTCAGTCAATTCAGAAATCAACAGGTTTTTTTGGACACAATGGGAATCAATGGACATGGGGATCATGAAGGAAGGTGGAGTTGAGGTGGAAGATCAGCAATGATCTGAATGGTGGAGAAGGCTTGAAGGACCTGATGACCTGCTCCTGCTCAGATTTCTTAAGTTCATGCATTCATTTGGATTCTGTTTCCACTGCTGTTTCCAGGCCAATACATTTGCTTACATACCTCCATTTAAAAACTCCCTTCTCCTTGCCTCTCTTTTCATTCTTTTGCTGGTGATCATAGATTTATGCTACTAAGTCACAAACTTACTGGTTAGTCCAAATAGTCTTTGTCATTTATTTAATCGAAATCTCTCATGATTAGCTCTTTCAGGTCTCCTCTACACTTCTTTTGTTCAAATGAAATGAGTCCCAGTTTTTAATCTTTATTCATAACTAAAGTAACATGTTGTGGTGCCCTTTATGGTGTCTTCTTAGAGACTCTTTTCTGCAATTTCTCCATGAGGTTTCATGGCCCTGTCGTGGTGGGGACGGAGCCGGAAAATACAGCGAGCCATTCAAAAAATCCACTGACTTCAGCGGGACCAGAAAATCCCGCTGGTGGGAGAGGCCATAACATTGCAGCCTATGTGCTTAAAATTTTTCTTTAAGCAAGATTTCCAAAATTGAACACATTATTATGAATGAAGTCTAATTAATATTTTTTATAGGTTAGCATTACCTCTTCAATTTGAGTCTTGAAGAGAATGTAAAAGCTTCAATACTTGAAGGCTATGGTCCCATTTATTCTATATTTCTTCAAGGACCCTCTGGACTAAGAATTATGAGTTGACATAATACATTCCTTTAGTTCCAATTTACAGAAAAACGGTACAATTGTAAGATCAAATGCATTTCAAAAATATTCAAAAAGCAATAAACAGCATGTAGCAATATCATGATTAATTACTTTGTATATAATTTCATGCTTAATAATCAAATCTGGAGAACCGCTTACCAGTGATGCCCTGTAGGTACTTTTAAAAATGAGAATTTGTATTTCCAGAACAAAACATTCGATTTTTTCTAGGCCTCTTTCATTCCAGGATTGAAGCCATGCAACAAATGGGCCGAGAACTAACTAACCAAGTGCAGCAGTTATCAGCACAGCCTGAGTCATATGCTAACGCTGTGGTTTCTGACGTCTGCAAAGAGCATGCTGCTACAGCGGTTGAAAAACCCACAAAATATCAATAGGTTCAGCAGGGTATCTCTTTGCACCTGTGCTCTGAGTATAACAAGGGCCAAATTTGGGGCTGCTATCTTGTTCCCAAAATAAGCCTGATAGTTGTCCAACCCAATGATGGGTTGGGCCATTTTTCAGGTGTCCTTGCCGGCACCTGTTTAGGTCCCCTTTGCCAAAATTAAATACCGTAGTACCTGTTCTGTTTAGGATTCTTAAACAATCACTGTGACAATCAGTGACAACCAACAAAAGTTAAGCTTTTGCCTTTTAAAAAAATCGAAAAATTGTTCCTAAATAGCCAGGAAGCGCAGGAGCGCTTCTCTGATCCCACAATTTCTCCTATCACACCTCCCACTATCTATTTCCAGTTGCCTCTTGCATTTGGACTGATCCTAGTGATGTAAGTAGCCTGAAATTGATCCTGTTGAAAAGGGTAAGTTGCTTGTGCGAGAGTGACAAGTGAAAGACACTGGGAGATTCTGTAAATAATATTAATGTTATTGGCCTCAGGCCATCTGATTGGGGTGCACAATTCACAGTGCAGCATCCATCACAAGCCTGAAGCCGGGCCCAAATGAGTTTCCATCTCAGATTCTTTACATTGTCGGTCACACTAACATAAGCAAAACCCTCAAGGAAAATAACAGAATGATAATACAAAAAAATTGGTTGTTATTCTGGCTGTGCTGTTCTAAACTTGCAGTGTGATAACAAAATAGAGCTAGAATGATCAGCTGTCATGCTGCTTGTGTCTTTTTCAAGCTGCTGAATTCATTAACATTAGGGAGAAATAGCAGAACTGTAATTTTGGGTTTTACTAAGGTACAAATGAACCAGGGATTCTAAACAAAACCTGATAATGCATCTGGAGGTATCAAAGTGCAATATTGTAATAAGAAAAATATCTCAAATAAACAGTAGCTGGGATTTTCCATTCTGGGTCTAAGTCCCATGGCAGGGCTGGGAACTGGGATTGTTTCCTGCCGCGGAGCCTGGTGGGAATTTACGCCAAATTGCACAATGCTTGGCTCATTAATTATGCAGTTGGGGGTTTCCAGACATATAGTGTGGTGGGGCGACCTGGATGATACACGCTCCGCCGTCATATCAGGGCGCCATATTTAAAAGGCACCTGGACATCAACTTCTTTGTTGCAAACCCACCGTGGAAGGGGGAGATGGCCTGGTGATCCCAGGGAGCTCCGGCCCCCAGGTTCAGCGGTTCTACCCTTAATGTGCTGCCTAATTCAGTGGAGGCCAGGAGGGACACCCTGTACCCCAAGGATGGAAGGAGGAGGCTGAGGCTTGTGACCAACCCTGCATGGCAGGTAATGGCGTAGTGGTATTGTCACTGGACTGGTGAACCAGAGATCCAGGATAATGCTCTGGGGACCCAGGTGCGAATCTCGCCACGACAGATGGTGGAATTCAATAAAAATCTGCAATGAAAAGTCTAATGTTGACCATGAAACCATTGTTGATTGTCAGAATATCCCATCTGGTTCACTAATGTCCTTTAGGAAAGGAAATCTGCCATCCATACCTGGTCCGGCCTACATGTAACTCTTAAATGCTCTCTGAAATGGCCTAGCAAATCACTCAGTTGCATCAAACTGCTACAAAGCCAATAAAGAGGAATGAAACCGGACGGACCACCCAGCATCGACCTAGACACTGGAAACAACAATGGAAAACCAGCCCTCCTCACCAACTTCTGAAGGCTTGTGCCAAAATTGGGAGTGTAGTCTCACAGACTAGCCTGACATGGTCATAATCACAGAATCATACCTTACAGATCATGTGCCAGATACCACTATTGACAATCCTTGTCGGTGGAACAGGACATACCCAGCAGAGGTGATAGCACAGTGGTATACAGTCGGGAGGGAGTTGCCCTGGGAGTCCTCAACATCGGCTTCAGTCCTCATGAAGTTTCATGGCATCAGGTCAAACAAGGGCAGGAAACCTCCTGCTGATTACCACATAGCACCCGCCCCCAACCCCTCAGGAGCTGATTAACCAGTAGTCCTCCATGTTGAACATCACTTGGAAGGAGCACTGAGGGTGTCAAGGGCCCAGAATGTACTCTGGGTGGGGGACTTCAATGTCCATCACTAAGAGTGGCTCAATAACACCACTACTAACTGTGCTGACCGAGTCCTAAAGGACATAGCTGTTAGACTGGGTCTGCGGCAGGTAGTGAGGGAACCAACAAGAGGGAAAAGTGTACTTGATCTCATCCTCACCAATCTGCCTGCCGCAGACGATTCTGTCCATGGCAGACGATTGGTAGGAGTAACCACTGCACAGTCCTTGTGAAGACAAAGTCCCATCTTCACTTTGAGGAGACCCTCCATTGTGTTGTGTGGCACTACCACCATGCTAAATGGAATAGATTTCGAACAGATCTAGCAACTCAAGACTGGCAACCATAAAGCGCTGTGGGCCATCGGTAGCTGCAGAATTATACTGAACCACAATCTGTAACCTCATGGCCTGGCATATCTCCCACTTTACCATTACCACCAAGTCAGGAGATCAAGCCTTCAATGGAGGTTCAAATGGTTCAATGAAGAGTGCAGGAGGGCATGCCAGGAGCAGCACCAGGCATACCTAAAAATGAGGTATCAGCCTGGTGAAGCTACAACACAGGACTTGTAGTAATTATGGTTTTATTTAGTATGTAATGTACCTTTAAGAATGATACTAGTTAGGGAAGATCACATGATCTGTAGTAACCAATAGAAGAGTATTGCGGGCTACCTCAACAGTCAGTAGAGATAGAGTTAGAGTTGAAAGCACATGTGTAGTTGCTGCTGAGTATATTGTAAATAAACTTAATGGTTCACCTAAGAGTGTCTGCAGATCAACTTTACCATTAATAGTAACAACTCAGCCACCCTTACAACAAACTGGCATTGAGGATAAAACATGATTGAACAGAAGAAATCAAGTTAGAAAGAAATCAGCACTGTACCTCGCCCAGTGATTGTAAGTAGCAAGCTCCATTAGAATCGAAGAAGTTATCCCCTCTCAAAATGCCACAGTATGGGAGAATTGATCCTTTTGAACCAACCACTGATGATTGGTCTCATTACATAGAATGCCTCACGTTCTTTTTTCAAGCGAACAACAGTATGAGGGAAGAGAAGAGATGGGCAGTCCTCTTGAGTACTTATGAGAGCAAAACCTACAGTCAGATTCGAAGTTTGATGGCCCCCAGTACCCTAACTTTGAAAAAATTATGATGAATTGGCGGACCTCATGAAGGGTAATTTTCAACCAAAGCCCTCAGTCACGATGCAGGGATTCAGGTTTAATTCGCGAAATAGAACCCTGGGTGAAACAATTGCATGCTATGTGGCAAATTTGAAGCAGCTAATGGAATATTATGAGTTCAGTACGTCTCTAAACAACATGCTCAGAAATTGTTTAGTGTGTGCTGTGAATGAGGACACTAATCAGAAAAGATCAATGTCGGAAGTGAATTCAGATTTCAAGAAGGCGCTCAAGATAGCGCTGGTCATGGAAAACGCAATAAGAGATTCAAAAGCAATACAGGGTGCGCAAAATGGCGCCGTCCTACACATTGGACGGGAAACCCCAGCCAAAAAGGGCGCGAAAATGCAAGACTCTGCCGAGAAGTGGGAAACAGCCCCTGCTAGTTGAAGAATAAATAAAAGTAACTTTGCAGCGAAATCAAAGAATAATTTTAACAGAGGTGGAAACAATCAGTCTTTTAGCGTTTGGCAGTTTAAAAAAATTGAAGGCGAACATTGTCATAGAAATGGACATATAATGAGACAGTGTAAGGAAAGATTCAAGCAGGCTTCTATACAAAAGAAGAAGCCCAATGAAATCTACAAGGTAGAAGAGCCTGAAAAAACAAATTCAGACATTTACTCATTGCTTAATCTGAAAGTTGGAAAGGCAGAACCAATATTTGTCACAGAGAAAGTAAATGGCAAACTGGTTATAATGGAATTGGACATGGGAGCTTGCACTACAGTAATTGGGGAACATACCTTCAGATATCTGAATAATGGTGAACATCAATTTAGAAAGAAATAGCTGCCAAGCTAAAAACATATATGGGTGAGGACGTTCAAGTAAAAGGGATAAGCAGGTAACTGTCCATTATGGAAGCCAATCGGCAAAGCTGTTGGTATTGAGAGGCAGAGGACCAAGCCTTCAAGAGCAAAATTGGCTTAAGGAAACTAACCTTGATTGGCCACAGAGATTCCAAAAGGAAGCTGGAAGCGTTCCTGTTCTGAAAAAGGAGTGTGTAAGGACTCAACAACCTGAAGAAATGCAGGCTGTCTTAAGCCAAAACCTGGAAGAACAGCAGAAGGAACTCGAAGAGACCCTGCTTGATGACAGAGTTCGGGACGAGGTGAGCAACCTTTACAGGGAAAAAGAAAACTTGTTGAAAGACCTTCACACACTACAAGATGCCCTCAAGTCAGAGTTTATACCTCTGGAAAAGTATGAAGAGAAACAGAAAGAATTCAGCACTTCTCTGAACAAACTGAAGAATGAGTTGGCAGAGAAGACACAACAATGTTCAATTTTCCAGGAGGTAGCCAACAAATACAAGAAAGAGATGGAAGGATTGAAGAATCAGCTAAATCAAGCCAAAAAAAGCTTTGGAAGCAAAAGCCGCAGAATTTTGCAAGAAGCAGACAGATAATGAAATTTTGGAAGGCAACTCGGCTACCCTTACAACAGGACCATTTGCATGCCAAACAATGTAAGCAGCAAGTGATAGACAGAGCTAAACAATTCCGCAACTAATGATCAGATCTAAGCTCTGCAGTCCTTCCACATCCAGTCGTGAATGGTGTTGGACAATAAAGCAACTCAACAGAGGGGGAAGCTTCATAAATAGCCCCATCCTCAATGATAGAGGAGCCCAACACATCAATGCAAAAGATAAGGCTGAAGCATTCACAACGATCTTTAGCAAGATGCCGAGTGAATGATCCATCTCCGCCTACTCTGGAGGTCCCCAGCATCACAGATGCCGGTCTGCAGCCAATTCAGTTCACTCCACGTGATAATAAGAAATGGCTGAAGGCACTGCATGCTGCAAAGGCTATGGGCCCTGACAACATTCCAGCAAAAGTACTGAAGACTTGTGCTGCAGAACTTGCCGCACCCGTAGCCTGTTCCAGTAAATCTACAACACTGTCATCTACCCGGCAATGTGGAAAATTGCCCAGCTATGCCCTCCACGAAAAGCAGGACAAATCCAACCTGGCCAATTATCACCCCATCACTCTTGATCACCAGTAAAGTGATGGAAGGGGTCATCAACAGTGCTATTAAGCGGCACTTACTTAGCAATAACCTGCTCACTGACATTCAGTCTGGGTTCTGCCAGACTCAGCTTCTGACATCATTACAGCCTTGGTTCAAACATGGACAAAAGAAATGAACTCCCGAGGTGAGGTGAAAGTGACTGGCCTGGACATCAAGGCAACATTTGACTGAATGTGGCATCAAGGAGCCCTAGCAAAACTGGAGTCAATGGAGTCAATCAGGGGAAAACTCTCCACTGGTTGGAGTCATACCTAGCACAAAGGAAGATGGTTGTGGGTGTTGTATGTCAATCATCTTAGTTCCAGGACATCACTGCAGGAGTTCATCAGGGTTGTATTCTCAGCCCAACCATCTTCAGCTGCTTCATCAATGACCCTTCTTCCATCATAAGGTTAGAAGTGGGGGTGTTCACTGATGATTGCATGGTGTTCAGCACCATTCGCGACTCCTCAGATACAGAAGCAGTCCATGTCCAAATGCAGCAAGACCTGGAC
Source organism: Cetorhinus maximus (assembly GCF_964194155.1). NCBI lineage: Eukaryota > Metazoa > Chordata > Chondrichthyes > Lamniformes > Cetorhinidae > Cetorhinus > Cetorhinus maximus. The sequence continues at coordinate 33,654,359 of NC_135894.1, read as the reverse complement.
AATATCCAGGCTTGGGCTGACAAGAGGCAAGTAACATTCGTGCCACACAAGTGCCTCTCCAACAAGAGAATTTAACCATTGCCCCTTGACATTCAATGGCATTACCATCGCTGAATTCCCCCAGTATCAACATTCTGAGGGTTACCATTGACCAGATTCTGAACTGGACTAGCCATATAAATGCTGTGGCTAAAAGAGCAGGTCAGAGTCTAGGAGCTCTGTGGCGAGTAACTCACCTCCTGACTCCCCAAAGCCTGTCCACCATCCACGAGGCTCAAGTCAGGAGTATGATGGAATAATCTCCACTTGCTTAGATGAGTGCAGCTCCAACAACGCTCAAGAAGCTTGACACCATCCATGACAAAGCAGCCCACTTGATTGGGCTGTGATCAGTGATGAACAGTGGCAGTAGTGTGCACCATCTACAAGATGCACTGCAGGAATTCACCAAGGCTCTTTAGGCAGCAACTTCCAAGCCCACGACCCCTAATATCAGAAAAAGTTACAGCACTACAGGAGAGAGAAAAAGGTGAGAGGGGGCCCCTCTGAACTGAGGAACCTCACAGTGCCAGACTCGCAAGGGAGAAACCAGACCAAGTCTATGTAGATGGAGAGGTTGGCGGGCAGTGTCCATCCAGTAAGGATACATGCATAATTTAGTCACATAGAAACCTAAGGGTCATGCGTTCCTCCATGTTGGAGGCAACTCATGCAGTCACTCACTCTCTCCTCTCTCACTTACAGGTGCCGGCAGGAAGAGGGGAAGGCCAGGAGAAGCCTTGCCCCGCAGTACCTCCAGCCCTCAGAGGACCAAAGACATTGGGGAGGAGGAAGAAAGTGCACCTGCAGAGTCATCACAGTAGTCCCCTGCCCAGTCATCTCCACCAGCCCAGAGACACATACCTTGGTGTGTACTAGATCTAATTCAGGCAGGGTCTCACATTCTGGAGGTCACCACACAGACACGTGTCCACAGCAGGAGGAGGCATGGTCAGCCAAGCTCACCAGTACTCGGAGGACAGCTGGGACATCCGAGCCAGATGATGAGTCTCGGGTATCGGCTCTGCACGAGATGCTGGAGATGCAGCAAGAGGAGGGGGAACATCAGGCAGAGGTGTCGGAGACCCACAGCAGAGCAGCATATGAGGCAGAGGAATGCCTCCACTTCCTCTCTGATGAAGTGGCTCTGCCCTATGATTGCATGGAGGACTCCATGGGGAGGATGGTGAATGCCATGAAGACCCTGGTCCAGCAGAATGCTAGGTTTCTGTCAGAGATGCACACAGACCCGCACGCCATCACTGTAGCCATGGGTGAGATCTTGCTGTGACTACACAAGATGGGGACAGGGCACCTCAACTTCCCTCCAGGTGCTCCCTCTCAAGGAGTCAAACAGGGGCCCTCAGGCACCCAGAGATAGGAGAAGTGCTTGTTGGACACCCCAGGACCTCCACTCAGGACTGTCTGAGGATGTCCGGCCCTTTGGAATCTCCCTTGCCTATGACCCCTTCAGATTCATCCTCTGTGACCACAGTGGGAGTAACTGCCCCACAACAGGACAGCCAAAGTAAGCCGGGACCCTCCAGGCCTCGGGTCTCCAGAGGACACCCGACAAGGTCATCCAAGACAACAGTGCAAACTGGTCAGCAGGCTGCCTCCACCCCTGCTGCACATGTCGGGGGAGAACCTAGAAGAAGTGATAGGGAATGAAAGCTAAAGAACTTATGATTTCACATGTGGTTGAACGGGTGCACTGTAGTTGTTGATGTTCTTACAGTTTTGTAAATAGACTACATTTGCACTTTAATGAGGTCTGATATGGTTTAATTGCAATTCATAATAGTTAAGAATGAGCTCACCCACCGCCCCCCACACCCCCAACCCCATCTTCAGGGGGAAGCCCCAGGCTGGGTCTATGTCCCCCGGAATCATGTATGTGCAGGGAGGCAAGAACATTTGCCGGGCCCCATGTGAGCTCCTTCGCACGCTGAACCTTTGCCCTTCACGTGCTCATCTGTTGAAATGCCTTAGCATTGTCAGTGCTACATGCTGGGGATTCCCCTTCAGTTGTCCAGTTGAGCTGAACGGCTGCTCTGCCCGCCCCCGATGACCCAACTCCCATGTAGCATCTTGAGATCGTCACCTCGAGGCTCTGGATAGTTGCAAGTGGCCGTGGTCCATGTGACTTTTCAAGTAAAGTCCAACACCTTCCAGCCTTGCCCCATGATCCAGGCCCTCACCCCCACCAATAACCATTGACCCACATGATGTGGCCTTTGATCTCCCCACAGTCATCCTACAACCACCCCCCACCATCACCTTGCATCCCATGCAGGTGAGTGTTCACGTGTTCTACCTTCCTGAGGAGGCCACCCCCATGGGAATAGACATGCCCCCCTCCCCCTCAGCCTGCCAACCTCAGAATCCAGTTCTACTTCCGTGTCCCCTCTAACAACCTTCAGCGTCCCTTCATCTATCATTGCAGGAGCCTCACCCTCCCACCCTACCGGCTCCCACTGCCCTCTTTAACCCTCACCATCCCTTTCTATTAACAATTCCCTCGTTTTTCCCCACAGGACTCATCATTAGACATCACAGACCCCTCCCTCTGAATCCATTTCCCCCTCTTCCCCTGCCATGCCCCTTCAAACCTGCACAGCCCCCCATGCCTGTTCACACCTGCAAACCCCATCCCCCACCCGCACTCCACCACAGTCCTCCCCAGACTCCCACTCCATAAACCACCTCACCCATTCCATGACTCCCGTAGAATCTCTCTATTTCCCCTAACAACCCCATACTCCCCCATCCCCACAAGACTTCCATACTCATCCCATGTCTTCATCCCTCTTCTCCCTGTCTAATGCACCCCCAGCACAAACCATTGCCGCCCAACATTACTTCATGCAGCTAATCACCTGAAGCTCAAAGAACCATGTCCTAGAAGTTCCTGCAGTGTGAAGATCCACATCCTGGAAGTTCCTGCAGTGTGAAGATCCACATCCTGGAAGTTCCTGCAGTGTGAAGATCCACATCCTGGAAGCTCCTGCAGTGTGAAGATCCACATGGTAGATGCTCCACCCACCCGCTGCTGCACGTGGTGTTCCAAGGTCCATGGGGTCACTGGAGGCCTCCATTTTCCACTCTCTTGCAAGTTACCCAGGCCTTCTTCCAGGTAAGTCCTGACATGTCCAGACCACATTGGCCTGGACATGTTCCAGGCTGGAGGGATATCCCGCTGGTGGCACGCATAATTGGACAGGGGTGTGGGGGGCACAATTCTAGTCAGGGCTTCATCCGCACCCCATTAACGGGATGTAAAATGGCTTCACGCCGGCCTCTGGAATGGTGACCCGCCATGATCGGCGGCAGCGCATGTTCCCGACATTAACTGATTTTTCAGCTCCTGTTGCATTGTACAGACCACCTGCCCACACCCCGCCAGCACTGGCCCTACCCACCTTTACACCAATTTCATGTCAGCAAAAGAGTGTGCCCATTGCTGCCTCCAGCAACTGAGGCTGCCAATCACCGTGCACCAAGTTGGCTCCACAAACCTGCATAAAAAATGAATTGTCTGGGCTATAGATAAAAATATATCAATCCCAAATACAGAACACGATATCATTAACCTGCCTGAGCTATAACTGGAATTTCCAGACCCAATGATGACAAAAAGAATCAGTGAAGGAAGGAAATGACAATGGGTGAATATTGCAAAATGCTTCGATCAAATGGAGCTGAGCTTATATTTTGCACGTTGAACACATTTGGCCGAGTTGGAGGAATGGGAAGTGAAAGAGGCCAAGGAAAAGGGAAGGAAAAGGCCTCCCATCAGAGCGTTAGAATCGAGAACTCATGTGAAAAGGAGGATATTCATGGAACCTTATACCTGCCGGCAAGATCATGAAGTCAGTCTCCAAGGGCTATTTCTGGAAAAGGCAATTGGGCAAGTTTTAAAACAGACTGCTGGTTCACGATCACCCATTTTCTACCCAGTGATAAAAGTTAAAATTGCCCTACATTGTCATTCACTGTAACTATTTTGAATGTAGCTTGTTCACAGTTCTGTTACAAAGTGAGACGGTGCTATTTATTGCAACAATACATCGACATTAATTTACGGTTCTCAGAGTTGATTAAAAATACAAATATGACCATAAAGAAAGTAGAAAATATATCAAGAAATAAATAAAGAAAAATCTGCTACAAAAAATAAGAAAAATAATGTAATATTTAAAGAAGTGACAAAAATGCAAATGGATAGGGTTTTTAATCAAATGGAAATGTCATGGCATGAGTTTAAAAGCAGAAAACAAAATGGGTTAAATCTTCCAGTCTCTGGATCGTCAGAGATCAGACATATGACTGAAGATGCGCATTAGGACCCTGTGGAAGTCCTGAAGTGCTGACCTTCGTGGTGTTTCAACTTCCATAAGACCATAAGATGAAGGAGCAGAAGTAGGCCATTCAGCCCATTGAGTCTGCTCCACAATTCAATAAGATCATGGTTGATCTGATAATCCTCAACTCCACTTTCCTGCCTTTTCCCCATAACCTATGATTCCCTTACTGATTAAAAATCTGTCTATCTCTGCCTTGAATATACTTAACGACCCAACCTCTACAGCCCTCTGCGGTAAAGAATTCCACAGATTCACTACCCTCTGAGAGAAGAAATTCCTCCTAATCTGTTTTAAATGGACTCTGGGATTATGTCCTCTGGTCCTAGACTTTCCCACAAGGGGAAACAACGTCTCAGCATCAACCCTGTCAAGCCCCCCTGAGAATCTTATATGTTTCAATAAGGTCGCTCTCATTCTTCTAAATTCCAGTGAGTACAGACCCAACCTACTCAACCTCTCCTCATAAGAAAAACCCTCCGTACCCAGGATCAACCTAGTGAATGTTCTCTGGACTGCCTCCAATGCCAGTATACCTCTCCTTAGATAAGGGGGCCAAAACTGTTCACAGTATTCTAGGTGTGGTCTAACTAGTGCCTTGTATAGTTTTAGCAAGACATCCCTATCTTTATATCCCATTCCCTTTGAAATAAAAGCCAACATTCCATTTGCCTTCCCTATTACCTGTTGAACTAGTATGTTAGCTTTTATGGATTCATGCACAAGGACTCCCAAGTCCCTCTGTGCTGCAGCCTTCTGCAGTCTTTCTCCATTTAAATAATATTCAGCTCCTCTATTCTTCCTGCCAAAGTGCATAACCTCACATTTTCCCAGATTATATTCCATTTGCCAAGTTTTTGCCCACTCACTTATCTGTCTATATCCCTCTGTAAACTCTTTGTGTCATCCTCACCATTTGCCTTCCCACCTATTTTTGTATCATCTGCAAATTTGGCAATAGTACATTCACTTCCCTCATCTAAGCCACCAATATATATTGTAAATAATTGAGGGCCCAGCACTGATCCCTGTGGCACTCCACTAGTTATAGGTTGCCATCCTGAAAATGACCCCCTTTTCTCAACTCTTTGCCTTCTGTTAGTTAGCCAATCCTCTAACCATGCTAATATACTACCCCCAACACCATGGGCTCTTATCTTATTAAGTACCTTATTGAACGCCTTTTGGAAATCCAACTATATTACATCTACTGGTTTTCCTTCATCTATCCTTGTTACCCCCTCAAAGAATTTTAATACATTTGTCAGGCATGATTTCCCCTTCATGAAGCCATGCTGACTCTGCTTGTTTAGATTATGTGATTATAAATGCTCTGCTACAACATTCTTTACAATAGACTCTAACATTTTCCCAATGACAGATGTTAAGCTAACTGGCTTATAGTTACCTGTTTTTTGTCTCCCTCCCTTTTTGAGTAAGGGTGTTACATTGGCAGTTTTCCAATCTTCAGGGATTTTTCCAAAATCTAAGGATTTTTGGAAGATTACTACCAGTGCATCAGCTATCTCTGTAGCTACTTCCTTTAATAGCCTAGGATGCAACCCATCAAGTCCAGGGGGCTTATTGGCCTTTAGCCCCATTAGTTTCCTTAGTACTTTTACTCTAGTGATAGTTATTGTATCTATTTCCTCTCCCTCTTTTGCCCCTTGATTATTTAGTATTTTGGTACGCTATTAGCATCTTCTACCGTGAAGACTGAAGCAAAGTATTTATTCAACTCCTCTGCCATTTCCTGGTTCCCCTTTATTATTTCCCCAGCCTCATTCTGTAAGGGACTTATGTTCACTTTGGTCTCTCTCTTCCTTTTTGTATATTTAAAGAAGATCTTACTGTCCATTTTTGCATTACTTGCTAGTTACCCTCAAAGTTTACTTTCTCCCTCTTTATTATTTTTTGGTCATCTTCTGTTGGTTTTTAAAGCTTTTCCAATCATCTGGCTTACCACAAATATTTGCCACATTGTATGTCTTTTCTTTAAATTTGACACTATCCTTAACTTCCTTGGTTAACCATAGTTGGTTTATCCCCTTCCTTGAATCCTTCTTCCTCACTGCGATATATCTTGTTGTGAGTCATGAACTATTTTCTTAAATGTCTGCCATTGTCTGCCAACCGTTTTTTCTGCTAAAATCCTATCCCAGTCCACTCCAGCCAACTCCGCCCTCATTCCTTTGTAATTACCTTTATTTAAGTTTAGCACAGTTGTTTCTGACACAAGTTTCTCACTCTCAAACTGAATGCTAAATTCTACTGTATTATGGTGGTCACTGTTTCCTAGGGTAAATTTTACTCTGAGATTATTTATTAAACCTGCCTCATTACACATTACACATTTTGACAGGCAATTCTCCTGTTCCCCAGGACCCTCCACAAATTTCTCAACTCTGAGATAGGATTAGGGGATTTGAATAATTCTGTGGTACCTGAAAAGTTATCCCGGAAATGGTACACAGATTAAAACCTAGTCTAATGCCTAGATAACTCCACAAATTACCCAACCTCCCCATCACCCCCTGACACCCTAACTACCCCCCTGACCTGACCTGACTACTCCCGACATGATACAACCCTATCCGACTACCATCCCAACCACCCAACTACTGCCCCAAACTTTCTACTCCACCAACCAGCTGACTACCTCCCCAACCAGGCCTGACTGCACCCCCAACCTAAATACCCCTTCCAACCACCCAACTAAAACCCCTCCCAACCTCTGATGTGCTGACCCACCTACCACTTCACCCACCTCATCCATCTCACCCACTTAGTCACTTACACACCACACCCACCTACTACCTCAGACACCTACCACCCCTGCCCACAACACACCTACATAATTCACCCACCTACTCACCTATTTAACCAGTTCACCCACCTACCCACCCTACCCACTTACCAACCTCACCCACCTACCCATCTACCTACTTAATCCACCAATCGGCTCACCCACCAATCTACTAATCTACTTACCTACATACATACCCAACCACATACCACCTTCCTACTTCACCTACCTACAACCTCACCCAACTATCACCTCACCCACCTACTCACCTACTCACTTACCCACCTACCAACTTCACCCACCTACTCACCTCACCCACTAACCCACCTCACCCATCTACCTACCCACTTACCCACCTCACCCACCTACCCACCCCACCCACTTACCTACCCACTTACCCACCTTACCCACCTACCCACCTCACCCACCTACCTCATCCACCTACCCACTTACCCACCTCACCCACTTACTGTGGTAAAGTGAGGTACCCTGTCCCTTTAAGAGAATGTAAGTGTACTGATCATGTGACAGCACTGATCAATCACTGTACAGCATGGGCAACTGGGAACTGTAAGTCTAGTTTTGGAGGTTTCTGAGTGAGCACGTATGACCTGGTCTGCCCTATGTGTCAATAAACCATCACTGTTTATTCTTACATCAGTTTCTCCCCATTATTGATTACAAGCAGCAACTGATGAGAACGTAGGAAGGTGTGCAGTTAGAGTTCGGTTGGCCAATGAAATAATTTACCCAAGACATAAAAGTGGTGATGAGGATAATGAAAAAAAGAAAATAAATGTCAAAATAGTTGAGCAAAGCATTGGAAAGAGCTTTTGTACTTATCTTGTAAAATAGGTGACAGCCAGCAATCAGAGCAGAAAGCAGTTTAAAATTTTTTTAAAACCCTGCAGAATCGCGATCACGGGGATCCCATCAAAACTCAAAAAGATCGCAAAATCCAACAGAGAAAAGCCAACAGCTGCAGAGACAGAGATAAAAAAAAGGTGACTGCTCTTAATGCAGCAATGCATTTAAACTGGTAAATACATGAAAAATGGCTATGGGCAGAAAATAATAAGAGACCCCAGAGAGAGGGTGACTCCACGGTAAGCCAAACACTTAAATTCGTCATTGACTGGAAAGCCTATCGGAAGTGCAACCCCCTTGCAGTCATTCACGATGCCGCATTTCAGGCATCTCAATCCATTTGACCCCATTTCAGATGACTGGTCTCAGTATGTCAAACACCTGGTGTTCTTTTCTACTGCTAATGAAATCACGGGGGAGGAGAAGAAGAGAGCAAATCTTTTGTCTTCACGAGGGAGCAAAATGTATGGGCTGATCCGCAGCCTTACATCACCCAGCAGTCCAGACTCAAAGACTTTTGATGAGCTAATAAAAATTATACAGAGCCACCTGAGATCAAAGCCCTCAGTTACTGTGCAGCGCTTCAAGTTCGATTCAAGGAACAGGCTTCTGGAGGAGGCAATAGCTGACTATATAGGCGTTTTAAAAGCATTAACTGAGCATTGCGAATTTGGAACATCTATTAGTGATATGTTGAGAGACTGGCTGATATGCGGGATTGGAGATGATACTATCCAAAGGCGTTTGTTAGCCAAACCTAGTCTAGACTTCATAAAGCATTAGAATTAGCGAATTAGCTACCATGATGGAGAGTGCTGTTAGAAATTCCGAAGTTATAAAAGATACATAAAATGGTGCCATCCATCTGGTCCAGCGAGACAATCCAGCAACAGAATTCATGAAAACTTCGGACTCCACAGAAAGGTGGGAAATGCTCTCTAGCTCCAGGCCATTGAAAAACAATGGTACTGAGCGAAACCCACAAAACGAATGAAAGAAATACATCCAGGCCTCCAGTGAGTGAACGACAACTCAAACAAGTCGAGTGCTTTTTTTGTCACTGCTTTGGCACATAAGGTGACACTGCAGTGAAAGACTAAAACAACACTCTAAAGGCAGAAGGAAAAATCATGAAATATGTCTCATGGAAGAGCCAGAAGAAATAGAATCAGACACCCATTCATTATATAACATCAAAGTGGGTAGAACTGAGCCAATCCAAGTAGTCATTACAGTTGACGGACAACCCATTAAGATGGAAGTTTTTACGGGAGCGTCAATATCTGTCATTGGAGAGCGTACGTTCAGATATCTGAGTAAAGGAACCCATCCTTTGAAGTTAGAAGTTTTGAACACAAAGTTGAGGACATGCACGGGCAAAGAAATAAATGTAAAAGGGGTATGTCAAGTCAAGGTGCAGTATGAGGAACAGTCTACAAAATTACCCCTATTTGTAATGTCAGGCAGGGGACCAAGTCTCCTCGGAAGGAGCTGGGAGAGATAAATCTTGAGGGCCCGCTAAGCTCCCAATTCGAAACCAGAAGTGTTGCTGCAAGAAAAAATGAGTATGCAAAGACCCAACGGGAGAAGCCCGCAGAAGTGTTACACAGGGACAGAGTTAAAGCTGAAGTCAGCATCCTTCAAAAGGAAATGGAAAATCAAAGGACTTTCGTGCGCTACAAAATTCAATCTGCTCCCAATTTGTGCCATGAGAAAGATATGAAATTGAAAAGGAAGAGTTAAGCCTGTCTCTGGCCGAGTTAAGGAACAAATTAGCTGAGAAGGGCAACGATATGCGAGTCTCCAGGAAACTTAATGAGAATAGGAAAGAATTGGAAGAGCTGAAGCAGCAGCTGCGTAAAAGCCCTGAAGTTTTAAAACTAGAAGGCCCTGAATTCTCAGAAGAGTTGTCGGAAAATCCAACTGCTGAGCTCATTCACGTTCAGCTCGTGCCTGAGTCTAGTCCAGCCAACTGCGAAATTAAAGAGAAGACAGAGATATGGGTCAGTGCTACCAAGAAAAGGACACAAAGGAAGAAAAAGAGAAATTAATGACAGTTCTTCGAAAGAAAAACAAAAAGAAATTTTCTTTTTTCCTTTTCCTCCTTCATGCAACCCATCAAAGAAGGCCTCCTGAGAGACTTGACCTGTAAATAGTTATTGTGTAAATAGTTAATGGGGAGAATTTTCTCCCCAGCGGGCGGGCTGGGTGGGAGCAGGCGCGGCGGGTGCGCAACCGATCGCCACCTGCGATCGGCTGGGTGCTGCCATTTTGCATGGGCAAGCCATTTAAGGCCTGCTCAGCGTGATGTGCACCCTGAAGTGCTCAGCGCTACCTGTGCAGCCTGCCAGGGGAGAAGAGAGAGAGTCACATGCGCTTGAAAGAGCGCAGAAATCTCCCTGAGGCACGGAGCTGCCTCAGGGAGATAAAGGAAAGTCATAAAAAAATAAAATTATTCAGACATGTCCCCTCACATGTGACATTGTCACATGAGATGGGACGTGTTTATCAATTCACATGAAACAATTTATTAAATTAATAAAATCTTCATGAAACCTCGTGGATAAGGTTCCATGAAAAATGTGAAGGCCGCCTGGGCTCTTCGCCTGCCCACCAACCTTAAGGTTGGACGGGCAGCCCTGTTAATTACTTCAATTAGTTTTAAATGGTCTTAACAGGCCTTTGACAGTTCAGCGGGTGCGCAGTGGACTCCAGTGCGCGCCTGACGAACTAAAGATTGTTATGACACGCGGTGACAGCGGGACGCATGCCCGACATCACCACAGATAATTTTACGCATCGGCGGGTGGGGCTCGCCCCCACATGCCGACCAGAAGATTCAGGCCATTGTGTTTTAAGCTTGTTAGCTGTACTTTTAAGTAAAGGGGGAGGGATGTGGTAAAGTGAGGTATCCTGTCCCTTAAAGAGAATGTAAGTGTACTGATCATGTGACAGCACTGACGAATCACTGTACAATGTAGGCAACTGAGAACTGTAAGTTTAGTTCTGGAGGTTTCTGAGTGAGCACATATGATCTGGCGCTCTGCCCTATGTCTCAATAAACCATCACTGTTTATTCTTACATCAATCTCTCCCTGTTAATGATTGCAAGCAGCAATTAATGAGAACATAAGAAAGCATGCAGTTACAGTTTGGTTTGCCAACGAACTTCTTTACCCAAGACATAAAACCCATCTACCCTCATCCACCTACCCACTTACCCACCTAACTCACATATCACCTCATCCACCTATCTACTTACCTACCTAACCACCTACCCACTTACCCACCCACCATCTCACCCACCTACCACCTAGCCATCTTACCCACCTCACCTATTTACCATTTACGCACCTACCCACCTACTCACCTACCTACTCTCCCATTTTACTCACCTACCCAATTACCCACCTATCCTAGAAAAAACTCAGCAGGTCTGGCAGCATCGGTGGAGAAGAAAAGAGTCAACGTTTCGAGTCTTCACGACCCTTCAACAGAACTGAGTATTGTTAGGAGAGGGGTGATTTCAGTGTACAAATCTTCAATTTTTGGTATGGGGTCTCTGCCCAACTTAGCCACCTTATTGACTGTTAATTTGTAGTCCCCATAAATTTGGGTGCTTCAGTCAGGTTTGAGAACAAGTAGAATTGGTGCTGCCCACTCTGAAAACTGCACTGGTTGTATCATTCCCAGTTTTTCTAATCTGTCCAGTTTGGCGTCTACCTTTTCCTGCATTGCATAAGGTACTGGTCTTGCCTTCATGAATTTTGATGTTGCCTCTGGATCTACATGAATTTTTGCTTGTAGCCCCTCAATCTTTCCAAGATCATCTTTGAAAACTGAGGCTTGTTTTTGTAGTAGGTCTGATAGCCCATTAGTTCTCAGTTGGAAGATTTCAGTCCATTCCAATTTAATTTCTTTCAGCCAGCTTCGTCTGAGGAGACAAGGTCCCTCGCCTGCTACTACCATAAAGAATAATTTCACTGTTTGACCTCCGTAGTGTACTGTGACTTTACATGTGCCCTTGACTTGTATGTCTCCTCCCATGTAAGTTTTCAATTTGGCATCAGTTCCCTCCAAATTTAGTTTACTTTCCTCATGATTCAGGTATTTAAAAGTATACTCACCTATTACTGTAGTGGCTGCTCCAGTATCCACCTCCATTCTGATAGGCCTCTCATGGTTATATAGATAGGTTCTGTTCTTCATTCCTTTAAATTATATAATGAATAAATATCTGAATCTATTACTTCAGGTTTTTCAATGCTGTTAATCTCATTGGGTTTTTGCTTTTGTCTGAAAGTCTGCTTTACAATGTCTCTTCTACCTTTACAATGTCTCATGAGGTGTCCAGTTCAATGACAGAAAAAACATTCAAACTTTTTAAACTTTGTCTGCTTCCACCTCTGTTACCATTATGCCATGTTTTTGCTGCTAAGTTATCCCTTTTAATTTATCTGCTAGTGGTGGCTGTTTCCTACTTCTGAGTAAAGCTGTGCACTTTTGCACACTCTTTGGCAGGGAGCCCAATGTGGAGGACAGTGCCATTTTGTGCTCCCTATAGGGCTTTTGAGCCTTGCACTGTACCTTCCATTTCCAAAGTGATTCCAATGCCTTCTAAAAATCTAAATTCGTTTCAGACAGTACTCTCTTCTGAATTGCATCTTCATTTATACCGCGCATCAAATGATCTCTAAGCATATCATTGATAGGTGTACCAAACTCGCAATATTCAATTCATTGTTTCAGACTTGCCACATAACAAGCAACTGTCTCCCCCGCGGCTCTATTCATAGAGTTAAATTTGAACCGTTGCATCGTCACCGATGGCTTGGGCTGGTAATGATTCTTTACCAGATTCGCTAAGTCATCAAAACTTTTCGAAACTGGGGCACTGGGTGCCGACAAATTTCGAATGAATCCATATGTCTTACTCTCACATTTGGTAAGAGGATCGTGCACTTCTTCTCCTCCCCCACGATGTTGTTTGCCTGGAAGAAGAATGCGAGGCATTCAACATAATGAGACCAGTCGTCCGAGGTTGGATCACACGGCTCCACTCTTCCAAATTGTGCCACGCTCCAAGGGGATCGCTTCAACGATCAGGAAGGAAATTTTTCTTTACTTACAACTGCCATGCGAGGTACGACCCAATTTCGTTTAATCTGATTTCCTTCGTTCTTTCTTGCTTTTTACCTTGTCCTTTCGTGTTTTTTCTTGCTTTTTACTCTCATCACCAGTTTGTTGGATCCAGTTTGTTGGGGCTAAAGGATCGGGTTGCACACATGTCTTGGGGCGACCAAGTTGGTACCAAGACAGAGAAGATCTGTAGACCGTTCTTAGAAGATACACATTCTGTTTATTTACAAAAGGAACTCAGCAGCTACACTTGTGCTTACAACTCAAAACTCTGTCTTTACTCTTCAGACTCTAACTCAGGACTACTGATTACAGACGTAGCCTGTGCTATTCTGCTATTGGGTATCAAGATCATGTGATCTTATATTACAATATTTGTATTAAAGGTATATTACACATCAGATTACTACAGTATACCACTCTAAATGCAACAGATGAACAAAGTAACCAGACGACAGATTTTGAATGCCTTGAACACACATTTTGAACACTGAGTGAACGTTACATATGAACACTAGAGTTCAGAGTGAAAATGAGAGCATTGAACAGTACGTGATGGCAGTAATGCAGTCTGCAGAATCATGTGAATTGGAACAGCTAAGAGATGATCTGATTAAAGATAGATTAGTTTTAGGTGTGAGGGACCCCTTGATGAAATCAAGTCTACTAGAAGATGAGAAACTGATGCTAAAGAAAATGACAGACGTGTGTCGAAATGTGGAAGTTGTGAAACATCAGCTACAGCATATGTATAGCAGGGCAGACCAGCAGATACATTATGCTGAGAGACAGTCCAAGCCGAAAGGGCAGAGCAATCGCAGACAAAGGGCAGATGCAAACAGTGCAGAGGACAGGATGCACAGGAAAAGAAGGATTGTCCACTGTGGGGAAAGCATTGTTTTAGCTGCAAAAAGCAGAATCATTTCGCACACAAGTGCTTGGCCAGAAAAAGGCATAACAAGCCTATAAGATGGCCATGGGAGAGATATCAGCAGAAGAGTCTAATGAAGAATTATACATGATACAACAGGTTGGTTCCATCAAGGCCATAGGTGACAAATGGTTTGTGACTGTTAGAATGATGGCCACAGAGGGAGAGTATCAAGTAAACAAGGTCAGATAGACACTGGTGCTTCATACAATATAATGACATTCACAGACCTGTGCAAAGTGGCTGTACATGGTAGTCCAAAAATGGAGCCCTTGAAAGTAAGGTTGAGGCTATATGATGGCACAATAGTCATACTAAAAGGACAAATTAGTCTGGTAACCCAATGCAATTGCAAGAAGGAAGACCTAGAGTTCCAGAACATAACACAACAGAACAGAACACAAAGGCCACTTATTTCACCTAAAACAAGTCTAAAGATTGGGCTGGTAACCCTGAACATGCCAACAAAGATTCACAATGTGTCTCAGCATACAAAACCATTGACTTCCAAACAGACCCTAGAGAAGTACAAAGATGTGTTTACAGTGTTGGCATGTCTACCTGGAGAATGTCATTTAGAAGTAGATGAGAGTGCAAGACCAATTCGGCATTTGCAGAGACAAGTTACATAGAGTCATAGAGTCATAGAAGTCTACAGCACAGAAAAAGGCCCTTCAAACCATCAAAGGAATTTTGCCACAATTTGCCAAGGCAAAGATATTCACTAGCCTAGACGTGAAGGATGGTTATTGGCAAGTGAAGCTGGATGAAAGCAGCAGCTTTCTAACTACATTCTGGATGCCATTTGGGAGATACAGATGGTTGGGCGTGCCATTTCACATTTCTATGGCCCCAGAAGAGTATTGGCGCAGACAACATGAGATAGAGATCTTCCTGGAGTGGAAGCCATAGTGGATGATTTACTAGTCTATGGTTGTGGAGACACGATGGAAGAAGCCATAGCTGACCATGATCAAAATTTAATATGACCGCTAGAGAGAGCTCACCAGATGAACCTGAAGCTGAGCAAGAAAAAATTGCAACTGAAGATACCTGAAGTCAAGTACATAGGACATGCACTAACAGCAAAAGGTCTTCGCCCGCATCCTGACAAGGTGAGAGCTGTAGTAGCGATGCAGCAACCAACAGATGTGAAAGAAGTGCAACAATTTTTTGGATTTGTGAACTATTTAGCTAAATTTTTTGCCTAATTTGTCAGCCTTATGCAAGCTTACTGCCAAGCATGTGCTGTGGTATTGGAAAACTGAACAAGGAATGGCGTTCATTAAAATCAAACAACTAGTGATGACAACGCCACGGTTGAAGTACTGTGATGTCAATGATGAAGTCATCTTGCAGTGCAACATCAGCGAGATGGGTCTGGGAGCAACTCTGATGCAGCCAGGACAACCAGTCACATTTGCATCCAGGGCACTAATGCAACCCGAACGGCGCAATACTCAGATCGAGAAAGAGTGCTTGGCTATTGTTTTTGCCTGTGAGCATTTTCATCAATATCTGCTTGAGAGAGAGAAGGTAACAGTGGAGTCTGACCACAAGCCCCTTCAAAGCAATTTTCGTAAACCACTACTTTCTGCTCCAAAACGACTACAAAGGATGGTATTTCATTTATAAGGATATCATCTGGGTGTGACATACAAGCAGGGAAAACAGATGTACATTGTGGACAGGCTGTCAAGAGCAACAGTCCCTATGAAGGAAGTTGAGGAGACTACAACAGAATGCAACATCTTCTAGATTCAACATGAAGCAGCAGCTAGACATGCTCTGGAAGACGTCAGCAGAGACATTGGGCAGAATTTTGCCCTTGATGGGTGGGCGGGCCCGACTGACTCGGCAGTGGGCGGGCAGCCGATCGCCGCCCCTGAAGCGGGCCCCACCGCCATTTTATGTGGGCAGGCCAATTAAGGCCAACTCAGCGTGCCACCCGAAGGGAAGCGCTATGCTCTTCCTGTGCGGGTGGGGGGGATTCCCCAACTGCCAGAGTGCGCTCTTTAGCGCATGCGCACGAAAGAGCGCACATCTCCCTGAGGCAAAGTGCTGACTCAGGGGCATCGCTGAAAGGCAGTGAAACATTAAAAATAGAAAAATTAAAAAATCATTAACATGTCCCCCTCATGTGAAAATGTCACACGAGATGGAACGTGTTGATGAAATACACAAAAACTTTATTACAATTTTATAATTCCGATATCAAACCTCATCCCGCCACTGGATGAAGTTTGTAAAAAAAATCACTTATCTGCCTGCCTGTTGGGCCCGTGCACCGAGCCGAAGTTCACACGGGCCCCTCAAAATCCTGGTCGATTGAAGAGTTAATGGCCTTAACAAGGCCTTTAATTAATAGTGGGTGCACGTCCTTCTGCATAGCGCGCCCGCCAACCTAAGTATCGCGATGCCACTCGTTGACATGGGACGCTCGCGCGACATTTTAAGCGCTGACGGGCAGGCTCCGCCACCCGCCCGTTAGCCAGAAGATTCAGCCCATTGAATCTGACAGACAAGCACCTTACTCAAATCAAGTGAACTACCCAACATGATGCATCTCTACAAGCACTACAAGGAATAGTGCTGAAAAGATGGCCTAAGAGCCTGTGGTCACAAGAGCACATTGGGCATACCGAGATGAACTGACAGCCCAAGGTTGCATCTTATACAAAGGAAATGCAGTCATCATCCCTAGGGGGATGAGGGGAGAGGCACTGAAGTGTATCTATGCAAGCCAACAAAGAATTGAGTCGACTCTGAGACAGGCAATAGATATGCTTTACTGGCCAAACAAGAGTAATGAAATTAAGGATCACATTAGCCACTGTGGTGCATTTAACAAGTACCAAACTAGAGAGTCATTGATGACACATGACATCCCCAGCAGACCATGGATGAAGCTGGGAGTACACCTCTTCACTTTGGCAGGAATTGATTATCTTGTCACTGTAGACTACTATTCTGGCTACTGGGAGTTAGACCGGCTGACTTCAATGATGATGAGAAAAATAGTAGAATGCCTGAAAGGCCAAATGTTATGGTGTTCCAGGCATTGTGATGAGTGACAATGGCCCTTAGTTCACAAGTGAAGAATTCAGCCGCTTCACAAAGGATTGGGAAATTCAGCACTACACATCGTCTCTGCACTATTCCCAGTCACATGAGAAGACTGAGGCGGCAGTGAAAATCGCCAAAGGACTTGTCAAGAAATCGAGCAAATCTAGCACAAGGCAATCCTCGAGTGAAGAAACACACCGACTGAAGTCATGGAAAGTAGTCCTGTCCAGAGACTGATGTCACACCACACACAAACTACTCTTCCAATAACAAAAAAGCTATTGCAGCCGTAAGTTGTGACAGGCATGAGTGAAAAGAGCAAGGAGAAATGACAGCCAAGTTTCAGTTTGACGAGGCTGTCAAACCATTACCAGAGCTGAGCATTGGAGAGCCAATCAGGGTGAAAACCTTCAACAGTCTCAACAGAAGTCAGTCCACGAAATTGTCACCTCGATCATACACAGTGGAAGTGAATAACCAAAAATACCAACGCAACCGCAGGCATATCTGAACATCTAGCAAAGCTGTTCCTTCACAGCAATCAGGCGGTCGGGGAGAAGGGATCTCACCAGCTGTACTGCTGTGTATGGAATGACCATCAATCCCAGAGATCCACAAGTCCCTGCTAACCACAATGGAACAACAATGGTCACCAAACCAACAAGGGCCATGGGAACGGTACTCTCCAGACAAGGAACATCGCCCAGATGAACAACAAATGTCAATGCGCTCACATTCACTTAAGAGACCTGCACGGTTTAAAGACTATGTGTGTAATGCATGTGCAGTGGCTGACTAGTAGAACAAGCAGTTGTTAATGCATGACGACAGTGGGTGTATAGTGGGTAACTTGGGTAGCTCACAGTCACACAGGATTGTGCATGTAAATGTGCTTTTTGTTTGCTAGGAAAAGGAGGATGTTTGGGTTTTGCTTGTATCTTTTGTACCAAATGATAAGGGGGATGTTTGGGTTTTGAAAATGCAATCTTACTGAGTGTACTACCTGGCTTGCCATAGTCATGTGACTCTGCCTTGAGGCAAGCTGACTGTAGGCTGCCATTTCTAACTAGTCCAGTAAAGACTCTCACTGAGACAAACACTGATGAAGACTGCTGTCCTTATACATGAAACAGTACTCTCACCATGCTGTTAGGTAGAAAGTTTCAGCATTTTGACCAGAGGAAGGATTGGCGATATAGTTCCAAGTTTGAATGAGGTGTGACTTGGAGGGAAACTTGCATTTGGGGTCTTCCCATGCATCTGCTATCCTGTTATCCCATGTGGTAGAGGTTTCAGGTTTGGGTGATTCTGTCAAAGGAATCTTCGCAGGTTGGTGTGGTGTCAGGAAGATATAATAA
The DNA here is from genome assembly GCF_964194155.1 of Cetorhinus maximus. Lineage (NCBI taxonomy): Eukaryota > Metazoa > Chordata > Chondrichthyes > Lamniformes > Cetorhinidae > Cetorhinus > Cetorhinus maximus. The sequence goes on along the minus strand of NC_135894.1, from coordinate 33,635,789 downwards.
TTCTCATAATGTTATTGGAATTTATTGTAAAATAGAGTAATAGTGGGGTGTGTCTATGTGTCTAGATGTGTCTCTGTGTGTGTGAGACTTAACTGAATTAGAGGCAGCTAGTCTGGGTGCTTTGACCGAAGAAGAGAGGTTAGGTTTGAAATGTTAATTGGGTAAACATGGTGTCATGAAGCTATTAATGTATATAATGTTTTTGGAAATTATTATTTTTTAAAATAGGGGTTTAATCTGTGGGTGTGTCTGAGTGTATTAATTGGATTAAAGCCAGCTAGTCTGGATGCTTTGATGTATAGTTGCATTGAGATTTAAACAGTAAGGTAGAGTGCATTTGCATTTTGTTGAATAGAGTATTCAAGAAGAAGAGTGAAATCTTGCACCTAGCTAGGAGAGACCAAGCAATGTTTATATTACTAATAAAATTGCTACTATGAAAGGAATTCAAAGGGCCTGGTATACAATGAGAATTTACATTCAAAGAGAAGTGTTGGGTATAACAGAGTGTGCACAGGCAGAGGCATGTAACATCAAAGCAGCTACAACTGTCTGCAAAGGTACCAAAGCGAAAGGAACCTCATTTTGAATTTGTAAGGTGAAAATGCTTAGACTGGTGTCTGCTTAAAGTCTGTGGGTTGTTGTTGCCTTAGTGGAGATTAGTTTAGGAATCTGTTAAAAAGTTATGATAGTAGTAATTTGTAGCCATGTGTATATGTTTAACTTGTGTAAATTAATAAATGTCTCATGTAGTTTGATATAAAAACCTCTCGAGAACTGGTGGTCTTATTCCTAAATTTAGAGCTACAACTCAACACATACCACTTGAAAAGATAGGTTATGACAGTTGTTCAAGGTTTCCCTCCAGGATTTTAAATAACAGCCTTTACCAACTGCTGTGTCATAACACACGGGGAAGGTCAGAAACATAGGTGTTAAGGGAACATTTGCATTTTGAAATAAACCAAACTAGATTGTTTTCAAAGGTGGGGTAAAATGTGTCACCTAGCCATGTGAAGTTTAGAAACAGTGGGCAGAATTTTCCGCCTGTCGGGTGGGCAGGCCCGACCCAATCTCCGGCGGGTGCGGAGCTGATCACCACCAGCGAAGCAGGCCACACCGCCATTTTATGTGGGCGGGCCAATTAAGGCCCGCCCAGCATGACATCCACCGGGAAGTGCTATGCGCTCCCTGTGCGGGCGAGGGGCTAAGTGTAGCCTCAGGGAGATCGCCTGGACTTTGAAACATATCAAAGATAGACAAAAAAATTCCCTTACATGTCCCCGTCATGTGACAATGTCACATGAGTTGGGACATGTTCATGATTTACAGAATAACTTTATTACAATTTTTAAAACCCTGCATGAAACCTCATCCCACCATTGAATGAGGTTTCATGTTTTCTCTGTTTGCCGCCAAGGCTCCTGGCCTGCCTGCCAACCTTAAGGTTGGACGGGCAGGTCCTTTAATTGGTTAAATGATCCTGTCAATGGTCTCAATTGGCCATTGACAGGTTGGCGGGCCCGCAGCTGATTTTGCTGCGTCCCCGCCTTCCTGAAAATTTAAATGGGGTGGGGTGACGTCGGGGGTTCCGCCCATCATCATCCCGTGTCATTTTACAGGTCGGTGAGCGGGCTCCATTCCCTGCTCGCCAATGGCAAAATTCTGCACAGTATGTTTATTTTCCAGAGGTTACTGGTAAAACTTAGTGCTATGAGAGGATTTTATTATCAGGGAGATAAAGTCCAAAGACATAGTAAAACAATGGGTATTTGCATTCAAAGAGGAAGATACGTATAGAGAAAAGAAGACTGTTTTGTAAGGGAAGGCATTTTTAAGATCTAACAAGTGTGTGAAAAAGCCTTCCGCATCTATGCCTCAAGCTGCTGTCTTCAAAGGACTGAAGTTAAGAAAACTCACTTAGAAAGCCATTTGTTCAGGCTATCATGTTTCTATGCCTAGGTCTTTTAAAATCTATGTGTCTTACTATTGCCTTAATGAAAGTGTAACTGGGAGTTAGATTGATTAGGGGATTTACAAGTTATCATAGAAATCATTTGTAGATAAATGTATGTATTTAACTACATTTCTTCTATTAATAAATGTTTAATCTAGTTTCGTAAAAACCTATAAGACTTGGTGGTCTTATTACTACTGAATTCAGGGCACACATCTCAAAATTTATACAAATTGCAAAACAAGTTGTGGCAGTTGTTTCAAGTTTCCCTTTGGGATTTGAACAACTCAGCATTTACCATCAGCTGTGCCATAACAGTGGTGCATCTTATAGACTGCGGCAACAATGCTCCAGCGGTGGAAGGAGTAAATGTTTTAAGTGGTGAATGGGATGCAAATATTGAATGGTATCACTTCTTGAGCGTTGTTGGAGCAAGCCAGGCAATTGGTGAGTATTCCATTACACTTCTAACTCTTGCCTTGTAGATGGTGGAAAAGCTTTGATGAGTCAGGAAGCCAGTACTCGACGCAGAATATACTCAGATTCTGACCTGCTCTTGTAGCCACAGTATTTATGTGGCTGGTCCAGTTAAGTTTCTACTTAATCGTGACCCACACAATGTTGATCATGGGGGAATTTGACAACAATAATACCATTGATTGTCAAAGGGAGGTGATTTAAATCCTTGCTGGAGATGGTTATTGCCTGGCATTTGTGTGGCATAAACACTGCTTGCCACTTATCAGCCCTAGCCTGAATGTTGTCCAGTTCTTGCTACATGTGGGCACAGGCTGCTTCACTATTTGCTCTGTATTTGTGGACAGGACAGATCTGGGCAAGTTTTCACTTTGGCCGGTAGAGCCTGACCACTGGATGCTGCGATGCATCAGGGAGATGGGAAGCTATTTGGAAACTTTGTTGCACGAGGCAGTCTTACCCTTTTTTTCTAACTCTTTCTCAGGATGTGGGCTTTGCTGGCAGGGCCAGCATTTATTGCCCATCCCTAGTTGCCCTTGAGAAGGTGGTGGTAAGCTGCCTTCTTGAACCGCTGCAATCCATGTGGTGTAGGTACACCCAGTGTTGTTAGGGAGGGAGTTCCAGTGACAGTGAAGGAACGGCAACATATTTCCAAGTCAGGATGGTGAGTGATTTAGAGGGGAACTTCCAGGTGGTGGTGTTCCAATGTGTCTGCTGCCCTTGTCCTTCTAGATGGTAGTGGTCATGGGTTTGGAAGGTGCTATCGAAAGAGCCTTGGTGAGTTCCTGCAGTGCACCTTGTAGATGGTACACACTGCTGCTACTGTGCTTCAGAGGCGGAGGGAGTGAATGTTTGTGGATGCGGTGCAAATCAAGTGGGCTGCTTTGTCCTGGACAGTGTCAAGCTTCTTGAGTGTTGTGGGAGCTGCACTAATCCAGGCAAGTGGGGAGTATTCCATCACACTCTGGACTTGTGCCTTGTAGATAGTGGACAGCCTTTGGGGAGTCAGGAGGTGAGTTACTTGTCACACGATTCCTAGTCTCTGATCTGCTCTTGTAGCCACAGTATTTATATGGCTAGTCCAGTTCAGTTTCTGGTCAATGGTAACCCCAAGGATGTTGATAGTGGGGGATTCAGTGATGGTAATGCCATTGAAAATCAAGGTGCAATGGTTGGATTTCCTCTTGTTGGAGATGGTTATTGGCTGGCACGTGTGTGGCATGAATGTTACTTGCCACTTGTCAGCCCAAGCCTGGGTATTGTCCAGGTCTTGCTGCATTTGGACATGGACTGCTTCAGTATCTGAGGAGTCACGAATGGTGCCAAACATTGTGCAATCATCATGGAACATTTCCACTTCTGACTTTATGATGGAAGGAAGGCCACTGATGAAGCAGCTGAAGATGGTTAGGCTGAGGACACTACCCTGAGGAACTCCTGCAGTGATGCCTTGAAGCTGAGAGGGCTAACCTCCAACAACCACAGCCATTTTTCTTTGTGCTAGGTTTGACTCCAACCAGCGGGGTCCTTGATGCCACACTCAGTCAAATGCTGCCTTGATGTCAAGGGCAGTCACTCTCACCTCAGCTTGGGAGTTCAGTTCCTTTGTCCATGTTTGAACCAAGACTGTAATGAGGTCAGGAGCTGAGTGACCCTGGCGGAACCCGAACTGGGTATCAGTTTATTGCTAAGCAAGTGCCACTTGATAGGACTGTTGATGACCCCTTCCATTACTTTACTGATGATGGAGAGTAGACTGATGGGGCAGTAATTAGTCAGGTTGGATTTGTCCCGCTTTTTGTGTACAGGACATACCTGGGCAATTTTCCACATAGCTGAGTAGATGCCAGTGTTGTAGCTGCACCGGAACAGCTTGGCTAGGGGCACGGCATGTTCTGGGGCAGAAGTCTTCAGTACTATTGCTAGAATGTTGTCAGGGCCCATAGTCTTTTCAGTATCCAGTGCCTTCAGCCGTTTCTTGATATCACGTGGAGTGACTCGAATTGGCTGACGACTGGCATCTGTGATGCTGGAGACCTCAGGAGGAAGCTGAGATGGATCATCCACTTGGCACTTCTGGCTGAAGATTGTATCCTTATCTTTTACGCTGCTGTGCTGGGTTCCTCCATCAGTGAGTTGTTTAATTGTCCAACACCATTCATGACTGGATGTGCAGGACAGCAGAACTTAGATCTGATCCGTTGGTTGTGGGCACGAAAGAGCGTACTGATCTCCCTGAGGCTAAGTGCTGCCTCAGGGAGATCGCCTCTACTTTCAGAAATGTTAAAAATAGAAAAAAAATTCCCTTACATGTCCCCTCATGTGACAACATGTCCCCTCATGTGACAATGTTACATGAGTTGGGACATGTTCATAATTTCCAAAAAAATTTTATTAACATTTTTAAAACCCTACATGAAACCTCATCCCGCCCATGGATGAGGTTTCATGTTTTTTCTAGTTGCTGACAGGGCTCCTGGCCTGCCCGCCAGCCTTAAGGTTGGATGGGCAGGTCCATTAATAACTTTAATTGATCTGTCAATGGCCTCAATTGGCCATTGACAGGTCGGCGGGCGCGCAGCTAATTTTGCTGCGCCCCCGCCTTCCTGAAAATTTAAATGAGGCGCGGTGACGTTGGGAGTTCCACCCAACGTCACTGCGCATCATTTTACGTGTCGGCAAGCGGGCCCTGCCCCCGCTCACCAACGGTAAAATCCTGCCCCAGGTCCCCAGAGCATTACCCTGGGTCTCTGGATTACTAGTCTAATGACAATACCACTATGCCATAGCCTTCCCCCTCAGGTTAGGTTCAATATCAGGGACAGGAGGGTATGACTACGAATGAGGCAGGTGTGGGGATCCACAAAGTAACAATGGATAAAGCTCAGCCCTACAATTATCCAACAAGTTTGATGTTCTTGCATCTTATGTGGTTGAGAACAGGGACTGCAGGGAGAATGATGTCATCATAACACCGTGGTGAAGGGGCCATTCAAGTACTAGGGGTAAAAAGGAATGTAGTTGTAGTAGGGAACATAGTTATGGGGATGGATACTGTACTCTGCAGCCAAGAGCATGAGTCCCAATGGCTGTGCTGCCTGCCTGATGCAGGGTTAAGGATACCTCCTCAGAGCTGTAGAGTGGGAGAAAGATTCAATTGCCGTGGTCCATGTGGGCATCAATGACAAAGGTAAGACTAAGGAAGAAGTTCTGCTGAGGGAGTATGAACAGCTAGGAGCTAAATTAAAAAGCAGATCCACAATGGTAATAAATTTTGGATTACCACCTGAGTCACGAGCAAATTGACATAGGATATATAAGATCAGAGAGTTGAATGTGTGGCTCAAAGATTGGTTTAGGAGAAATGGGTTTTGATTCATGGGGCACTAATACCAGTGCTGGGGAAAGAGGGAGCTGAACCGTTGGGATCGCCTTCATCTGAGGACCAGAGTAGTGGCAAATTGTGTAACTAGAGCCAGACCAGGGTTTCCTTCATGAAACCCATCAGATGGGTAGTGGAGTGGGGGAGGGTTCACATGAAAGGCAATTTTGCAAGTTAAAGAGAAAGGACAAGGCAATAGAGCAGGGAGCGGTGTGGGTAATGATAACCAAAGTGTGACAGGAAGGGACAGAGCATTCAAACATAAAAGTGCACCAGCAAGTAAGGTCAGAGTAGGGGAAATGTTTAAAAGAAAGAATTTAAAGCTTTTTATCTGAATGCACACATCACTCGTAAGAAGATGGATGAATTGATAACACAAATAGAAATAAATGAGTACGGCATGGTGGCCATTACAGAGACATGGTTGGTATCTTCTACCCTCCCCCAAAGTGAGTTAGGTGGTGGAGGGAGGATGGGTGGCAGGTGAGGCCCATAGGGTTATGTCAAGATGGATCATTCACTGAGCACTTTTGACCAAAGCTGGTTGCAAACACTTCTACGCCCACGTACTGGGTCTGTTATTGTTGAGGATGGGAATGTTTGTGGGGGTTCCTCTTCCTTTTAGTTGCTTAATTGTCCACCACCAACCTTGACAGGATGTGGCAGAATTGCTGATTTGTTGCATGTGAGATTGCTTAGCTCTGTTAATAGCATGCTATTTCTGCTGTTCAGTAAGCATATTGCCCTGTGTTATAGCTTCACCAGGTTGGCACCTCATTTTTAGGCATGCATGGTGCTGCTCCTGGCATGCTGTCCTACACTCCTCATCAAACCAGGTTTGGTCTCCTGGCTTGATGGTAATGGTCCAATGAGAAATATGCCAGGCTATGTGGTTACAGATTGTTGTGGGGTACAACTCTGCTGTTGCCGATGGCCCACAGGACCTAATGAATGAACCTAATTTTGAGCTGCTAGATCCTTTCTGAATCTATCTTATTTGGCACAGTGATAGTGCCGCACGATGGAGCATATCCTTCGTGTGAATATGGGACTTCATCACCACTTCGGCTGCATGATGGTCACTCCTACCAATACTGTTATGGACAGATGCATCTATGACAAATAGATTGGTGAGGGCAAGGTCAGATAGGTTTTGTGTTGCTTCCTTGGTGATCTATTGCAGGCCCAGTCTGCCGGGTATATCCTTCAGGATTAGCCAATTCGGTCAGTCATGGTGCTACCAGACTACCCTTGGTGATGGACATTGAAGTCCCCAACCCAGAGTATATCCTGTGCCCTTACTATCCTTAGTGCTTCTTCCAAGTGGTTTTCAACATGAAAGATTATTGATTCATCAGCTGAGGGAGGGTGGTAGGTGGTAATCAGTAAGAGGTCTCCTTGCCCAGGTTTAACCTGATGCAATGAGACTTCATGGGGTCTGAAGTCATTGTTGATGACTCTCAGAGTCACACCCTCCGGACTGTATACCACCATGCTGCCACCTCTGGTAGGTCTGCCCTGACGGTGGAACAGGACATACCCAGGGTTAAGAACAAAGAACAAAGAAAAGTACAACACAGGAACATGCCCTTCGGCCCACCAAGCCTGCGCCGATCATTTTGCCCTTCAATTAAAACATTTTGCACTTCTGGGGTCCGTATCCCTCTATTCCCATCCTATTCATGTATTTGTCAAGCTGCCTCTTAAACACCACTATCGTACCTGCTTCCACCACCTCCTCTGGCAGCGAATTCCAGGCATTCACTACCCTCTGCGTAAGAAACTTGCCCCACACATCTCCTCTATAGTTTTCTCCTCTCACCTTAAATCTATGTCCCCTAGTAATTGACTCTTCCACCCTGGGAAAAAGCTTCTGACTATCTACTCTGTCCATGCCACTCATACTTTTGTAAACTTCTATCAAGTCGCCCCTCAATCTCTGTCACTCTAGTGAGAACAATTCGAGTTTCTCCAACCTCTCCTCATAGCTAATAACCTCCAAACCAGGCAGCATCCTGGTAAACCTCCTCGGCACCCTCTCCAACGCCTCCATATCCTTCTGGTAATGTGGCAACCAGAATTGCACACAATATTCCAAGGTTCTATACAGCTGCAGCATGACTTCCCAGCTTTTATACTCAATACCCCTGCCAATGAAGGCAAGCATGCCATTTGCCTTCCATATGACTTGTTTTTATATATTTTTATAACGGATGTTGGCGATGTCTGGTACATTGTCTCTAAGGTCTGATTTGGTGAGTATGATTATGTCAGGATGTTTCTTGACTAGTCTGTGGAACAGCTCTTCCAATTTTGGAACCAGTGCCCAGATGTTAGTGACAAGGGCTTTACAGAATCAACTGGGCAGGGTGTGCCTTTGTCGTTTCTGGTGCGTTTGTCAATGTTGGGTAGTCAATCCAGTTTTATTCTTATTTGGCTTTTCTATAGCAGTTTGATACAGCTGAGCGGCTTGCTGGGCCATTTCAGATGACAGTTAAGAGTCAGCCACATTACTGTAAATCTGGAGTTATATGTAGGCCAGACTGAGTAAGGGAGGTAGATTTCCTTCTCTATTGACTAATAGGGGACCAGATGGGTTTTTAAACAAAAATCCAGTTGTTTCATGGTCTCCATTACTTATACCACCTATTTTACCCCAGATTTATGTAATTAACTGAAGTTAAATGCCCCAGTTGCTGTGTTGCGAATTAAACTCATGTTTCAGGATCATTAGTCCAGACCTCTGAATTACTATTCCAGTATGCCTGATTGTATCCATTAGATGATGATGATTTTGAAGATTTTGCCTGGAATACCATAAATAATTCTGCCTGAACAGTCCAAAAAATGGAACTGTTGCCTCAGCAACCATATGGTGATTGGATGATGGCATGTATCTCACAGAATCTGTGCTCTGCTCTGTGGAGGTTTGGAATTGGGGTCATCAGCTGTGGTCTCATAAAAGCCGTCTGTTCGTTCTCTTGTGACTGTCAATTAATGTAGGCACCATCGACTAATTTGGCAGAGGAGGGGACCCAGGATGTTGCAGCAGAGAGGAGACAAGATTCATAGAAAACTAGGAAACTGGAGAAAAAATAGCAACAGAATAAAGAATAGGAATTAGACAGGCAAAACATGCACAGCAGACTAGCATGCTGTTGGAACCTGTGTGCTAATGCGAGGACTGTTACAAATAAGGTTGATGAGCTGCAGGCACAAGATGTCACATAGGGTGAGGGGGTAAGGGCTGAGGGTTAGGGTGCTCACAGTCATCTCCAGAACTGGGCTAATGACTCAACAAATGGAGGCAGGCCTTTTAGCTTGGCCACCTTCAGCATCAGGCCCGACTCTAGCCCTGGCTATGAAAATATCGTGGGCGGGCACTGCAGGTCAGGAGGCAGGATCGCAATGTCAGAAAATCCTCTGACTGATCCCTACCTCCCAAGATGAAAACATGCCACAATGTTTCAGGTCTGTGACCTGATTAAACTTTCTACAGGCAACTGAACATAGTTTTCAGTGTTATGGAAAAAAAATCTAGGGTGTGAGATTAAATTTGTCAGCTCTTTCAAAGTGTGCAGGATCAAATGGTCTCCAATGCTGTATGACTCTTACAAAATGTAGCCTTAGTGCTGGATTTTCATCTTGGAGGCAGAAATCAGGGATTTCCTGACATTGCACTCCTGCTTCCTGACTGGCAATGCCCACCAATACTATTTTCATGGCAGAGAGTCGGGAACAGCTGGAGTCAGGCCTGCTGTGTTAAATGGTTCACTTCCATTCACTGAGCCAACAGCCCAGTTCTGGCGATGAACCTGCGCCTAACTCCTACCTCCTCACCTCCCACCCCTCCCCTCAAACCCCCTCATCCTCCAACCAATTTACCCAGTATTCATTATATATAGAATTCACAAGCTCTATTAAACATTAGGTAGTCTTTGACACGCTCATACATTTGTGAAAATAAACAACCAGAAAATCCACTTAAAAACATAATCCTCTTAACAGCTCAAAAATCTGCCAAAATAACGAAGCTCACATTTCTCCTGACAACTTTGTCACAACCCTATTGAGCAGAATCCATTAGCGGATTTAAAACTCAGGAAAGCATTCATAATGAGATTTCACTGAACAACTGTATAAACAACCCCTGCTTAGTTGAATCCATTAGTGGTTTTGTAAGTGAGCCAAGCATTCTAATGAGATTTCATCGAATAACTATGTCAACATTAAAGACTTTGAAGGCTTTGGTGGGGCTCAGTACTCTGTCAAAGTTTTCAAACAGCCAAACAGATGGCTGAGCTGAAATTCAAAGACAGTGAAAGCTCAGTCATCTGTCAAAGAATTGAAACAATCAAACTTCAAGGGAACATGAAAGCAAAGTGAACATTTCACACAATCAAACTGAATTTCACTATTGTGCAAGGCAGAATAAGGACTTCATTCATGGATAATGTACACTAATGCATCTGAAAACTTTTACACCTTCACACTGTTGTTCAATTTAATGGTCACTTACTTTTTAAAAAGAAAGTCCTTTCAGCAATCAATGTGTTAAAAACATATATAATGTGTGAAATGGTGATTCATTATGGCATTTAAAGTTGGCAACACCTTCTGAACTTACCTTTCATAGGGTTCCTGACTCTAAACCATTGTTCCCCCATGATTCATGACACCCCTGAGCTGGTGTCAAACATGTTGCTTTCCAAAGCCTTGAAAATTAGGAAAGGTTTAAATACCCACTTCCACAATCAAGCCGGCAATGTCGGGACAGCTCCAAATAAAAGGTGCTGCTATTGGCACCCACATGGGTCCCAATTATACCTGCCTTTTTTGGGATATGTGGAACATTCATTATTCCAGTCCTACTCAGACCCCTGTTCCCATTTATTTTTCTGGAACAGTGATGACTGTAACAGAGTTGCCTCTTTCACTCTCCATGAACTGGAAAACTTCATTGACTTGGTTTCCAATATCCAGCCTTTTACTTCTTCACCTTGCTCCCATGCTGACCTTTCTGCCCTTGACCTGCTACATTGTTTCAGTGAAGCTCAATACAAGCTCAAGGAACAGCACCTTATCTTTCTATTCAGCACTCTACAGCCTTCTGCAGTCAACACTGAATTCAACAACTTCAAAAAACCTCTGCTTCTGTCGGAGATTAATCACACAAAGGCATCATTAATAGGTAGAAACCCCATTTATTACTTGTGCACAAGGGAGAACAATACAACAAGAGCTATTGTACCATCTCAAAGCAGAATACACGAACACTTGTTTAAAAGCATTTTACAACCAATCAGTAAATTTTGCACAACTCAATCCGCTTATTTGCATAAGTTAACTGATCAATCCATATTTTAGTAAACTTCCATTCCCACCACAACAGATGTGGTGCTTACGCACTTGGTTATCACAACTTTGATTACATTCAGCCTGAGAAAGAACAACATGGAATGTCTCAGGGCTCATCCTACAACAGTGGTCAGACAAGATGGTATTGTTCTTCAAGGTTGCAGTATTTTCCTCTTAGGCCTAGGCATTTAATTCAACTTCTAACTTCTCCATTAACCCTTTTAGCACTAAATGGGTTCCCTATAGTTGTCTAGGCCACCACACTTCCCCCCTTTTGTCCTAAAAGGACATTCCACCACCCTTAGCCAAGTTCTATGTATCCTAGTTGCCGGGCTTCATCTTCAGTGGAATCCTGATTCCTGAGGAGAGGGAGGGAATAGACAATTGGCTTGCCACTAGATCTCTGAAAGTTCTATAGTCGGCAGACAGAGCGGATGCAACAGAGGATGAGCTGGATAACAACATACAGAACAATGAGTAGGGCAAGGCCTATGACAAGGTATTTGAGGAGAGTTTTGAAAACCCAAACCACCCACTGATATTAGGGAGCCACCCCCACCAGTCAAAGGATTTCTCCTGGGCAACTGCATGGAGGAGGTGCACTTGGTCCTGAGCGAAATGCATATCAGTCTCAAGCCTCTGGTCCTTGTTAATGTAAAAACATGTTTCATTAATGGCCGCACAGACTCCCCCCTGCGCTGCTAGCAGGAAATCCAGGGCCATACGGTTCTAGAGGACACCTTGGAAAGGGACTTAGTTTTCAACTGCAGACTCTGAATGGCATCAACAGTCTTATTCTCAATAAGTTCCATTGTAGCGGAAATATTAATAATGGCCTTTTCCAGCTCCGAGACCCCCAGACCTGGGATGAGGGCCCGGACAAATTTGTGTAATCCGGTGTTGCGGGTGACAAGCGGGTTCCAGGTTGATCGTTTATGACGCTTCACAGGCCCTAGATGGTTGTGGAGAGAGTGAATAGTAAGGCTCTTGACCCCAAAGGCCTCAGGGACAATATAGTCAATGGTGCAGGTGCCCGCCCAATTGACAGGGAGGGTTTTGTACGCCCTGTTTCCACAAAGCCAGAATGAGCCATTGCAGACAAGGGTAGAGTACCAATAAGTGAAATTTTCCAAAAGATGAGCCGGTCCCAGACAAAAGAGGAACTCGTCTGGTCATATCAGCGGACGCGGCAGGTCTGACTGAGCTGTAATGCTCACAGGGTCAGCAAGTCAGGGCAACGAGACAGATGTTTGTAGCTGCAAGTCCCAAATCCTTCAGTGTAGTAGCCAGTAGAAGTTCAGGTGGATGTGGAATTATTTAAGGTGAGATTGTATGATTGTTGGCAATCACACCCATCCCCATTAAAGTATGTGAGTCTATCCTCAGATCTCGGGGCCTGCGAAAGACACATCACCTCATTGGCCTTGCACTCCCAAAAGGTAGTCATAGGACCAGACTGGTTGTGGAACCGGAATCGGTCTTCCCGGTAATTATAATCAGCAAGGTAGGCACCGGACCCCAATGGCAGCTCACCCACCCGAGTACTACCCTTGGTATAATTTCTCCTGACGCATAGCCAGGCCAGGCCCTTAACAACCACAAAGCTGGGCTCCCGTCTCCAAATGGGCGCTTGATGGATGATGGCCCCTGTATTACCTAGGGACCATGGAATCTGAGGGGAAAGCCAGAAAATGCATCTTGGAGGAGGAGGGGTTAACAGGAAAATGAGTACAAATCCAACATTTAGTCCGACTGACTTGCGAGGCGACGGCCTGCATTCGTTGAACCGCAGAATTGGTAGTCCATGCCCCTGCAAGGACCACGCAGGACAGGATCCAGATCAGAGTCAACATTCTGACGGCTCAGTCAAAGTTCCTGCACAAGCACTTCCATCCGAGGTCAGCGTCCGCTTGACGTGCAAGGCGTGGGTCCATAAGGGTCGTCCTTCAACCTTCACGGCCATATGGGTGGTGAGCAGGACTTGGAAAGGTCCCTCCCATCAAGGTTCCAAACAGTTCTTTCTCCTGAAGGTTTTAACCAGTACTAGGTCCCCTGGCTGGTATTGATGGCAATCTTCAATGGTGGGCTTTTTCTGAGCTTCTACTACCTGCGTATGCAAGCTTTTGAGAGAATTAGTAAGCGCTATACAACATGTAATCATTCCCTCATCCATAGCGTGGATGTCCATTTCCCTAGCAGACAAAGGTGGGGCTATTGGGAGGCGCATAGGTCGTCCCATTACAACTTCATAAGGAGAGAGGGGGGTGGTACGGTTAGAGTGAGAGCGCATAGTCATGACCGTCAGTGGTAGAGCTTCAGGCCATTTCAAACTGGTTTCCTCACATAATTTAGCTAATTTATTTTTCAGAATACCGTTTTGTCTTTCCACCGCCCCAGTAGACTGGGGGTGGAATGGGCAGGAAAGGCGATGGTTGCATTGTAAGGCCTTCAACAGTTCCTTTATCACTTTAGCGATAAAATGAGGCCCATTATCACTTGATAAAATCTCTGGTATCCCAAACCTGGGTATGTATTCACGCAACAACAATTTTGCAACAATAACAGCATCATATTGTCAGGTGGGATACGCCTCCACCCATCGCGAGAACAAACATACTATAACTAAAACATAATTATAACCCATACATTTAGGCATTTGTATAAAGTCCATTTGTAGGTGTACAAACAGGCCCCATGGCTGGGGTCCCATACCAGCAGTCACTGTGGGCGTCTTGTCTGGGTTATGTCGTTGACAAAGCAGACATTGTGAAGCTATTTTAGCTGCCATAGCGAAAAACCCAGGCACAAACCACATCTGCTGTGCCATTCTGTTCATCCCCCCTTTGCCCGCATGGGTAAATGAATGTTACATGCGGGCAATCCAGGGCAGGAGTGAAGAAGGGGCAACAGCACGGCCATCAGAAGAAATCCAGAGGCCGTCAGAGCGTTGTGCGCATGATGCTTGAGTCCAGCTGTCTTGTTCACGGGTAGATGCCTGTGACTGCAAGTGAATAAGATCAGTTAGACTAGCTACAGGAGAAGGGGTTGCAGCCTGATAACAAAGGGGAACCACAGACCCAGTGAGACCGGCCGCGGCCGCACAGGTGGCACGGTCAGCCCTATCATTACCTTGAGAAACAAAATCATTGCCCTGTGTATGGGCAGAGCATTTAATAACAGCAAGGGAGGAGGGGAGCTGGATAGCCGTTAAAAGATTAGCGATGAGCTGCCCATGGTGGATGGGGGTTCCTGCTGATGTGAGGTGTTCCCGGCACTTCCAAAGTTGCCCAAAGTCATGTGTCACGCTGAAAGCATTTCGAGAGTCAGTATAGATATTGGCCGATCGTTTGGCAGCAAATATGCAGGATCGTGTAAGGGCAAAAAGTTCAGTGGCCTGGGCAGAGCAGGACGGCAGGAGACGAGATACTTCAATAACAGAGTAAGAGTCACAAATAACATAGCCGGTAAGTAAATCACCACCTGGTGATCGAGTAAAGGAGCCATCGACAAAAAGGATGAGGTCGGAATTTAACAGAGGATGATCCTGCAGATCTGGGCGAGGTAGGGTGGAGTGCTGGACAATAGTGGAGCAATCATGAGGCTCGCCGTCTTCCTCTGTGGGTAACAGGGTAGTGGGGTTGAGGGTGGTGCATCGTACAATAGTTAATGAGGGATCCTCTAAAAGGGCTGTCTCATAGCGGGTGACGCGGGCAGCGGTAAGGTGTTGGGTAGCCGAACGGTTAAGGAGAGCCGCTACTGCATGGGGAACATGTAGAACAACAGGGTACCCAAGGGTAAGGGACTGGGCAGCGACGACAGCAAGGTAGGCTGCTGCAATGGATCGAATACAGGAGGCATAAACGCACGCAACAGGATCTAAGCGAGTGCTGTAGTAAGCAACCGGTTGCTGGGCATCTCCATGGGACTGGGTAAGTACCCCCTATGAAAAGCCACAACGCTCATGAACGTAAAGGTGAAAAGGTTTGGTGTAATCTGGAAGGCGAGGGCGGGGGCAGAAATAAGGGCTGTCTTGAGAGCCATGAAAACGGCTTGGGAGTCTGACTCCCAAGCGAGGTCCTCAGGGGCAGAAGGGAGGGCGAGATCCTGCAAGGGCCTAGTGAGTTCCGCATAATTAGGGATCCACTGCCGACAATACCCCGTCATGCCAAGAAAATGAGTCAGATCCTTTTTAGCGCAGGGAAGGAGAAGGGAGATAATGCTGTCGACATGGCGTTTGGATAGGAGTCGTGCGGGGCTGTCAAGAACATGGCCCAAATACTCAACATGGGATTGGCAAAACTGTAACTTTTCACGGGAGGCCTTATGGCCTTTATGGGCTAAGGCTTTCAAAAGAGTGAAGGAGTCGTCGAGACAAGTTTGCTCAGACGGAGAGCAAAGGAGCAAGTCATCGACGTACTGGAGGAGAGTAGAACCTCCGGGGAAGGAGACATTGGCGAGATCAGCCTGCAGGGCATGGGAGAAAATGGTCAGGCTCTCCGTATACCCCTGGGGCAACCGAGTCCATGTATACTGAGTACCATAAAAGGTGAAAGCGAAGAGAAACTGAGAGTCAGGGTGTATGGGTATGGAGATAAAGGCTCCACAGAGGTCAACAACAGTATAACAAGTGGAGTTAGGAGGAACACAGGTAAGAATAGTAGCCAGGTTAGCTACTAATGGATAGGCTGGGATCACACAAGCGTTTACGGCCCGCAAGTCCTGGACAAACCGCCAGGTATTTTTGCCTGGCTTCCGCACAGAGAGTATAGGAGTGTTGCAGGGGCTAACAGTGGGAATAACAGCACCGGAGTTTAAAAGGTCTTGAAGGACAGGCTTTATGCCTTCCAGCACTTCGGGATTAAGAGGGTACTGAGCTTTCCGAGGGAGGGGTTTAGAGGGATCCAAACGCACCGAAAAGGTTCTGCTGATAATACCCGACCAACATCATTAGGACCCTTTGCCCACAAGGTATCGGGGATAGATATCAAGGCATCGAGGGAACCAGTGAGTACGCTACCAAGAGCATGGTGCTGAAAATAGGCAGGATATTCAAGGGGCATAGAGGGAAAAAATTGGATAGCCTGATCATAGATATTCAGGGAGCTGTCCATCAATTCCACTGATGATTGGGGATCCATGCACTGAAGGCGGAACACCATAGGAGCAAGGTCCCTGGCCTGATAACCAACAGAGACACAGAGAGTAACATGAGGTGCAACATCCCGGGCATGGAAAAGTGGTTGGGCAGCTGGAGGAAGGGAAACTGAGCCAGCAACTCCTTCAGGTCCAACGCAAAGGGAAGATATAGAAAGAACATAGCACACACCCAAATGGCCTGTTACCTCACGGGCATACTGATGATCTGAGCAGGCAGAGTAGTGCGCTGTACAGTGAAGATCCCGGAACCAGTGTTGCAGTGCCGGGTGGATAGCTATCACAGCAGAAACACGGTGGTCAGTCAGAAGCCAGAGTAACACAGTCTTGAGTTTCTCAGATAAATCGCAGTGTCCGAAATTCCACCACCAAACGTGAGGATGACGCGAAGTAACTTCCTGTAAAAAGCCGATGACTGTGGAGTAAGCGGGCTCGGGAACTTGAAGAGTGATAGAATTATTCGAGCAGTCTAAAGTGCAACCAAGTTTGCAGAGGAGATCACGACCCAAAAGATTGACTGGGACGTCGGCCCCGAGGAGGAATTGATGGGACCCTTTCCTTCCGTTCAGGTCAAAGGTCACTTCTTTGGAAAGTGGCAGTGAAAGCGGTTGTCCCGAGATCCCAATGACGGAAATGGAATCCCTAGAGGGGGTGACATCAGGAGCCTCGACAGGCCGAAGGGTAGAATAAGTCGCTCCAGTATCGATAAGTAAATTCAAGAGATGGCCATTAACAGACAAAGGGATAGCGGGTTCCTCAATGTTAATGAGAGGTAAAAGGGTGCGGCAACTCTATTGTGTCGTACCCCCAAATGGATTAGCTACCGAGTAGGGGATCGTTTGAGGGGCAGAGTAAGGGATCGGTTGAGGGGCAGGGGCCGGCGTCTGCTGAGGTGCCGCCTGGGGGGGAACTGCAGGGAGCCGAGGGCAGGTACGGGCCCAATGACCCTCCTGGCCACGGTTAAAACAAGTCAAGCGGCCACCTCCTTTTGGTCCCACCTGGCAGCCTCTCCCTCTCCCTGGCCGTCGATTCCCCTGGGCAACCCCTGTTGCCAATTAGGCTGCCACATATTCTGAGGCCACATAACAGGTTGGGGCTGGCAATTGTAAAAGTTGGGCAACTGAGAGGCTAATTGAGGGGCAGCGTAAAATACAGGGGCCGGTGCCAGCGCGGGTGCTGTGAGTGAAGCAGCAGGCAGAGGCGCAGTGGCGGAGGCGTCGCCACTGGAGGCGCTGCTACTGGTGCTGCTGGGTCATCTAACACCGGTGCCATTATTCCTTTCTTTGGGGGTTTCTGGCAGCGGTTTAATTGGCGTTCACAATGTTGGAGGGTGCTAATAATTTCTTGAAGATTTTCCTTACCTTCCCACCCAATGCAAGTAAGGGTAAAGGTTTTCTTAAGATCAGGCTGCAATCCCTGTACAAGAGCATTAACAAGAGCCGGAACAGAATCCTGAGGATTAACACCAAAACATTTAAAACAAATAGTATGGAATCATTCAACATAATCACAAACATCCTAGTCGGGCTTTTGCACTGTATTGTGAATTTTGTGCCAGTCAACTACATCAGGATAAGCCTTCCACACGGCTGCACAAATGCGCTGCCAGAGTTGTGTCTCCGGATCCGCAGTAAGAGGGTCAGGGCCAGGCAGTGGCCATTCACAGTTTTCCTGAATTGGTCGCCAACACTGGGAACCCAAACAAGTATCAAGAACCACATCTATATCATTACAATTAGGGTTATGACATTTACGGAGAATTTTGAGTTTCTGTATAAACTTCTCAACTCCCTCTTTAGGGTCGGGGGTGGATTCAACAATCGCCCGTAATTCGGAAGGTGTCCATGGAAGGTAGACTTGTATCTGACCCCCTGTAGGATTAGGGTATGCTCTCATTTGCTGCTGCAGCGGGGTGCCCGAGAGCGAAGGGTCGGTTGGGAGGGCTGGATCCGAGTGCAGTCTCCATTGGGAGCGGGACCGGGTTTGTACACCGGTAGTGCTATCAGGTTCTGGCATGCCCCTAGGAGGCGGCAGAGCCGGCAGGGCAGCTGCAGCCGGGGGTGGAACCTGTTCACGATCATCATAAGGGGGAGGGGACTGGTAGACAGGCCAGTCCCGATCACTGAGCTCATCATCGGACGACAGAGGCGCTGGGGTCTGCGCGGTTCACTGCGCGACCAGGATCCTGGACTTCCCTTTATGATCAATTTGCTTGCGCTTTTTCTCACATTCCTGACTCCATTTCCTCGACTCATCAGCCCGTCTCTGCGTTTCGTCCTTCCACTGGACATACGCAGGCCAACCCACTTTCTTCTTACCTGACTTCTCTACTTCCTTTAAAACATATGCTAAGCGCTCAGTTCTATCCCGATTAAAAGTTCCATCTGGTGGGAAGCTCTCTCCCTTACCTTGAGTCCACTTAACCCATTCAGAAACATATTGGACACTTCCAGGTCCATAATGGACATACATATAAGCATTTGGGGTTCCCTTTGGAGGGGGAACCTGGGGTTTCTTTGATGCCATATTACCCATTTTCTATTTAATAAAAAAAAACAAAAGGCCAGTCCTTGGCGGGTCCTCGACCCCCAATTAACTACTAAGGTACTTTTCACCAATCAGTCCACTCACACGCTTAAGGGGTCCCGGGCCCCGAACCGCAAACACGCACCCACACACTCAGTACCAACTCCAGGGGCTCCAACCCCGAGTATATACCAAAACTAAAACTAAACTCCAGGGGCTCCAACCCCGAGTATACACTAAAACTAAACTCCAGGGCATCCAACCCCGAGTAGACCTTTAAACTAAATCTAAACTCCGGGGGCTCCAACCCCAAGTACACCTTTAAACTAAGTCTAAACTCCAGGGCTCCAACCCTGAGTACACTCTGGCCAAAGCGGTCCCGGACCGCAACAACTAATCTCCTAAACACTTAAATAGATGACTTACCCTAAGAGTCAGCCACAGGCAGGCAATGGCAGATCACGGGTCAACGAACCCCAGAAGCCCAAATTGGGCTGCCGTGGACTGAGGAGTCCTTGAACCGTGAGGTCCTAACACTGGCGCTCCGTGACCCAACCCTAGGGGTTAGTCATCTCGGTGGAACCTCCAGAAACTGGCGGAGATTAATCACACCAAGGCATCATTAATAGGTAGAAACCCCATTTATTACTTGTGCACAAGGGAGAACAATACATCGAGAGCTATTGTACCGTCTCAAAGCAGAATACACGAACACTTGTTTAAAAGCATTTTACAACCAATCAGTAAATTTTGCACAACTCAATCCGCTTATTTGCATAAGTTAACTGATCAATCCATATTTTAGTAAATTTCCATTCCCACCACAACAGATGTGGTGCTTACGCACTTGGTTATCACAACTTTGATTACATTCAGCCTGAGAAAGAACAACATGGAATGTCTCAGGTCTCATCCTACAACAGTGGTCAGACAAGATGGTATTGTTCTTCAAGGTTGCAGTATTTTTTTCTTAGGCCTAGGCATTTAATTCAACTTCTAACTTCTCCATTAACCCTTTTAGCACTAAATGGGTTCTCTATAGTTGTCTAGGCCACCACACCTCCATGTTGTATTATGTGCATTTTTTTTTTTTTGTTTGGCTGGGTTGGTCTTCATCTTTCTTTTACCCCTTAATGTTGCATTCAGATGGCTTTTACGTAGCTATTCATACCTCATCTGGACACAACCTTTGTTTCTTTACTATACCCATTACCACCATCTTTGACTGTTGCATTATAAAATCTCTTGTTATTTAATGTTCTTGCCCTCCACTCTATCACAGAGCTTTTCCTTTGTTCTACCTGTCGCCTCCCCCTTTCCACTGGCTGTAAAAACTTACATTTCTATATTTCTTCAATTCTGATGTACGCTTCAACCTGAAATGTCAACTCTGTTTCTCTCCACAGATGCTACCTGACCTGCTTAGCTTTTTTTGCTCCTATTTCACATTTCCAGCATCTTAAGTATTTTGTATATCCCTTGAAGAGATGGCTACTTGCCCCAAGTACAAGGCCCCAAGACGGCACTACAGAGGTACTACAACTGAAGACATGGTGGGATTTGAACCCAGGTCTTTACTAGTCCAGTGACGATACCACTACGCCAACCCCTCCCCATGATAGTGAAGTGCTAGCTCGATGCAGCTCATTGGAGGAAGAAGAGGACCAGGATGTAGAAGTGATGGAGGGAGAGGAGGATGAACGTGCAGAACATGGAGCTGTCCTGCCTACACAGGGAGGTATCTGGGGCCAGAGAGGGCCGCAAGGGTCTCGTCAGGATTATCTGAACATCAGGGATCATCTGATCCAGGCATGTTTCAGATCAGCCCTTCTAACCCTGGAAGATGGCAAGATCTGTAACTCACTTTGAACTGCCTGTGAGAACTCTCCCATTGAAGGTACAGCCTGAAATAGGTCCACTCTACTGCCAATGAATGACGTATATCTGTGCAGAGGTTTTACTGTCCTGGTGCAAAGACTCTTACTTCTCTTCACCACTTCATTCCTCTTCTCCTGTCCTGCCATTAATAAAAGGAGGTTCACATGTCTGGCTTCATGTGTCAATAATTGCGTGGTGCTCCAAAAGACAAAGGGTGAGAATTTCCAGTCCTGCCAGTGGCGGGCACCGTCACAGTCAGGACGGGAAAATTTGGAGAGTGGCCAAATTTTCCCGACCCGCCTGCGACAATGTCGGCCATTGGCAGGCCAGAAAATCCCACCCAGAAAGTGCACATTTATAAGTGAAATAAACCCCAGTGACCCAATCAGTGCTTCGCCTGATGCGGTGGCCTCTGCTCTTGGCCACTTCTTTGTGGTGCTCCCCTTGTGGTCTTGGACGTGAAGCAGGTAGTCAGCTCAATTGTCTCTGCTTGCGTCTGAGATGCACCTAGTGGCCATTCTCATTGTGGCGGTCACAGAAAGGCTGCTGTACTGGATTTATTGCAGAGGCAACCTCCATCACTGTGCCCTGCTGCGTAGATCGTCCCTCATTGATGATGATGATAGCATCCCATGAGGGGTGGCACCCTCATCCTCCTCAGTGATAGCCTCAACCTTTGACTGATACTTTCGATGGCTGGAGGGGAATACAAGTTGGGCTGCAACTGGCATTCCCTCCTGACATCACTGCACTGTCAGCGACACTGTCAGCTGCATAGCTGCATGGTGTGGCATGCATCCTGTGTACATCAGTGTGTAGTTCCCCACATGCTGCTACATATGGCTCTCCATGCAGGAGCTTATGCATTCAATGCCATGAGCCACGGCAGTGCAGATGAGTCCTCCATTCTAAGTCCATGACCCTGCAATGTCTCATTGAACTCCGACAAGTGGGAGCACATCTACTGCTGCCAATCTAAGTAGAACCTCTTTTCTTGTGACTCCTGAGACTATGCGTCTGTGCCCAGCTGAGCAGGACAATGTCTGTCCTCCCTCCTTCGAGGGGGACTGTCTACAACTACGCAGTAGCGATGTGCTCATCAGCCAATGACACCCTATCTTTGTGTGCGGAAGGACCTATTGAGGTGACTGTAACTGTGCTGGTGGAGAATGCATTTGTAAGATGTGGTAATTGCTCCGAGGTCTCTTCTGGCAGCATTCGTCTCTTTGCAGGCATTTGAACCTGTAGGAAACACATGAGAACTAGCCTTGAAGAGCAGAAGCCTCTGCATTGCTGAGTCTTTAGCATGCTGTCCGACAGGCTGGAGTGCACTATACCCCCTTCATCGACGCATTGCAGTTCCTACCTCTCCACCAGTGATTCCCATCATGTCTTCCCCAGCCAGCCCAGCAATGTCCATGGCTCCCTCTTCCATGGCACTGGCAATGTGTAGGATGGGAACCCCTCCTCCAATCAGCGCTTTTTTGTCATTATCAGTCATTTTCTGCTGCATTGGTCAAAACAGAATGTTTTTAGGCACTGCTGGCCACTATGGCCAATACCAGCTGCTCCTGTTCATTAGAAGTTACATGTTTCAATGCTGGCAGATCCTCAGCAGCACTATTGCCTGAGCCATTCTGGAGGGCTTACTAAGTGACCTGTGCACAGACTCCCTTCCATGCATATATCCTCAGGCTCCTCAGCTGGACTGTTTGCTAGAGGTTGAATACCCAGAGGCCTGTCCTGAGGCATCAATCAGTACTACACTCACCTTGCCAGAGCCTATAAAGTCATTGAACCTCTACACCCAATTCCTCCTGACCATACCCCATGTGCTCACGGTCTCCACCACCCCAATCCAGGTCAGTTTGGTTTGAGACAGTGGCTTTCTCCTGCCACCCTCCAGAAAGCCACCATTCTGTCCCTCACTGCCTCAAGGAGGACCTCCAGTTTGGCATCTGCAAAGCAAGGGGCAGCGCTACCCTGGGTTCCAATCCTCTGCCTTTCCTGCTCCATGTCTCCTACTGATCTGAACCAGAAGAACGGCAGCCACAGTAAGGCTGTCATGGCCAGTATAAATTGGGCCTGTGCTTGCTCAGTCCCAAATCTATTCCTGCCCCTTCGACCACTAATTGACAATCCAACCTGTCTCCAGTCCATTAACAGCCTACCTCCATGAAAACTGGGGCCTCTGACTACTGGATCAGGACCTGGAAACAGTTCCAACATCCATTTCCGGACCCCAGAAGAATAATCAGTCCCCTAGTTGCTCAGAGCAGTTGAGTTACTACTACTACTAGTTTTCCACCCTGGCCAAAGTTGCAAACTGCCCCTGATATGTTAATTTACTATGTCATCCAGTTCCATCATAACGCATTTTGCAATAATCATACAATATCTAATGCCATTGTCATCTATCATGTTGCACTGGCAGACCTAAGTTCAGCTGAATGTCACTGCAGCATTTCCCGGTTATTTAGCATTGAGAAACATTTCTCAAATCAATTCCTCATGAGAAACATAAATGAGTAATGAACAATAATCAAACATACCACAGATGATTAACCTTTATTGTAAAAATAAAATTAATAGACTGAAAACAAATAACTTTACAATTTTGTGATGACAATTATCTCTGATATTGTACAGGAATATCAAACATGAAAATATATAAAGGGTCTGGGTATAAAAGATACCGGATTTGACCATATGGCTGCCGGCTGTGACTGTTTTAGAGGAAGTACAAAATCGCTTGTTAATAGCTGCAAATTTACAATGTTAAAATTGTGCAATCTTCCTGTTTCTTTCGTAGCCTTGTACATAATTACCGAAATGCATTTTGTAAAAAAATGTTTAAGAACATCAGAGTCATTCAGTTTGGAGCAAAACTATTACTTTCCCATTTTGTTTAAAAAAATGCTTGCCAGCATCATTGAATGCAATTGCATGCAATATATTCAAAATTCTGTTTCGTTCCCAACTCATCAATTGTCCTGAGTCACTCATTAATCCCAAGTCAACAAGTCAAAATTCCAGGGGTTCGGACTTGAAGGAGAATCCATTTCTTCTGTGGGGAATCTGAGATTTAATTCAGTATGAACCTGTAAGAGAGAGAAAATAATGACTTGACATAATGATAAATGTTTCAAGTTCTGCAATGAGATTCAAAAGCATCAATGTTTTTAACACTAGGAACACAATGAATTTGTAATTTTAGCTATACATTTTAACTGAAAGATTTAATTGCAAATTCACTGTCAGTGTCAACCTTGTAGCTGATTGTGGTTTATCAAGTTCAGCGTTATTGGGTTTTTTTTCATTTGTGGGAAGTACAATTATGGCACTGTTGCCTGGTTGATTATCTCTGTTCAGTAGCAGAAGGCTTCAGTTAATCACACTTAGCTTACACTTAGCTAAGTTAAACAATTAATTGTTCTTTGACTATAATTGTTTATGACAGACATGCAAACAAAGGTTTTGAGTGCAACTTATGATGTTCATGTGACTGAATCTGACCCCTTGAGTGGTTGAATGAACACAGTAGTGTTCCCACAGCAGCTGCGACATGAAATGGTCCATTTTTTTGTTAGTTCTGGTAGCGGAATACCTTTTGAGAGAATTGTCACTTCAGTTTAATTTTGTTATTTTACTTCATAGTGAGAAAATCTTTAGTAACTGATTGGCAACCAAGCCTAAAGTGGCGTATGTAGACCTTCTGCAGAAATTGAATTAAAATAAAATATGCATATCAAAACTCTATTACAGCTAGAACAGAACAACAAGATCTAGGTCCTTGCTAATATAAAATTTCGATGTTGAGGATTATGATCTACAGAGAATGAAGTAATCATTGTTACTATTATGAAACATCACTCCATAGTATCTGGATCTGCTTTGAAAGAGTGCAGAAATGGAAACAGAAATTCATTTCAAGTGTGTTGACTGCTACACATGATTCTTTGATCTGTACTCTCATAAGCAGAGAATGGACAATCTTAAAATTTATCCCATTTGCTCTTGGAACAATGAAATCCCAGTGGTCATAGGTCAATATAACACCCAATACTTGTCTTTCAATGGGGTTTGTGATAGAATTAGAGAAAATAACCACAGTTACAAAAACTATTCACTAAAATTAACTTATATTACTTGACTTACCTTTCTAGTCATTTCATTGGACGGATCTTCATTACAGAAAATGGCAAGGAACATTTTAGAGGTGGTTTCACCTTTGCCAAGTATTATTCTCAGCAATTCCCGATTCTTTTCTTCGCAAGTTCTTTTTGATGAAATGTTACTGACTTCCTCTTTATTCAGACACTTCTCAAAAAGCTTATCGACCACAGGCTTGTGAACACCTTCCCCCACTTGCTGTACAAATGTACTGAAGTTCTTTTTTATCCAATCTGATGAGAAACAAACATGAGTATAGGATAAATGAATATCCACCTCCACCAGCACATAAGGGTGTATGTACAGACTCCTGCGGGCCTCTGTGCTCAATTCTTTCTTCTCAAAGAATACATTGGAAGGACAATATTTCACAGCTTATTTTCAACACAGTATATATGCCAGTTAACGTGGGACAGGCAAGGAAAAGTTAATGTATGTTTTTGATATATGTAACTAAAGGGAGAGAGATAGATGTTCACTTTTGCTACTTGCCTGCTTCAGGATTATGCATTATTGGGAAGAAACTCAAGGAGATATTTTCACTATTGTCAGTTGATTTTTTTTTACTGGTAACCCTTGGAGTTTTATGAGTGAATGGGCTGGGGTTACTGTTGGCTATTTTGGTAGAATGAATGAATAGAAAATCTTTCAGTTTGTGAAAATCTATAATTCAGGTTCTGTCCAAATAAGCAGTGAGGAATTGAAATGGAAAGATCAGTGTAAGGGGAAGTATTCATGTTCAAAATATTCTCCTATTTTAACAAAACAAGCATGCTCTTACCAGATATTGCTTCAATTTTCTTAAATGTGTAATAGTTCTCCATTTCTCGTTAAGAAATCTTAGCTCTGCGCAACAGATCCTATATACAAAAAACTTCACTTCCCATTGACATAGTTTTGGCACTTTTCTGCATTAACATTTTACAATTACGGTATAAATAACATATCAAAATCACCCTACATGTGCAATTTCATTAAGATTTTAACGTACGCATTTATAAT
This sequence comes from Cetorhinus maximus, assembly GCF_964194155.1. Lineage (NCBI taxonomy): Eukaryota > Metazoa > Chordata > Chondrichthyes > Lamniformes > Cetorhinidae > Cetorhinus > Cetorhinus maximus. The sequence goes on along the minus strand of NC_135894.1, from coordinate 33,609,882 downwards.
GGAGGAAACATGTCATGTTGTAATTTCACCCTCCTGCATGCTTATAGCATGTTTTGTGTCTCAGCCCCTCAGCCTGTAGCACAGAGGTTTCCTCTGTGGTCCAACCAACTTAATTTCTCGGTTTCAAAAATTGCAGTAAGATTTGCTAGTTGACTCTCTCTAACAATCGCAATCAAAGTAATATATAAAAGTAAGGACAGAAGATATGGGGTGAATTTTAATTGCCCAAAAAGGGTTTGGACCAGGCAGGGCGTAAACATTTGAAATCTCAAATTTGAACCCAACTGCCTTGAACCTGTCTACATTGGTTTTAACAGAGGCAGGACAGGGCTTGCTGGGGGGTGTGAAAATTGGCCATGGGTGAGCAGTGTGTTACCAGCAGCATGCCACTCATTCAAATATTCTTAGGAGGCTCTGTCCCTCAGACTTTACATCCATTTTAAATTTAATACTGGTTGACTGGGTTTCACAGAATCACAGTGCAGAAGAGGCCCTTCGTCCCATCGAGTCTGCACCGACACGTGAGAAACGCCTGACCTACCTACCTAATCCCATTTACCAGCACTTGACCCATAGCCTTGAATGTTATGACGTGCCAAGTGCTCATCCAGGTACTTTTTAAAGGATGTGAGGCAACCCGCCTCAACCACCCTCCCAGGCAGTACATTCCAGCTGAGTCCCTGAATTTCCTGGGACTCAGGAAAGCCAGCAGTTGAAGGAAGGTGAGGCCTGCAGGATCCAGCAGGTAAGTGTCTTTTCAGAATGTTTGAGCTGCCAGGAGAGTGCTTCCTCCAGGCCTCCCAAGCTAACTTGCTTCCTCTGCTCCCAACCCTTGCGACTGGCCATCTTCCCTGTGATCCGATCACCATCGCCCCAGCAATGTCAGAGCCACCATCGCGCCCAACACCAGCCTCCAATCTCCCTGACACCAGCCTCTGATTTCCTCTGATCCAACCACGACATCGGCCTCCGATCCAATCCTGTCGCTGTGCCCTAATTTCCCCCCCTACACTGTCCTCTGATCTGCTCCTACCCATCCGAGGATTTCCATTACTCCTCGAACATGGCCTGATGGCTGTAGGCCTACCTACCCAACAGCTTCCTGACTCTCAATTTAAATGGCTGCGACAGGAAAACTGAGGGAAAAAAAATGTAAATCGGATCTTGGGCTCTGATCTTCCCCTGATCTCCCCCAACACCAGCCTCTGATCTGCCCCTAACACTAGCATCCCAGCTTCCCTGACACTGGCCTCTGATCTCCCCCCAAGGTTGGAAGCTGTTGGGAAGGTAGCCCTAAAGCACCAGGTCATAGTCGAGGAGTGATGGAAAATCCCCGGGGGGGTGGGGGGGGGTCAGGTCGGAGGCCGGCGCCGGGGGGGGGCGGGTCGGAGGCCGGCGCCGGGGGGGGCGGGTCGGAGGCCGGTATCCGGGGGGGCGGGTCGGAGGGCGGTGACGGGGGGGGGGCGGGTCGGAGGGCGGTGACGGGGGGGGGGCGGGTCGGAGGCCGGTGTCGGGGGTTGGGGGGGGCGGGTCGGAGGCCGGTGTCGGGGGTTGGGGGGGGCGGGTCGGAGGCCGGTGTCGGGGGTTGGGGGGGGCGGGTCGGAGGCCGGTGTCGGGGGGGGGAGGGGCGGGTCGGAGGCCGGTGTCGGGGGGGGGCGGTGTCGGGGGGGGGCGGGTCGGAGGCCGGTGACGGGGGGCGGGTCGGAGGCCGGTGTCGGGGGGGGGGGGGGCGGGTCGGAGGCCGGTGTCGGGGGGGGGGGGGCGGGTCGGAGGCCGGTGTCGTGGGGGGGGGGGGGGGGGCGGGTCGGAGGCCGGTGTCGGGGGGCGGGTCGGAGGCCGGTGTCGGGGGGGGCGGGTCGGAGGCCGGTGTCGGGGGGGGGGGGGGGGCGGGTCGGAGGCCGGTGTCGGGGGGGGGGGGGGGGGCGGGTCGGAGGCCGGTGTCGGGGGGGGGGGGGGGGGGGGGCGGGTCGGAGGCCGGTGTCGGGGGGGGGGGGGGGGCGGGTCGGAGGCCGGTGTCGGGGGGGGGGGGGGGGGCGGGTCGGAGGCCGGTGTCGGGGGGGGGGGGGGGCGGGTCGGAGGCCGGTGTCGGGGGGGCGGGTCGGAGGCCGGTGTCGGGGGGGTGAGGCCGGTGTCGGGGGGGTGGGGGCGGGTCGGAGGCCGGTGTCGGGGGGGGGGGGGGGGGCGGGTCGGAGGCCGGTGTCGGGGGGGGGGGGGGGGCGGGTCGGAGGCCGGTGTCGGGGGGGCGGGTCGGAGGCCGGTGTCGGGGGGGGCGGGTCGGAGGCCGGTGTCGGGGGGGGGGGGGGGGGCGGGTCGGAGGCCGGTGTCGGGGGGGCGGGTCAGAGGCCGGTGTCGGGGGGGTGGGGGCGGGTCGGAGGCCGGTGTCGGGGGGGGGGGGGGGGGGGGGGCGGGTCGGAGGCCGGTGTCGGGGGGGGCGGGTCGGAGGCCGGTGTCGGGGGGGGGGTGGGCGGGGCGGGTCGGAGGCCGGTGTCGGGGGGGGGGTGGGCGGGGCGGGTCGGAGGCCGGTGTCGGGGGGGGGGGGGTGGGCGGGGCGGGTCGGAGGCCGGTGTCGGGTGTCGGGGGGCGGGTCGGAGGCCGGTGTCCGGGGGGGGGGGGGGGGGGGCGGGCGGAGGCCGGTGTCCGGGGGGGGGGGGCGGGTCGGAGGCCGGTGTCGGGGTGGGGGTCGGTGCGGGGGGAAGAGGTCGGGGGCAGGTGTGGGAGGGAGATCAAAGGCTAATGTTGTGGGAGATGGGTAAATGCAACAGGACCAGAGGGAAACCTGTACTTCTGGGTTCCCCGAGTACGAAATTGACGCCTCCACCAACCATCACAGCATCCCCCTAACTATACTCAGTTCTGCCGAAGGGTCATGAAGACTCGAAACGTTAACTGATTTCTTCTCCGCCGATGCTGCCAGACCTGCTGAGTTTTTCCAGGTAATTCTGTTTTTGTACAGCATCCTCCTCCTGGTTGTCATGATCTTGTCACGATATATATCGGGGCCTATAACTTGAAAAGGGGACTAAATTATAGGTGTATGTTGTGGACGAATTACCCCCGTGCCCTGTAACCCTGCTTTACCTGAGACTGCACATGGCAGGATTAATTTACATGGGTTCACTTTCACTTCTCTACTATAATTTCAGTGGAAGAGCCATAAAAGCCCTAATAATCTAGCATAAAAGTGGAGTAAAATGTGTTTCATACAAACATTAGAAATAGCAGAAGTAGGCCATTCGGCCCCTCAAGCCTGCTCCACCGTTAAGATCATGGCTTCTCTCTTTGTGTTTTGAATTCCACTTTTCCATCTAACCCTGATAACCTTTGTTTCCCTTGCCTAACAAGAATCTATCTGCCTCCATCTTAAAAATATTCAATGACCCCGCCTCCACCATCTTGTGGCAGAGAGTTCCAAAGTCACACAACCCTCAAGTGAAAAAAATTCTCATATCTGTCCTAAAAGGGCAACCCCTAATTTTAAAACCCCTTAGTTGCCCCTTAGTTCTGGACTCACCAATGAGAGGAAACATCCTTTCCACATCCACCTTATCAAAACCTTTTAGAATCTTATATACTTCAATCAAGTCACCCATCATCCTTCTAAACTCCAGTGGAAACAAGCCCAGTTTGTCCAATATTTGCTCATAAGACAACCCGCTCATTCCAAGTATCAATCTAGTAAACCTCTTCTGAACCACCTCCAATGCATTTACATCCTTCCTTAAATAAGAAGACCAAAACTGCACACAATATTCAAGATGCGGCCTCACCAATGCCCTGTATAACTGAAGCATAACATCCTTACTTTTATGTTCAACTCCTCTCATAATAAAGGATAGCATTTCATTAGCCTTCTTAATTGCTTGTTGTAGCTGCATTCTAAATTTTTGTGACTCATGCACTAGAACACCTAGATCCCTCTGCACCTTGGAATTCTGCAGCTGTTCTCCATTCAAGTAACGCTCCGCGTTTTTGTTCTTCCTGCCAAAGTGAACAATTTCATATTTTCCCACATTAAAATCCATCTACAAGATTTTTTGTCCACTCATTTAACCTATCTATATCCGTCTGCAACCTCTTCATGTCCTCTTCACAACATACCTTCCTACCTATCTTTGTGTCATCTGCAAATTTAGCTACTGTGCCTTCACTCCCCTCATCCAAGGCATTGATGTAAATTATAAAAATTTGAGACCCCAGCACAGACCCCTGTGGAACTCCACTTGTCACATTCTGCCAATCAGAAAAAGATGCATTTATGCATACTCTCTGCTTTCTGACAGCCAGCCAATCTTCCATCCATGCTAATATGTTACCCCCTACACCATGAGCTTTTAGTTTCTGTGATAACCTTTGATGTGACCTTATCAAATGCCTCTAGAAATTGAAGTATAGTACATCTACAGGCTCCCCTTTATCCACAGCGCATGTTACTCCTTCAAAGGACTCCAATAAATTGGTTAAACATGATTTCCCTTTCACATAACCATGCTGACTCTTCCCCATTATCTGGAGTTTCTCTAAGTACCCAGCTACAACCTCCTTAATGATCGAATCTAACAGAAGTTAAGCTAACTGGTCTGTAGTTTCCTGTTTTCTGCCTTGCTCCCTTCTCGAATAGAGGGGTTATATTTGCTACTTTCCAGTCTGATGGAGCCTTTCCAGGATCTGGTGAATTTTGAAAATTAACACCAACATATCTACTACCTCATTAGCCACTCTTTTAAGACCCTAGGATGTAATCCACCAGGACCTGATTGTAATTTCACCATGTTCCCCTCTCCCTTCTACAGCTATTACTGGAAAGTTTCTTGTATCCTCTATAATGAAGACAGAAGCAAACTATTTGTTCATTTCATCCACCATTTCCTTATTATCTACTCCCCACTGTCACTCTCTAGAGGACTAACATTCACTTTACTTACTCTTTTCCTTTCTAATTACCTGTAGAAACTCTTACTCTCTGTTTATACATTTCTAGCTTGCTTCCTCCCACACTCTAACTTCTTTCTCCTGATTAACCTTTTAGTCATTCTCTGCCGTTCTTTATATTCTGACCAATCATCTGACCTGCCACTCACCTTTATGCAGTTATATGCTTTTCCCTTAAGTTTAATGCTTTCCTTAACTTTTTTAATTAACCACCAGATGGTGAATCCTCCTCTTAGAATTTTTCTTTTTAGTAGGAATATTCTTATTCTGAGTTTTCTTAAATATCTGCTACTGCTTCTCTATTGATCTATCCTCATGTCCCAGTTCACTTCAGCTAGCTCAGCTTTCATGCCCACATAGTTGCCCTTATTTAAGTTTAAAATACTTGTCTTAGACCCACTCTTTTCCCTTTCAAATTGGATGTAAAATTCAACCATATAGTGGTCGCTGCTAGCTAGGGATGCCTTCACTCTGAGGTTAATTAATCCTGTCATATTCCACAATACCAAGTCTAATATAACCTGTTCTCTGGTTAGTTCCAGAATGTGCTGCTCTAAGAAACTATTGCGAAGGCATTCTATGAACTCTTCATCCAGTTTATATGTAGATTAAAATCACCCATGATTATTGCCGTCCCTTTATCACAAGCACATAATATTTCTTCTTGTATACTTTGTCCTAAATTGTGGTAACTGTTAGGGGGCCTGTAGACCCCTCCCATTAATGACTTATTTCCCCTCCTATTCCTCATGTCCACCCAAACTGATTCTACATCCTGATCTCCTGAACCACGTTCATCTCTAACTACTGCATCAATGCCATCCTTGGTTAACAGTGATACCTTGCCACCTTTACCTAGCTTTCTATTCTTCTTGAATGTCATGTAATACCCTTCAATATTCAGGACCCAATCCTTGTCATCCTGCAGCCATGTCTCTGTAATGGCTATCAGATCATATTTATTAACTTCAATGTGCACTATCAATTCATAATGTTTTTATGTTGAAATTATCCTGGGAGATTGGGGAAACTCCCTGAAATTCTTATCCCAGTCATCTACCTGCAACTTATTTCTTTTGTGTACTATCTTGCAGTGAGCTTGCAGCTTTTAAAAAGGTACAGGCTAAAAATTAAATAAACTGCTAAAAAAAAAATGTACATACATCAGGTACAGTTTTCATAGAATAACGGACAAAATCAATTCTTAAAAGTCCAATAACAATCACAGAATATCACCTTATTAAAATGGAATTTGGTTTATTCAATTATTGCAAACATTGAGTTATTATCCCCTGCATAGCATTAACATTTTTATTATTATGAAGCAGGTATTCCTTGACTTCAATGTGAGGAATGCACAGGGGATCAATAGTTTATCGAAGTTTACTTTTATGTTGTGTAGGTCCCACATATCTCTGTTCTTCTGAAGATTTAGACTCATAGGGCAGGATTTACTTCCCCAAGGCACATTAGAGGCGGGGGTCACAATCAGGTGGGAGTGTTTTGGATGGGGACCCCGCTGCCTCCCTGTGTCTGCCCAGATTAAGTCTGGACTCGGACAGCCTTCCCAGCCCAACGCCAATTGAAGCAAATTAGTGCCCGCTTAAGGGCAGGAGAGTCACCACATGGGAAGCCCAAAAAGCAAGCCTTGTTGGGGTTGCTTGTGGGCTCACAGGGGTGGGGGGAGGGGGGTTCCCTTGTTCAAAGCCATTCAGTGCGTAACTAATGGACCTGGCGTCAGGAAAGTCAGTGGGGCCCGCTGACAGCCCTCCTCTTGCTGCCAAAGCCCCTCCCACTCCCACGGGCCCCTAACCTCCGACCCATGGCCTCCATCCAGCCCTCACTCCCCTGTGGCCTGGGTTGCTCAGCAATCCTAGGTCTCCTCCTGTGTACACTCTTAGCAGCTGCCACCACTCCCACTGGTGCTGCCTGCAACTGATAGCTGCCATGCTCTGATTGACCGGTAGCTCCTGGGGGCAAGATTTCCACTCCCCTCACCCGCACCACCACCCCCACTGGGTCCTTGATCCTGGAGAAGGACCATGCTGGCCTACTAAGTGCCTGAGAGGCACTTAATACTAGCATGGTCTCCTCAAAAGGGGCAACATGGAGCTCTTGCTGGCTGTCCAGCTGGTGGATGCGACCCCATCGCCTGCATTAAACATTGTCCATCTGAAGCACCTAACAGATTTCTTCCAGTTTCTGCTGTAAAAATCACAGAATCACACAGTGCAGAAGAGGCCCTTCAGCCCATCGAGTCTGCACCGACACGTGAGAAACACCTGACCTACCTACCTAATCCCATTTACCAGCACTTGGCCCATAGCCTTGAATGTTATGACGTGCCAAGTGCTCATCCAGGTACTTTTTAAAGGATGTGAGGCAACCCGCCTCCACCACCCACCCAGGCAGCGCATTCCAGACCGTCACCATCCTCTGGGCAAAAGAGTTTTTCCTCACATCCCCCCCTAAACCTCCTGCCCCTCACCTTGAACTTGTGTCCCCTCGTGACTGACCCTTCAACTAAGGGGAACAGCTGCTCCCTATCCACTCTGTCCATGCCCCTCATAATCTTGTACACCTCGATCAGGTCACCCCTCAGTCTTCTCTGCTCCAACGAAAACAACACAAATCTATCCCACCTCTCTTCATAACTTAAATGTTTCACCAGGCAACATCCTGGTGAATCTCCTCCAGTGCAATCACATCCTTCCTATAATGTGGCGACCAGAACTGCACACAGTACTCCAGCTGTGGCCTCACCAAGGTTCTATACAACTCCAACATGACCTCCCTACTTTTGTAATCTATGCCTCGATTGATAAAGGCAAGTGTCCCAAATGCCTTTTTCACCACCCCACTAACATGCTCCTCTACCTTTAGAGATCTATGGACACTCATGCCAAGGTCCCTTTGTTCCTCAGAACTTCCTAGTGTCATGCCATTCATTGGATACTTCCGTGTCAAATTACTCTTTCCAAAGTGTATCACCTCACACTTTTCAGGGTTAAATTCCATCTGCCACTTATCTGCCGATTTGACCATCCCGTCTAAATCTTCCTGTAGCCCAAGACACTCAACCTCACTGTTAACCACCCGGCCAATCTTTGTGTCATCCGCAAACTTACTAATCCTACCCCCCGCATAGTCATCTATGTCGTTTATATAAATGAAGAATAATAGGGGACCCAGGACTAAAGCACCCTTCTGTCATCACTCTCTGCCTTCTACAACTAAGCCAATTTTGAATCCACCTTATCAAATTACCCTGTATCCCATGTGCATTTGCCTTCTTTATAAGCCTCCCATGTGGGACCTTGTCAAAGGCTTTGCTGGAATCCATATAAACTACATAACTGCACGACCCTCATCTACACACCTGGTCACCTCCTCAAAAAATTCAATCAAATTTGTTAGGCATGACCTTTCTTTGGCAAAGCCATGCTGACTATTCCTAATCAAACCTTGCCTCTCCAAGTGGAGATAGATTCTCTCCTTCAGAATTTTCTCCAATAGTTTCCCTATCACTGACATGAGACCCACTTGCCTGTAGTTCCCTGGCTTATCTCTACAAACCTTCTTAAATAGCGGAACCACATTAGCTGTTCTCCAGTCCTCTGGCACCTCCCCCGTGGCTAGAGAGGAATTAAAAATTTGGGTCAGAGTCCCTGCGATCTCCTACCTTGCCTCTCTCAGCAGTCTGGGACACAAATCATCCGGACCTGGAGATTTGTCCACTTTTAAGCCTGCCAACACCTCCAATACCTTGTCACTCCCTATATCAATTTGCTCAAGAACCTCGCAGTCTCTCTCCCCGAGTTCGATACCTTCATCCTCATTCTCTTGGGTGAAGACAGATGTGAAATATTCATTCAACACTCTATTGATGTCCTCTGGCTCCACCCATAGGTTGCCCCCTTGGTTGCTAATGGGCCCTACTCTTTCCCTGGTTATCCTCTTCCCATTGATATACTTATAGAATATCTTGGGATTTTCCCTACTTTTACCAGCCAGAGCTTTCTGATACACCCTCTTTGCTCTCCTAATTGCTTTCTTAAGCTCCACCCTGCACATTCTGCACTCCACTAATGCCTCTGCTGATTTGCTCCCCTTGTACCCCTCTTTTCCTTCTCTTCGTATCCTGAATACCCCTGGTCATCCATGGTTCTCTGGGCTTGTTCCTCCTTCCTATCACCCTAGAGGGAACATGTTGAGCCTGTACCCTCCCCATTTCCTTTTTGAACACCGCCCACTGCTCCTCTGTAGATTTCCCCACAAGTAACTGTTCCCAGTCTACCTTGGCCAGATCCTGCCTTTTTTTCCTAAAATCCACTCTCTCCCAAACCAAAACATTTTTTTGCAACTTGTCTATTTCTTTGTCCATAGTAAGCTTAAACTGTACCATTCTGTGGTCGCTATCGCTAAAATGCTCGCCCACCACCACCTCAGCCACCTGTCTGGCTTCATTCCCCAGAATTAGGTCCAGCAATGCACCGTCCCTTGTTGGACCCTCTACATATTGATCTAAAAAGTTCTCCTGTACACATTTCAAGAAATCCATTCCATCCAAGCCCTCAACACTATGTCTATCCCAATTAATGTTGGGAAAGTTGAAATCACCTAATATAATTACCCTATTATTATTGTTTTTACACACCTCTGTAAATTGTGCACATATTTGCTCCTCAATTTCCCACTGACTATCTGGGGGTCTATAATGAACACCTAACAATGTGGCTGCCCCTTTTTCATTCCTAAGCTCTACCCACAAAGCTTCATTCAATGCCCCCTCCAAGATATCATCTCCCCTTACTGCAGTAACTGACTCCTTAACTAATAATGCAATGCCTCCTCCTCTTTGACCCCCTCCCCTGTCTCACCTGAAGATTCTATATCCCGGAATGTTGAGCAGCCAATCCTGCCCCTCCCTCAACCATGTCTCTGAGATAGCTACTATATCACAATTCCACGTGTCAATCCTCACCCTTAACTCATCCATTTTACCTGTAATACTCCTGGCATTAAAGTAGAGGCCATCCAGCCTTGTCTTACTCCCCTGAAACTTAATGCAGCTGTACTCCCTCTGACTTGATTGTTTTACCGTATTATGATGCATTCCTATTCTGCTAACATCTGTGTCCCCTCCCCCTGCTGAATTAGTTTAAACTCCTCCCAAAAGCACTAGCAAACCCACCCACAAGGATGTTAGTCCCGCTCTGGTTCAGATGTAGACCGTCCAGCTTGTACAGGTCCCACCTTCCTCAGAAATGATCCAGGAATCTAAAACCCTCCTTCCTGTACCAACTCTTAAGCCACGTATTCATCTGCACTATTCCCCTATTTATGTGCTGAATAGCACATGGCACTGGGAGTAATCCAGAGATTACAACCCAATAGGTCCTGCTTTTCAGTCGACTGTCTAACTCCCTGAATTCTTGATGCAAGACCTCATCCCTCTTTCTACCATGTTTTTGGTACCAACATGTACCATGACCTCTGCCTTATCAGCCTCCCCTTCAGGATGCCCTGCAGCCATTCAGTGACATCCCAGACCCTGGGAGGCAACACACCATCCTGGAGTCACGTTGATGGCCACAGCAGCGCCTATCTGTTCCCCTGACTATAGAATCCCCTATTACTATTGCTCTTCCTCCTCTCCTGTACAGACAGGTTGCTTGTAGTGTCAGAAGCTTGGCTCTGTCTGTACTCCCTGGAGGAACCAGTGCCCTCATCAGCCTCCAAAATGGAATACCAATTTGTGAGCGGAACCCCAGGGGACTCCTGAACTACCTGCCTGTTTCTCTTGGACTGCCTGGTGGTCACCCATTCCCTTCCTTCCTCAAGTCCCTTCAGCTGCAGTTTGACCACCTCTCTAGATATCCTAGATGCGAAGTGTCCGTACATCCCTGGAGTGTGTGAGCTATTGCGCAGATATGAGTACAGTTTTCCATAACTAAAAAAAAAATTAAACTTAAACAGGTAGCACAGAACTTTTCTGTCATGCAACACCAATGCAAAATGCCAGGACCAGCCACACCAACCCTCTAGGCACACACCTGAGCACAAGTAAGGGGAGCTCATCTGGAAAATGCAGCGGACAATCTGGCTTCGCAATTGAGTGAGCAGTGAATCATAATGTCAAGAATAAGTCCTGCCATGCCACACTTCCACTGGCATAACAGCCAAGCAGAAGATTAGGGCTCCTGGAACTTTTCACTGAGGTAAGGGGACCATTACCAGGCTAAATTATCAAGTAAAAACTGCTTTGTTTTTGTCACAGTGATGATAAACGCAACACTCCTAAAGCCTCTTCCTAAACAGTTCCTTCCAAAAAATATATTTAACCAAAGCTAAGCCATCAAATAAAACTTTAAGCAGGAAACCAATATTTACCTCTGCAATCCATGTTTTTATGAGTTGGCTTTCTTGTTTTCCTTAATTCCTGTTGCTCGCTTCTTAATGCACCAAGTTCCTTTTCATGTTCTATGTGGTGTTGATAGCTTTTAAAGTACAGAGTACTAATGGATTCCTCCAACCTTTTCTCTCTTGCACAATTTCCAAGTGTTCCATCTGTGAAACAAAAATACATGCTGCATGTGGAACTGAAGACTTTGCAAAATGTGTTATGTAGTTAGAAATGGTAATGATTTCAATTAACGAGTTTGCAATGCTGATGGAATATAGGAGGAAATTACAGCTTGGGGTGGTCATAACATTCCTGGGTGTCTGGTTCTATACTACTGGGCACAAAGATAATCGTTCCCATTTTCTGCACACAACCAAGGATATGATGAGTTCCTAGATTGTTAAACAATTATTTTAAACCGGGGCAAGACTGGTGTGTGCAAGACCGAGACTCATAAAAAACCATGTAGGCGTTGGCAGCATGAAGCCTGGGAATATTTCTCCTGAGTATTACCTACATCTCCCTGGTCAGTCTCCAGCCTGCATCCTAGCCAGAAGATGGGAGTGCAATGGCAGCACGTGATTGAGTCACATAGACGGGATTTTGGCAGTACCTCAAGATTGGAGGGCTGAAGACGCAGAGGCTTAAGCTTTCATTGTGGGGCTGGGAGAACCACTCCTGTTCTTCCTGGCTCCATAAGGAAAGTCTAAAATATGTTAAAAAGACCTACCTGTTTGGGTTCCTCTTACTGCTAGATTGACTTGACAGGAAGGCCATAACCACCATTAAAATAGTAGTTGGGTTCAATGACTTCATTAGTGCCTGTCTCCCCAACTGAACGATTTTCAGCAATTAATGCCCCACCACCCATTGAGGGCTACCCCCTACCCCCAGTGAAGCCAAGCTTGGCTTACTCCCCTGAGGTCAAAGACCCCAACTTTTCAATTGTCATCACTTTAGTGAGAATTCAGCCAGTTTCCTCACATATAAAAAATGACAGGAACCAGCCAAGCTTACTCCCTACACTATTCAGACCCTCTTTCATCTTCTGCATAGAATGTTTTTGTATCTCATTCCTGTCTCCATTGCCCCCAGCTGTTGATTTTATACTTTCAGTTAAATCATGCAATTATTAATATAAAGTATGGCGAGATGAAATCTCCTGTTATTAATAATACATTAGGGAAAAACTCCGTGTCTGTGTTATTTTCCTATTATTGTATTATCAACATTTTATGCATGCACGCACGCACACGCACAGCCAAGGAGATATAATAATGTTATTGGAAATTATTTTAAAATAGAGTTCTAGCAGGGTCTGTGTCTATGGGAAAAAAATTATGCTCACTGGGTGGCGTGCGCACGACCTGGATGAGCGTAAATTGATGCTCGGTGACATCGGGCGAGCATCCCGACATCATTGCATAGTCCCATGACATTTCGTTCGGCAGGCACATGCTGTAGTTGGCAGCGCGCCTGCTGAAAATTAAAAGGCCTACGAAGGCCATTAAAATATTAATTAAATTCAAATTTATGCTGCCTGTCCAGCCTAACAGTTGGCGGGCAGGCGAAAAGGCCAAGTGGCCTTTACATTTTTCAGGAAATCTCATCCACGGTCGAATGAGGTTTCTTAAAGCAAATAAACATCACATAAAAATGTTACACTTGAATTAAAATGAGTCACATGAGGGGGCATGTTTCATAACATTTAAGATCTTTACATTTTGTATCCAAAATCAGTTCATCTCTGAGCACATGCATACACACAGATGGACCAAAGCATTGAATTATCTGAATTAAAAGACCTACCCATACACTTGACAAAGACCAGTTTCACAATCCAGAACAGACAGTGTATGCTTGTTGTGAATTTCTCTGTAAAATGCTCAGGCAAGGTGGACTCATCTAGTATTGGTAAATCTTGAAGGTGGAGGATGTCTCCAATGGCACTTTCTGGAATGCCAGGCTGAGCTTTTTGAAACATTTCATATGTGTCCAGAGTTTGGATTTCATTGTAGTCCACAGGTTGATTTGCTGTGTCCAGCATGCACTGGATAACACAGCACTGAAGGGTTTCTCTTACATTATCAAGGATATATCTCCTGTCCTCTGTGGAATCGTTGTGTAATTTTCTTAGCAGTTCACACAAGTTGGTTACCAACTCTCTTCCTTTGGAAAAGAAGTGAGCCACTATAATCGGAAAAGATAAAACTATAGTCAGTTTGCAAGAAAGTCTACTCAATTATCACAAAGCTATTTTCAATTTTTTCAAGAGGATCATTTTACACAAAAAGTGCTGGCTACAACATACTTGAGTAAAATGTTTGAATACTTGATTTGTGCAATGCCAGATTATATTTCCTGGAGGTGAAAGGAAAAGTAATGCGTGGCCTGAATTTTTGTGCAGATGGAGAGGCTCTCTGCCTGTGTAAGTATGCCTGCAGAGGCCCAAATCTGTAAGTTCCACCCCTGAACCCAGCCTCTGCCATTTTCATGGCGGTGGGGAACGGGGGAAAGTTCTAAATTGAACATCCGTGGTTCCCGGAGGCAGCTGCCTATATAAGTCAGTAGCTGCCTTCACTCATGTGATTTTGGTTAGGTAGATACTTGAAACCCAAAGTGTGCAGATTAGACCTGGTAGGAGCAGGTCTGAAACTTGCAGATACATTTGGATAGCCAGGGTACCCTTTGCAAATGGTTCCAGGGCACCTTTGGGAAAGGTCAAGTGCCCTGTGGGAGAGGTAAGGTACCCTTTGGGAGAGGTCAGGTGCCTGTTGGGATTGTTAGAAATAGACATGAATGTATGTAAAAAGTGCATAAACTCATAAGCTGTCAAAGAACTGTCAAGCTATCAAAGCACTGTCAAAGCTCATTGCAATTGTTAAAGCTCTTAAGAGATTTAATTCTGCTAGGCTTTAAGTAAAAAAAAGTGTGGAGTTTAAAAAAAAAATCAGTGCTGGCTATTTCACTCTGTTGACATAAGCCTGTGGGTTATCATTATAGGATTTGTGTTGCATGACTGATTTTACAACTTAACATTATCACAATGTGGTGCCTGTTAAGTGAGCAGTTTGATTGACAGGTCTAAGTGGTTATAGAATAGAGATGTTTGTTCTCATAAGAAATTAAGTACATAAGCGAACTGTTTGTTTTCATAAGAGAGTAATTGAAAGAATTTGAAGGTATTGAATGTTTCTTTTATCAATGAGTGTTTTTTTAAATAGTGAGATCATCAATAGATACATAACTTCATTTTATGTCAGCATGGCTCCTGATGTTTGCCCATGGTGGATACTAGGTGAGGTGGCATGGAGAGGGCAAGATTAAAGGGTGGTGGGGGGCATTGGTTGGCATAGAGCTCCGTGGGGTTGGGCACAGGGGCATAGGTATAGGGGTCCATGGGGAGGGGAGGGGTGGAGAGCATGAGGTGGCATGGTTGGTGTGAATGGGGCATGTGGAGTATGTCAGGGTGGGGGTGAGGGATGATCTTTGTTTTATTGTTTTTTTCACTCTTTCAAACAGTGCAGGTGCACAGAGGCAGGTCATTCTGGGGGCAGTGGGTCCAACTTCTAATACAACCTGACCCACCGACCTGCGGAGCAAAGATCCCAACTTTTGGGCCGCTTTTTCCTGGGCTGGATAATCAGAGCCGGGCTATGTCCCAGCTTGACACAACTTACCTGGGGGCAAAAATCCAGGCCTGTGAGTTTTAAGCTAATTGTTAAAGATCAGCAATGCTTCAGATTTGAAAATAATGTTTAAAATTTACATATTTTACTACAGTTTTAAATTCGGATTTCTAACATTGATTCCTTATAATAAATTATTTTTATGAAACCATGAGGTACAGATATTTATGGATGAAGACGACACTATCTGGACCACTTTAATACATATCTGGTCTGTTTTAATACCTACATCCAGAATATGCCTACATTCGCTGTTGCTGCACATAATTGTTCCTTAAAAGATTCCAGAGGCGGAATCATCCCAGATTTGCACCAAGTGTGGTAGCGGGCTGGTAAAACGACGTTTCACCCATCAGCTGCAATGGCGACTCCTCATGCTGTAATGTCCGAAACCCACCGCATTAATTATACATTCCCGGGAAACATGCTGTTTCCATGGCGGGCGGGCTTTCATTCGTCCACCATGCCACCACCTCGCCGTTTCATCACACCAGGCACCATATTTTAAAGCGTAGCCATGCACTCTGCTTCCAGCCCAGAACGGCTGCACAGAAGACATGACCCCGAAAGGCAAAAAGACCGCAGCCCCCAGGTTTAATGACAGGTCCATCGAGCGCCTTGGAGGCTCATCGTGATGCCCTCTGCCCCCACTCTGGCCACAGGATGGGCAGCAACATCACCAATCCAGCTGATGAATGATCTCCTTCACTCTGCCAGAGTAAGTCACTCTTCTCATCACTCTCAACTCACACACTCACGAAACCATCACGCATCCACAGGGCCCTCACTCACTGCCAGTTCAAGGGACATCACCATTCACTCTTTCACACACACCATCATTGTCCTCATCCAGTCCATGGGACCACTCACCACCCACATATTCGAAGCAAACTTATCATCTGGCCTGGCAGGTGTCCTGCTTACACTTTCTCCATCTCTATCCATGCAGGACAAGCTGGCACACAAGAGGGAGAGGTCGCAGACTGGTGGAGGAATGCCTGAAATCTAGGTACTCATGGACTTTGAAAACAGAGCCATCCAGCTGGCCGGCGACTTGGTCATTTCATAATTGCTGGAGTCGCAAAGGCAAGCTTGGGAATATCATGAAGGGATGTCCGCTGCACTCCTCCGATTGCAAGGCACGATGGAGGAGTCTGTCCGCCTTCACTCTGAGGCAATAGCATCGGCATGCCAACGCACCAAGGTCAACACTGGTAGGATGGTGGCCGCCATGGAGACCTTGGTACAGGGCTTCGTACCTGCACTGCTGCACAGCTCAATTCCATCGCTGATGCCATATTTGGCCTCCAACAGTGTGTATGCAAGAGGGGTGCGGGGCAACCTGATCTCACTCCAGCTACCCCTTCTTCACAAGGGGAGGGGCCCTCAGGCACCTATAAGGAGGAGGATCAGCAGGTGTACCCTCCGGGGCCATCCACCCAGGTGACTCCAGGCATATCCGGCCCATCCGAATCGGCATTTCCTGTGACCCCAGCAGCTCCAGCTTCACAGCTCAAGGAGGGTGCCACTGCCAAACAGCAGGGCCCCAAAAAGCAGGCCGGAGCCCTCATGGTCTTGGCTATCCAGGGGATGTCCGTCAAGGTCACCACAGACGGTGTAGCAGACTGCCTCCACCTCTGCTGTGGATGTCCGGGGAGCACCAAGGCAGGATTAGGAAAGTTAAGGAGAATTAGTTGCACAGCCTGGGCATGGGTGTTAATCACTTCTGCACAATGTTAACTATTGCAAATAAACTCCCAAGAATGTCTCCCAGCCTATGGCTCCTTGTTCTGAACAAAGAACAAAGAAAAGTACAGCACACGAACAGGCCCTTCGGCCCTCCAAGCCTGCGCCGATCGTATTGCCAGTCAAACTAAAACATTTTGCACTTCCGGGGTCCATATCCCTCTATTCCCATCCTAATCATGTATTTGTCAAGCTGCCTCTTAAACACCACTATCGTACCTGCTTCCACCACCTCCTCTGGCAGCGAATTCCAGACACTCATTACCCCCTGCGTAAAAAACTTGCCCTGCACATCCCCTCTAAAGTTTTCTCCTCTCACCTTAAATCTATGTCCCCTAGTAATTGACTCTTCCACCCTGGGAAAAAGCTTCTGACTATCTACTCTGCCCATGCCACTCAATTTTGTAAACTTCTATCAAGTCGCCACTCAATCTCCGTCGCTCTAGTGAGAACAATCCGAGTTTCTCCAACCTCTCCTCATAGCTAATAACCTCCAGACCAGGCAGCATCCTGGTAAACCTCCTCGGCACCCTCTCCAACGCCTCCATATCCTTCTGGTAATGTGGCGACCAGAATTGCACGCAATATTCCAAATGTGGCCTAACCAAGGTTCTATACAGCTGCGACATGACTTCCCAGCTTTTATACTCCATACCCCTGCCGATGAAGGCAAGCATGCCATACGCCTTCCTGACTACCTTATCCACCTGCATTGCCACTTTCAGTGACCTGTGGAGCTGTACACCCAGATCCCTCGGCCCGTCAATGCACTTAAGGGTTACTGTATAATTCGTACCTGTATTAGACCTTCCAAAATGCATTACCTCGCATTTGTCCGGATTAAACTCCATCCGCCATTTCTCCGTCCAAGTCTCCAACCGATCTATATCCCATTGTATCCTTTGACAATCCTCTTCAATATGTGATCAGCAGTGTTCGTGTCACTCAGATGTGAAACCTTTCTGCACAAGATAAAGGCAGGTGTCTCAGTCCAGGGCCTCTTCCCTGTGCTTTGTGCAGCCTTCAGACCAAAGTGATGGTCCAGCCTCACACTCACTGGATATATTAGTGATGACTGCACCTCGATGATGCTTGTCATTGCCGCCAGAATGTCGTGGCTAGGCATTACAGAATTCCTCCATTCTCTGTGTGCCCTCAGCACCTTTAAGGTGGGGCTGGATCCCATCTCTTCAGCATCTGTGACCAGTGATGCTGTGCTCTTGAAGGGCTCAGGTGTTGAAGGCGGACAAAGGATCAGGTGCTTTGAAGGTTTCATGGCTGCATCTCCGTGATATAACCCTGATCATAGAGCACAAATGAGCTGTCCTCAGCTGGACAGGAGTCAGACATTCACAAAGGGTATGTGAAGATTTATGAAGTGTCCTCACCGCAGGTCGTCATCATCCTCCTGGAGTCTAGCGACTATTAGGGCCTCCACTGCGTCTCAATAACAGCAGCATTATCACAGAGGGTTTGTGCACTGCCATAATCCAGGTTGGAGTCAAACATTCATAAATGCAATGTGAGAATCTTATGGTGTCTCCTCACTGCATGTTGTCATCATCCTCCATAAATCTAGCAGCTATGAGGGCCTCCCGAGTGCCCATGTCATGTCTGTCCAGTGCAAGGGCCTCATCGCCATCATTGTCGCCTTCGAGGACCTCCTCACATCACCATCGACGTCCTCCTCATTGGAGGAGACCTCCAGCTCCCCCTCAGCCAGTTCCTCTCCCTGCTGCAGCGCCAGATTGTAAAAGGTGCAGCAGGTGACAATGATGCGTGACACCTTCTGTGGACTTATTCCAGAGCTTCACCAGACCGATCCAGGCACCGGAACCTCATTTTCAGCATCCCGATGGTTTGCCCCATCAAGTTGTGAGTTGCAGCATGAACCTCATTATACCGTTGCTCTGCTGCAGTCTGAGGCCGCTGCACGGGTGTCATCATCCATGGCCTCTGTGGGTAGCCCGTGTCCCCAAGGAGCCAACCCTTCAGCCTCAGTGGACCCTGGAAGACGTCAGGGATCCATGACTGACTGAGAATGTAGGAGTCGTGGACACTCCCTGGAAACCATGTGCTGACCTGCAGGGTGTGTTTGTGGTGATCACACACCAGTTGCACATTCAGCGAATGAAATCCCTTTTGGTTGACATAGTTGGCCGCTTGTTGCCACGGAGATCTGAGCTCCACGTGAGTGCAGTTGATGGCTCCCTGTACGTGTGGGAAACTCGAGATCTGGACAAATCCAATCGCTCTTGCATCCTGGCTTTCCTGGTCCCGGGCGAAATGCACAAAGCTGTGTGCCCTCATGAAGAGCAACCGTGATCTCATGGATACATTTGTGGGTGGAGATCCCAGAGGTCACCTGTGGAGCCCTGAAAGGAGCCACTGGCATAAAAATTGAGCACCGCGGTCACTTTCATGGCCACTGGCAGTGGATGCCCTCCATGTCCCCTTGGCGCCAAATCCTGCAGTAGCTGGCAGATATGAGCAAACAGTTCCCTAGACATGCGCAGTCTTCGCGGACACTCATTCTCGGTCATCTGCAGGAAAGGAAGGCGGCCTCTATAGACTCTGGGTCTAGCAAGGCACCAGCGACGGCTCACTGTAGTTTTTCAGCAGCGTGTGTGGGAGCCCCAGCCATCACTTCTTCCTGAGGGTGCTGCTCCTCCCTCTGCACAGCCAGGCATCTCCGTCACTCTCTTCTCAGTCGTCTCCGCTCTCTGTATGCCACAAGGCATACAGCTAGTTCATCAGGCTCCATGATCCTGATGTCCTCCTCCTGCAGGATGAGAGAGAGACACGCATGGGTGTACTAAGAACCTCTCTTGGTTAAGTCTGAAGGCCACTTAACACATCCCGGAAAGTGCTGACTACTTCTTGGATGGCCGGAGTTTAATGCGCTGCATGGCTCCTCGAGGCCCCACCCACCTCCGTCCCACCCCACCTGACCAACTGGCAGCAGCTTTGCCCACTGGACTGCATGCTGTGCTCTCAGCTCAGGCACAGACATTCTCCTAACCCACACTGCAAGGCTGCACTGTTAGCTTGAACCATGGGGGAGACTGGTCCAAACATGAATGATGACATTGCAAGGGGCTGTGAGCGCCTCCACCAGTGACTGCTCCATGGCCAGTTTTAGCAAGGAGATTGTACAACGTGCCCAGTCGTCCAATTATTCTGCAGTTCACTAGAATGCTTATTCCTTTGCAGTCTGTGCCCAAGGGGTGAAAAGCTCTGCAGCACTTGGTGGCACTTTCATGCCTTTGCGTTGCTTGAGTGCACAGATAAGGTAAAGACATGACTCCACACATATCAATGTGGCTGCATCTGAACTGTCTCAGCTGCAGAGGAATGGTCACTTTATACAAGGTTTCCCTTCTTGGCCACTTCTCTCCACACCACCCTGCATGTGATGGTGCACTACCTTCAACTGTAGGGCAGCCCTTGGCTCCAATGCCAAGTTGCTTCAACCACACAGCAGCCCTTACCTCCACCCCAAGTCACCTTAACTGTAGGGCAGCCCTTGCGCACCCCACCCACCCCTCACCCCGCCCCACCAATGTGCCTCACCTTGAAGGCCAAAAGGCCACCTGGGTAAGCACTGCGCAAGGTTACTGTGCACTCACCTCCGAGTTCCCCTCAAAGTGCAGCCCGCCAAGTGCATGCCTCACATATGCTGTTGTGACAGAGGGCGGACGATCCAACGGGGGGAATGATTTCAGTGGGCTGGCCTTATAATAATATGCAGATGTATTACAATGAGGTTCCCAGCAATCGATAGCCATTGATGGGCTGAGAGGACGATCACAAACTGGTTTCACAATGTCGTTAAACCGATTTCTGGCCTTCTCGCCATATTGGCTGCTCACGCCGCTGAGCATGCCCGGCACCAACGGGCACAGAAAATTCCGCTCCAGGGTTTTTGGCCCCACCACTCTGCCTAGAGATTCATTCCAAATGTTGGCCATTTTCTGCATGTTAAAGAACCACCTGCTATCAGTCCAAAGGTTACCTATTACTACTTTGAACACAGGTCTCTCACTTTACTCCCACAGTTTAATGCAATATTCTGGATTAGCCTAATTTCAAAGCATTTACTATTTTTCATAGCTCTACATGATTCCCCTTCAGTGGACACCTCCCCAGGTTGAAAAACCAAGCTGACTGATTTTAACTTTCAGCAGTGGCAGAATACAGATCTCAGCTGAAAGGGAAATGAGGCAGGGGACTGAATTTTACTTGGAGGGGTGGGTGGGTGAGCAGGTGGCTGTACTGATTGCAACCCCCAACCCCGGAGGAAATGTCGGTCCTGAACTGACCAATGTTAAACAAGACTGCCCAGCAGCCATAAAGCACTCTGGGTGACCTTTAGGACGTAAGGGTGGGACTTCTGCTCCTAAGTAGAAGGAAGTCTCGCCTTCAAGGGCTGCTAGCCAATCTGAATGGCTGGCAGCTCCAGTAGTCCCAGCAGCGCCAGAGCTCAGTACTGGGGCTGCAAGTAAGCCCCGAGGTGAAGTGGACTTGGCCTCCGGAGTGAGTTAAGTCCAGGGCTCTGAATGGGGAGGGATCCAGGGGGGAGGTTTTGTTGGCCAGGTGGCAAGTAACAAATGGGGGTGGTAACATCTGGCATGGGGGGGCAGTGGGATTGGTGTCCCCAGTGTACACAGGGCACTGACCAAAGGACATACCCTGCCTTCCTTCTCACCTTTTACCCAGCTGGGTTGAAAAATTGGCCTTCCCACTCCCACCTGCCTGCTTACGCCAACCATATTATGGTGTGGACAGCATTATATTCAGGTCAATTGGCTTGTTACAAGCTCAATTGTCCGTTAGTTATATTTTTAGAAAATGGCTGATGAGCTGCCAATTTCAGCCCCCACCCGCCTACCATTTTATACGGAATCGTTCAGGGATGAGCAGGAAGGCAGTGGGCTAGGCCCCTGTTGTATTTTTACCCGCCTCCCGCACCAAAAACATGCCCAGCGGAAGACCGTAAAATCCAGCCCAAGGTGAATATTTAAGTACGGACTGTTGAGGTCCTGCCTGTCTTACTGATTATGGAATCATTCTAGTCAGCTCTTTAGACAATCAGGTTTCAATCCCTCCCCACACCCCAGGACAATTGATGACGCAGTTTTATAAGGGTGGGTTAACATACTCCATTGGGAAATTTAACATTTTCGCGTTAAAATACCAAATACTTACTCGGTAAGAGTTCGAGCCTTTGTCTGCATATCTCCTCTGCATTAGCCCCATGGAATCGGTTGAGTTCTGCCAAAGCTTTTATCAGCATTCTTTCTTCAATGCTATCCACCATATTTTCTGGTGTTGTATCAAATCGGATGTCAATTAACTGACCTCTGAAGAAAATATCCATTTGTTTTTCTGGTTGATCCTCCATGAAGATTTTCACTGCATTCACCACCTCCATGTTTTCCCTTACCCTGTGCTTGACCTGAACAAAGAGTTCAATTGCTAGAAACAGAAATAAATAAACAGAAATGAATCATAACATGAATATTCGTGCTCTTTTTAGTTTGTAGGTGCTTCATTTTTTTTTGTTACCCTCACCCTATCTTTTTCTTCTAAAGAAATTTTTAATTACAAATGGAAAATAAAAATACAAACATACATTCATTCTACTTACTTTTTTCTCCAAATTTCTGCCCCCTTTCTCCTAAACAACTCCAGTTTAGACAGTGTATATTTGAAGACAATTTAAACATTGGGAGAGGCACAGCCAAGACAATTCTGTCACCCCCAACCTTCAAACACTGGGGTTAGGTCTTGACTTTGTGCAACAGCTAGATGGTAACTGGGCAATCTGTTTTACATCTCTCTCCATCTTTAACTTCCACTGAAGTCAGTACACTTTTCAATCTGGGTCAGTGCGCAAAGGTCAGATAAGAGAACCTTGGCTGTTCTTTCTTCCTCTCTAGCCAAATTGGTGCTGCCACATTGGCTGAGATTAGATAAATCAATACAAACCCCAGATCAAACCTGGGATCCTTCCTACTTCAGTGCCATACCAGGTTGTGCAAGGAATGATTTTGTTCACTATGATTGCTCATCTCATTTTACTATAATGCAATGTACCAGCTTCAGTTCACTACATATGCAACAAACTCAATATGAAGAATATTAATTGCAAATTAGGTACGTTAAATGGTAGAGAAAAATGAAGAAGAATTAAATTGTCACTTGGTAGTACAGAACTTGAATATTGCTGAAAAGAATACTGCTGAAAAAAATAGATCTGTTGTCAAAGCTTTTTGTCTTGCACTCATCAGAACAGACACAAGGATGCCAAATTTCAAAGGGACAATAATTTATACTGCATGAGAAAACGATGCTGATTGGTTGACAAGTCAGCTCTGATTGGTTGAGGCATTGCCATGGAGAATGCACCAGGGAGCTATTGGCCAGGATTTTCCCCTTGGTGATTTGGGGGCGGGGCCCGGTTGCCGAGGGGAAAATGACGCGGGATGACGTCAGGAGGAACCCCCAACGTCATCCCGGTCCATTTAAATTTTTAGGAAGGCAGGCAGACAGCGAAATCAGCTGTCCGCCCACCGACCTGTTAATAGCCAATTGAGGCCATTGACAGGCTAATTAAAGTAATTAAAGACCTGCCTGGCCAACCTTAAGGCTGGTGGGCAGGCCAGGAGCCCCAGATTATTCATGAAACCTCATCCACTGGCGGGATGAAGTTTCATGTCCATTTTGTAAAAAAAAAACTTTGTGTTTTTTATTAACTTGTCCCATCTCGTGTGACATTGTCACATGAGAGGGACATGTTAATAATTTTTTTATGTTTCTATTTTAAAAGTTTTTTCTACTGTCAGTATTCTCCCTGAGACAGGATTTTGCCTCAGGCAGAAGTGCGCTCTTTTGCGCACATGCATGAAAGAGTGCACTTTGACAGCTGGGGATTCCCCTCCCCAACCCCCCCCAGAAAAGGAAGTGTTTAGCGCTTCCTGTCTGGGATGCCGCTGGGCAGGCCTTAATTGGCTCGCCCACTTAAAATGGCGGCGGGCCCTGTTTCAGTGGCGGGGGTCAGCTGCCCACCTGCCGCCAAGCCGGTGGGGCCTGCACACCATCCGAGGGCAAAATTCTGCCCATTAACTCTGATGCTTTTGCTTAATTCAAAAAAGGTACAATGCCTGGACATGTTATTTTGCATGGAGGGCATAGGTCTCTGTGTATGAATATAGGCAACTTCTAGCAAACATAAGTGAGCCACATTGTGAGCCTGACTAACATTCTTAAATTGGTTGTTAGTGCAATTCTTAGCATGCTTGGAATTGTTCACCAAGTGCTGTCCAATCGCGGAATCACACCTAACATTAGGCATTATATTCTGGGTTTTGTGAACATGGGCTGGTTGAGTATGGTCAGTGCTCTGCCTATTGCAAACAGCGAAAAGGACGTGCTGTTTGATACAATCCGCCAGTTGTTGGAATGTACGGCCTACTTACCTGGCATTGTACCTGCACTGAAATTCATATGCTACATTACTCATTTGTGTGGTCAGCAGATCATCAATGGCAGCATCCTAATGGTGCTGCTCTGATGCCAGGCATGCTGGAACCTATCCTCTGCAGACAAAAGAAACATGCCCAAGCATTGCATCTTTTTAAAATGAAATAAATGCATGGGGATCAAAAGCCCCCGGTGCATTCTCAACTGGACTAATCAGAACCAACTTGCCGATCAATCACCTTTTTCTCATGCAATATAAATTGTTGCTCCCTTTGAAATTTGGCATTCTTGAGTCTGTCCTGATGAGTGCAAGATGAAAAGCTGCAACAGCATGTTTTTACTTTCAAAAAAATTAAATCGGCTGGAATTTTCAGGCCCCTCCTGCCGGTGGGATCTTCCGGTTCTACTGAAGTCTTTGGATGTTTCAATGGCTCGCTGCACCTACTGCGGGGGGGACCTGCCACCACGCAGCCGAAAAATTCCAGCCATTGTGGCTCAAAAATGAATTACGGCAAATTAGTGGAAACGCTATTGCTTAAGACAACAAACAATAGGAAGACACTACTTTGAAGAGTGAGAGAGAAACTGAGGTATCATAACCAGAACTGACATTTCAGTTAAGTATAAGAGCGGATGGGATCATACTGCTATCAGGAAGTTACAGTGACAAAAATTCTTAAAGGGGGTGGTGTCCCGTAGTGTCTCCATTCGGACGATGGTCTGATTCAAATGTGTCAAGGGAATAAATAAAGTAAAAAGATGGTTCCATTCTTCACCACTTAATTCCTTCACCTTAATATGCACAAATGCTAAAAAACATTTTTAATTTCCTTGGTGGAATGATAAATGCATTATGATTTTGTGCCTACAAATTATGAAATGGTCCTTAGCATTCAAATATAAAATACTTACTTCACAATTTTCCTGATATTGATGCATATTATGGAGATTGTATTAATTTATTGACTCTCACCTTTGTAGGGTTTACCATCCACAAACAAACATAGTGTAGGGTATTGCTGTTGCATATGCTGCACAATAGAACCAACTTTATAAACAAAATCATCGTGTTCAAACTCATTTTTGTTCACCAGAAGTACTTTGTCATGTCTCAACTCCAGATGTATTTTGTAATCAGCATTCTTTTTCTTTTCGAGTAGAACAAACATAGCATCGAGGGATTCAATGTAGGGCCATTCCTTTTGAAATAACGGTATCAATTCATTAAAAACATCTTTCCGGAAGGGCATCATAACTTGGTTCTGATAAAAGCACAGAAAAATCTCCTTTTGTTTACGTTTGAACCAAAGATGGTAACACTTGGACTCTGGATTGGCATGCACGACTAATTTTAGGCTTTTCATAATGTCAAGTAACTCATCCTTAAGCTTTAGTGCTTCATTTGACCAAATATATTGCAGGAGGTTTTCAGAAAATTTTCCAGTGTTGACTAGTTTCATCCACTCACGCTGAATTGGAAATGGTGCAGTTTGTATCTTTGGTGGTGGCATACAGTTGACTGGAATCAAAGCAGCCATGAGATCAATAAGCCACTGAGGATCCAAGACCAAAATCGGGTCAGAATAGTACGCAAATTTCATGTAGTTCAAGACTTGCAGTGCAGCCTGTACTTGATGCTCCTTGTCAGCACTGCTCACCTCTATACCTTGGGGACTGCCCATTATCTCATACCATGGTAAATACAGATCTGAACACAGCAGGTATTTCTCAGTACAATGGAGAATATGGTAGTACAATTTTGCACGACACAAAACAATGTTGTCTTCAAATGCAACCTGTCTGGAAAGATTCTCAATGGCTGAACGTAGCTTGCTGTATCCAGTTCCCTGGTCATGGTCAACAGAATTGTCAACAGCGAATTTCTGATCATAAAGTACACCGGCTGGGAAATATTTTTGAAGGTAACTATATATGGTACTCAAAGCCTCTTCAGCCTTGGGACAAAGATGAAAAAACAAGAACATTCAAATTACTTTAAATAAAATGAAAAAGAAAACTGAAGAATTATGTAGTATTAATTAAAGTCAGATTCCATCTTTTGAAACAGGGCCAGATTTACATGGAATTTACAGCACAGAAACAGGCCATTTGGCTTGAATGACTCTATGCCAGTGTTACTTCTCCACGAGACTCATCCTAACTTCATCTAACTCTATTCACATATCCTTTCTTTCTCCCTTGTGTGCTATTTAGCTTACCCTTAAAGGCATCCCTTCTATTCATCTCAACTATTAATTGAGATACTCTATTCAACCATCCAAACCAAATGACCATTTTCTTAAACAAAGAAATAAATTATGAATCAATCAATATCACCACCATTTATACTCCCAATGCTTCCTCTGCCAAAAATGTACAAAACACAAAGCCAAGTAACAATACTGCATAGCACTGAATTCCATCAAATTGTAAATGTACTTTTGGAGGAATGATGCAGCGGAAAATGTGCGCCATAATATAGCATATTGGAGTAGAGGGGCACAGGGATGAATCTTCTCTCCACTGAATTCTTATTTCAATGAAGTTGTGAGATGAGATACATAGCTTGAAAAATGGGGAAAACTGCTGACGAAATGGTTCCATTAGGATGTTCCCTCACAGTGATTGCTGCCAGGGAATAACTGGCAGTGACACTAAAGATGTACACAATACACTCAAACGCAAAGACATGTGTAACTGGGAGTTGGGGCAACCTACCATGGAGAAAACATGGAAATTGCTACTATTGGGTGATAACATACTTTAACATCCTGGGGCTTTCCAGTATCCAGAGAATTTTGGAAAATTACAATCAATGCATGCACCATCTTTAAGACCCTAGGATGCAAGCCATCAGGTCCAGGGGATTTGTCAGCCTTTAGCTCCAACAGTTTTTCCGGTACCTTCTGTCTAGTGATCGTGATTGTTTTAAGTTTGTCCGTCCCTTTTCTCTCTTGATTTTTAACTATTCTTGGTAGGCTTTTTGTGTTCCTCTAAGTTTCTCTACCTTTCTGTAAAGGCCAAGATCTCTCTGTTATCTCCTGTTACCCCTTCCTCCTTCAGACAAGGTACTAGAAGCATTAAGTCCTCCAAAGTAAATGTCCAGATCTACCTTGTAGAGTTGCAGTTTCTCTGGGGCGAGTTTTCCCTCCCTTTTCTTCTCATTCACATGGATACCACCTTTACCAGACAGTATTAGTGGACTGACCAGGGGCTTCACACTGTCTCTGCACAGATATTGTGTTAGATCTTCACATCTTTATATTATCCTTTCACTACAGATTGACAGACTGACAGGGTGGATGATATTTAATGGAGGCGACGGCCGTCTCATCCGATGGCTGGAAAGCCAGCGATAACCCTGTGCCTCCTCTTTTTGGGAAGGCCTGCTGTATTAATCACTCACTTAAGTACCTCAATTGGCGGTGAGGGCTTAATTGGGGCAGAGGCAGAAAGGCTGTGGGGTTCCCCCTCATTTCAATGCTCCTGCCACCAAACTCATCAATCTCAGGGGGTGCATTAAATTCCACCCACAGCCTCTACTTTCACATACTTTTTCTCCTTAATCTCATGAGTTGATAAGAAGAGAAGAAGCCATACAACAAGAAAGGACATTCCAGCTCATTCATTCCACAGACCATAGGAAAAATTTAATGCACCCCTCCCCACCTCCCTGGGTGAGTTAGGAGGCTGGGGGTTTGTGTGATCAGGCAAGAAGGTGCAGCATGGAAATTTTGCTAACTTCCCACCTCCCTACCATTAAATCGAGGGCGGGAAGTCCAGAGGCCAATCGAGAGCCTGAACCGGACACCTGAGGGCCTCCTCCCACTGTTGCTGGTATTCAACCAGCGGTGAGTGGGGGACTCGCCATCCAGAGAGGCGGCCAGCAAACCCTATTTGGCTTCCAACGGGTGTGGGCCCTTGTTCATGAGGCACTCGATGTCCAAGTTAGAAACCTAGCATTGGGCTTGGGGGGGCAGGGGTGGTCTGCATGGAGCCACGCCCTGCCCTTGCTACTGACCTCCCCTCCCCAATGACCCCCATCCCTCCCACACTCACCTCTCCAGGAATCAACTGGCGATTCCTGATCAAGGCCTCACTGTAGTACCAACAGTGGCCACTGCTCCTGGTGGTACTGCCGGTGCTGCAAAGCTGCTGGCCTCTGACTGGCCTGTCGCTTTTGGGGGCAGGATTTCCACCCTACTGGTGTCTTAACTGGATGGGAGGCCCAACGCTGCTGAATTAAATGACGTTGGGTCTCCCGGAGAAAAGCAATGTGGTTCTTCATTCAGTGGGCAAGACCCCTGTCACCCACATAGAGTCCTGGCAAATGCGTGAATGGAAGATCTGAGGAATTCAATTCAACAATGGTGCATAAAAACTAAATACTTACATTTCTGCAGTCATTGGCAAAAGTCCCAACCAGAATGACATGGCAGGTAGTCTTACTATCTCTGCAGAGGGAGCAAATACACCTGATCCAGTAGTCAAGGTATTCTAAAATTAGATGTATTGTACATTTGAATTAATATTAAACTTTTCTCAATGCAACAAGAAACCTTATCCACATATTGCTTGCCTCCTCCACTCTCCTTAACAAAATCAGTCGCGAACTGCCTGATTTAAATAAAGGGTCCCCCACAGCGATAACACACTGCTGGCAGCCAAAAAAATGAGAGGGTGGGACTTCCACCCTTCAGTGTGAGGAATTCCTGCCCTCTAGAGCTTCCAGCCAATCAGATCAGCCGGCAGCTCGAGCAGTTCCAGCAGCACCAGTACTCAACAGTGGACGCTCTTGGGACTGCAAGCAGGCCCCTAACCCCACCCTTCCCATAAAATTCAGCCCACTGTATTATATTAGTAATGAAAGGATTAATCCACCAGTAGTAAGTTCCTTTAAGTTTAAAAACAAAGTGATATGTTTATTTTTAATTAGTTAACACTCCTCTAAAACTAGCAAAGGAAATTCATACGAATGCAGTAAGCCATATCCCAATACTTAAAGAATAGAGGAAAAAAAGAGTTCAGATTTAAGTGCTTTATCCAAGAGTGGAGAATGTTTGGAACAGATTGTCCGGGGACGCAGTAGGAACTGTTATATCAGTAAATTGAAGAGAGAGTTGGATAAGTTACCTGATAAATATTTGAGAGGGGAGCTTGGGAGAGAATGTGAGACACCCCGAGTTATAGTAATGCTATTTGTTTTCTTTTATATATTGATTGTATTTAGGTATAGGCGATGGGCAAAATTGCAAATCTTCCAACCTAAGAAAAATGTCTGAGGGTGAAAATTCAGCCAATTGTTGAGGCATGAGATTGAGTGAAATGTGCTGAGGAGCCCAGAAACTTTTGAGCTGTACATTTTTTAAAAATTCTGCTTGTAGCAAAACAAAACATAAACTAAGTAATGATATGTATATAAAGTTAAATTAACCTCCCGTGGTCCTGCTAATGGTTTGGGGAAATGACATATCATTCAACTATATTTCTTGTAATGAGCTGAGAGATAATGGCATCACCACCTCTGGGAAAAGTGAGAACAAACACTGCCTTTACTATTATGGAGTCACTCACTGATTTTAATGGACCAGGGACATTGCAGAATGAAGGTTTATCATTGTCTGCATTGATCCTATTCTGCAAAACACCAATTTTTTTTTCCAGAGAACTTTGAGAAAAAATTGAATAGGTTTTAGCAATTCCATTTATTCACTGTTAGGGTGAAGGTTTTGCTTAAGTGGTTTCCTGTCATTTGAATGTGCAAAGTAGGGCCAAGTGTTTACTGCAAGGAGCACACATCATGAATTTTGTCATGGCTTCTCCTGATTCACCACTTTAACTCTGGTGAAAGTTTGGTGTCAACCCCATTTACAGATGGAATGAAGTCACCACTAAAGTTGTCCTACACAATGGGAGGAGTGCTAAGGCAATTCCTGGTAATGGTAACCTTACATCAGAAACATTTAACAACCAGAAGAACCCATTTCTCATTCAGAATAGCCACCCCACACCACTGCCGCCACCACCCCCCCCCACCCCCCACCCCCTCAGCCCCCAACCAACCCCGGGAAAATTAGACCCCCAATGTTTAAAGGCAAACAACAAACTACTCAAAGAAGAAAAACAGTGAATTTCTATTTTTAATCAAGATAGCATTTTCGTTAAACTTGAAACAAAAAAGATGAAAACATTATGCATTATTACTGGCAATAAATTGTAACAATTCTGATCAGATGTTCAAAAGAATTACAGGAAGTATGTCACTATAGCGTACCTTGCACGGTAAATCCACAGGTGTCTATTACTTTTTGTCCTCTAAGCGGCCTTTCCTTTGCTGGTAATGTGTCGTTTAATTCTAGGTTTAGGTTAACGACCAATAGATAGACGGCATTGTTAGGTAAAAAGGGCATGTGCATCTGCTGATATTCCACGTGTCCTCCAAAGTCATAGTATCTAAATACTGAGAACTCCTCTGGGACTTTGCTGGTTTCTTTCACTTTCATCAATATCTCATTGGTAAAAGCTTCATTCATGGCAGCACCTGCTAGAAAGAAAAATAACAATTGTAGTTATTTTGTGCACTCTTCCCTGCAGATATTCCTGGACAATGTACTTAATGGGAGACAAAAGCAAAATACTGCAAATACTGGAAATTGGGAATAAAAATAGAAATCGCTGGAAAACACGCAACAAGTCAGACAGCGTCTCTGGACTTATCTGGAAAGAATGTTTTTATCAAAGGTAATAGCATACATTTTGTTAAAGTTGAAACTTGGCTTAATTTGACTTGAGGAACCAAAATCCAGCTTTGGAAGCTGCATCTCCTTTCTGCTTCTAGTTGAAAACTCCGCTGAGCCATTTGCCCGTTTTAGTAAGTTAATTTTCAGAGAAAAGCTGAAGTGTGCACATCTTCCAATTGAAGAAAAATTGACGTGCTAACTCAATCAACTGTGGAAAGCACGTGGTGTTGCCAAATGATGAAATAGGATGCATAATTCGATACCAAAGCAAAATACTGTGGATGCTGGAAATCTGAAATAAAACCAGAAAGTGCTGGAAATGCTCAGCAGTCAATTCGCATCTACGGTGAGAAACAGTGTTAACGGGCGGAATCTTGTGGAGGCCACAGGGGTCACGGCCGCTGGTCAGAGAGCTGGCTAGAGAGCCCCGTTTCGCCTCTTTTCTGAAAGGCCCACAGTATCTTGTGTCACTTGGGCACTTGGCAGACCAGCAACAGGCCTTTTCCAGGATAAAGGACACTGGGGTGGATGTCTCACCTGAGTGCTGCCAACCAATCAGCAGCGCCACCTACAACACCCAGCCAAGGCAGAGGGGGGTTCAACAGGAAGGGCAACTGGGGAGGGGGGCCTCAGCAGTCCCTCTCCATCCAGACTTCGGGGCCCACAATCAGGTACTGAGTGCCTTTGAACGAGGAACCAGCCTGGGAGCCTGCAAGCAAATCTGCCCACCGCTGGATGAATTCCAGCAGTAGCAGAATGAGGCTCTTAAATCAGCATTAATTGCCCACTTAAGTGCCTCAATTGGTTGCGGGGCAGGTAGGCCATCCAGGGGCCTTCCCAACATGAGCTTAATCAGGGTGGAGGCGGGAAAGTGGTGGGGTCCCCACCCACCACCCGATTAAATGCACCCCCACCACCAAACTCAACATGGGGGAGGGCATTAAATTCCACCCAACGTTTCAAGTTGATGATGGGAAGTTCTGATGAAAGGTCATTGACCTGAAACGTTAACTCTGTTTCTCTCCACAGATTATGCATAAATCAATAATATGTGTTGCGAAGTACAGTGGAAACTATTCACATTTGGGATTACAGATGTTGTACAACTTTGAAATTTGCGGTAAATAAAACTTTGATCATATTTCATTTAACCATTTCAAACTCTTTTATACACAACTGAAGATAGCAGATTTCCTGACTATATATTATATATTGAAAATGTTTAGTGGGTCATAACATTTCATTTCAAAATACATGGACAAGTCTCCATGTCCTTTTTCTATTGGAAAGTCAATTTTGTTTTCCTGAAGGGTAAAAGAGGGTGGATTTTAATGTATCCCACTCAGATGAAAATCCTGACTACCTGCTGAGGCCCAGATTTTCATTGTGGGGCTTGAGGAGTTTTTATTTAAACTTACCTTTCAGGACCTATGTTTCTGGTCTGAAGGTTAGAGTGTTCCCTGTGTCTACAGTGGACATCCCTGTCAGCAGACTGTTAAAATTACATCACAGGTCCTAATTGATTAATTGGACCTTGATTTGAATATATTTATGAAGCGTCTAACTGAACTACGTAGACATCTCAAACACTTTCCATTAAAGCAGGTACATGTCAGTTTCCGAGCAGCAAAAACACCGAATGATTCTCACCCTTGCTCCACTCTGTTTCTGAAGGGGGAAGGAGTTAAAATACCCCTCTGATACCTCCTTGATTAGTATCATGTACAAATCTAGGACTACTTCTTCTAGCCCTATATCCTAGTCATTAATGTAAATATAGAGAACAGAACCTCATGGGACACTCCTTTCTACCTCCAATCATTGAGAAAATGCCCTTATCTCCTACTCTCTCTTTCCTCACTTCTAAACAGTTTTTAATCCAATCTGCAACCTTTCCCCTAATTTCTGTTTTCTTTTCATCCATTTTTATCTCCAAAGGCTTGCACTTGCTTCTGATTGCCTCTGGCAGAGTCAGCCCAACAGAAGATTGTCAAGCCTCACCCACCTGCAGTCAGAATATCTCAGCAGCCAGGTCTGGTTTTCTCTGAGTGTACCACTCTATAATATTATCATGGAGGAGGATGAGCAGCAGCACAGGATGCAGAAATGGAAAGTCGAGTATCTTACAAGGAGGATGGGTGCACCCGCCAGGTAGTGCTACCCTCTCCCATCCCGATCTAAGAGGGCAGTACAGAGGCAGTGAAGGCTAAATCAGGACCATTCTGAGAGGGGACTGTCTTGCTGCTTCCATTTCTGCTGATTGACTGCCCTCTCTTGTCTCCATTTCTGCTCATAGACTGTCCTCTCTGTCTTCATTTCTGGTGACAGACTGTCCACCAATATTCATTACAAACCTACTGGCTCCCACAGCTACCTTCCTGCTTCCTGTAAGGGCTCCATTCCATTCTCCGAGTTCCTCCGCCTCCAACACATTTGTTCCAATGATGCTACCTTCCAAAATGGTGCTTCTGACATGTCTTCATTTTTCCTGAACTGATGGCTCCCCACCACTGCGGTCGACAGGGCATCAACCGTGTCCAACCAATCTCCCGCAACTCTGCCCTCACCCCTTCCCCTCCCTCCCAGAACCATCACAGGTCCCCCTTGTCCTTTCTTTTCACCCCACCAGCCTCCGCATTCAAAGGATCATTCTCTGCCATTTCCGCCAACCCCAGCATGATGCCACCACCGAACATATCTTGCCCTCACTCACTCTGTCAGCAATCTATAGGGGCCATTCCTTCCGTGACACCACTTCTCCATCACTCCCAACTCCTTAGCCCCCTCCCGTGGCACCTTCCCATGCAAATGCAGAAGGTGCAACACCTGCCCCTTTACCTCCTCCCTCCTCATGGTCCAAGGCCTCTCACATTCCTTTCAGGTGAAGCAGACTTCACTTGCACCTCCTTAAATTTGGTCAACTGTATCGCTGCTCCCAACGTGGTCTCCTGTAAACACAAGGACAGCAGACACATGGGAACACTGCCACCTGGAAGTTCCCCTCCAAGTCACTCACCACCCTGACTTGTAAATATATCACTGTTCCTTCAATGTCGCTGGGTCAAAATCCTGAAACTCCCTCTCAGTCAGCACTGTGGGTGTACCTACACCACATGGACTGCAGCAGTTCAAGGAGGCAACTCACCACCACTTTCTCAAGGGCAAGTGGGAATGCGCATTAAATTCTGCCCTAGCCAGCGATGCCCACATCTCATGAATGAATAAAAGAAAAGACTGGGTGACCCATTTGCGGAACACCTTCACTCAGTCCGCGAGCATGACCCAGACCTTCTTGTTGCATCTTGCTCTCATGCCCACATGTCTGTCCCTGACCTGCTGCAATGTTCCAGTGAAGCCCAACGCAAACTGAAGGAACAGCACCTCATCTTCCAATTAGGCACTTTACATTCTTCTGAACATCGAGTTGAACAACTTCAGACCATGAACTCTCTCCTCCATTTTGACCCCCTTTTTAATCCTTTTTTTTCCCCCAACACTAAACCCACCCCCTCCACAGGGCCATCTGTCACTTGTTTTTGTGGTTTGCTTTCACACGGCAGTGACCCTTGTTCTGTTCTGCTATTAACGCATTCTGCTATGTTACCTTTATGCCACTATCAGCACCTTCTTTAGTCTTTAACACTACCGTTAATATTCCCTTTGTCTTGTGTACATGACATCTTTGTCAAATCGCTCACATATCCCTGACCTTCTATTTTGCTCCGCCTGCTCCACCCCCTCTTAAACAGTATAAAATCCATCACATTTCTACCTCTCATCAGCTCTGAGACATACAGACTCAAAACATTGACTCTCTCTCTCTCCGCAGATGCTGCCAGATCTGCTGAGTTTTTCCAGCATTTTCTGTTGTTATTCCATTCTCCTCTGCATAAGGGGATGTTTCAACAACCATGCAATAGTGCAGCTCTGTGACTTTCTGAAGGAAGAATGAAGCCTCACGTATTACCCACAATGCTCTCCCAGTGGCTCTGAAAGTGAACACTGCCCTCAACTTCCATAGCAAAGAGTCATTTCCAGGGAGCCAGGAAACATGTATATTTGTCAGAGCACTGCTGTCCTTTACAGCACAGCAGCCTCCCTGATAAGCTTTACCAATACGGAAAAGCGACAACAAAATGGGGTCACAATATGTTATGGGGTTGCGTCCTTCCCCAAAGGCTAAGGAGCATTCATTTCTTTGAGGGCCAGCAGAACACCCACTCAGCAACATAAGCAAGAAGGGATTCTACTCCCTTGACATCCAGTTAACGTGTGACTACAATTTGGACGCCTTGCATATCAACACCCGAGATGCGCAAAGCAGCCATGATGTTTTCATCCTCTAATGTTCGGTCTTTCCTGATTTCTTCAGGGAAGAGGATCAGTCCTATAAATGGCTTTCGGGAGACAAAGCATACCCCTTCCCCACCCACTCCCCGCACCACCCCCATGGCTCCAATGGCTAATGGCGCCAATCAGTCCAATGTGAATTCTCTCCAGGGAACATGAATCCTATTTTATGTAGCTTGGTGGCAACGAACACCCAGAAATGTGTGCAACCTGCCTTTGATTTCTTCCAGGCCTGAATCACGGTGTTCCATCTCCTTTTTCCCTCACTCGGTGGCATGCCTAGCTGCTGTCTGGGTTCAAATGTTAATGTCGCATAAAAGATATTGCTGTGCTATGCAGTGAAATTATTGAAGAGTGAAGTGAAAGAGTCAAGCACTGTTGTTCTCTCATGCATTTGTCCTCAGCCTATTGTTGAAGAGTGCAGGCTGAACTGTCCTTTTGGAGGGTGCACAGTATTCAGCTGCTCACACCCCTCATGCACATTTTTTACACCAATGAACATGTAAATGCCCAGGCTCAGGAAAATCACGTGCAATTTCCACTACAGGCCATTAATGGGTACACATTTTTTTAAAATAAAGTGGTGTAACTAACTTTGAGGATGTTCCAGCCTTTTATTTTTAACGGATAAAGCTTTCTATAAGTGTATCTCAGTTATTCCAGCTTGCAGCCTGATATCTTGCTTTTGTGATTTCGGGAACATTACACAGATCTTTTAAAAATAAGCCAAAAAAGTGTACCTTTATCGACATCCTTTTGTTCTTCACTTGAACCAGTGTCACAGTGGTCACTTTGCTTTGTGAGCGTTCCTAGAAGTTTAGAAATAGTTTGTGACTCACAAGTATAATCCACATTTCAGTTTTCATACAACTTGTCCTAAATTTGTTCACCTAGAAGGACAAGGGCAGCAGATGCAAAGAAAAACAATCACCTGAAAATTTCCCTCTAAGTCTCACAACATCCTGACTTGGATAAATACCACTGTCGCTGGTTAAAATCCTGGAACTCCCTCCCTTACAGCACTGTGGGTGTACCTACATCACATGGACTCAGTGGTTCAAGAAAACAACCCACCACCAATTTCTCAACGGCAACTAGGGATGGGCAATAACTGCTGGCCTTGCCAGTGAAGCTCATATTCCAAGAATGAATAACACAAAGTTCTATACTGGCTCTTGTACACTTGAGGACATGTGAACAAAAGAGCAAATCTCATTCAAACTTGCGGTCAGGCAATGGACTAGTGTTGCTTCTCTGCTAAATGAGCATTTTGTATCAAAAGTGTAATGCACCTTATATTGCACAAATTACACTGCACAGCAATGATAAAACTGCAGAGCTCTACTGCTTTTCTGCTCATTATTTTTCTCAACCTATTTAATAACCTCTCTAACCTCTTATCCTGTTTCCTGACAGTAACAAAGCCTCAGAAATAAAACCAATCAGAAATTACTATTGTGGTTAATACTGTTCATCAAATTCTACAGAGAGCTGGCTATATTCCTTTGAAATTAGATTTGGCCTAATAAAAAAGGAGATTTAAGTTGAAACATTAAATAATATGTAACTGCTAAGCAAATTGGAAGGATTCTCAGTCATAACGATTGCCTTTCTTTTATTATGAGCACATCTACAAAAGCTCAAAATCCCACAGAATATTGGTAGCTCTAGATTCAATATATTAACTAAGTGCAATGTTTGATTCAACTATTGATTATGTGCTATTTTTGTGCTCATCAAGCTGAGTGTTATCAGTAATAGAAACAGAAAAACCTGGAAAGATCAACACCTGTGGAGAAAGGAAGTTGGCTTACAGTGCTGTGACCCTTTGTCAGAGCCAGTTAATGTCTGGAACAAGACCCAGGTGCCCCAACTGCCTTAAGGAGAAATTTGTTAATTTAAATAAATTATTAGGTGTTAGTGAGCTAAATATGCATTTTGTGGGCAGGTTGCCATACTGGATGCATTAGACAGTACACCAAGACGAGCTGAATTGTATAGTAGGGCTCAAGTCTCTGAGGCCAGTATTACAGGGATCCACCACCAATGTACACTAATCTAACAGGTACAAATAAACACATTAGCTCCATAGACTTTAAGCAAATAACCTCCTTTTGCTGTCAATTTCTTAATGTGTCCCTTGACAGTTCATAGTTTGTCGATAATGCTTCCTTAGTGATATTGATGTTAAAGACTGAAGTAATCAGAATTGTGTTTTGGACAGTAAGTACTATTACTTCACTTTTATTCCGAGAATGTTGCTTTAGGATGTAGAAAGGTTTGGAGCTTATGGCCTGAATTTTCCCATCGGCGATTTGGGGGCAGGGCCCACTCGCCGACGGGAAAATGACGCGGGATGAACCCTTTAAATATTTAGGAAGGCGGGCAGACAGCAAAATCAGCTGTCCACCTGCCGACCTGTCAATGGCCAATTGAGGCCATTGACAGGCTAATTAAGATAATTAAAGGCCTGCCCATCCAACCGTAAGGCTGGCGGGCAGGCCAGGAGCCCCAGTGGGCTTTTGATAAAGCATGAAACCTCATCCACCAGCGGGATGAGGTTTCATGTCCATTTTTAAAAAGTCTAATAAAGTTTATGTCCTTTTTATTAACATGTCCCATCTCGTGTGACATTGCCACATGAGGGGGACATGTTAATAATTTTTTAATTTTTCTATTTTTTGTCTTTTCTTACCTGTCACTAATCTCCCTGAGACAGGACTTTGCCTCAGGGAGCAATGCGTGAAAGAGCGCACTTTGACAGATGGGGAATCCCCTCCCCACCCCCACCCCCACCCCCACCCCACCCCCACCCCACACCCCCACCCCCACCCCACCCCTACCCCACACCCCCACCCCACCCCTACCCCACACCCCCACTCCACCCCCACCCCCACCCCTCCACCCCCACCCCCCCACCCCCACCCCCAACACCCCACCACCCCCCCCGCCCCCGTACAGGAAGCGTATAGCACTTCCTGTCGGGCAGGCCAAATTAAGGTCCGCCCACTCAAAATGGCGGCGGGGGTCAGCTGCCCGCCCGCTGCCAAGCTGGTGGGGCCCGCCCGCCATCCGAGGGCAAAATTCTGCCCTATGTCTATCTTTAAATAGATCATGGAGTTTTGTATTATTATTGATGGTTATTGCCCTGTTTTATCATTACTTGGGTGCATCATGTGGGAAAGTCATACATCTTTATAGTGATGATTGGTGCCATTTAAAAATAAATTCAAGCTTCAGCTCTTATCCTAATAACTTCTTCAGCAACAATGGGTGAGAGACAGAGAACTGGAAGCTTCAAGAATAGAACATCAGTAAGGAAATAAGTGGAAGATCAGGACATGTACGAGTTGCAAACAATTTAGAATCAGGTTCAAATTGCCTTAAGCTCAATGATGCAATAATATAATCAATAACAGTATTTATATTTAAATATTTTTCCATTAAAATCACTTTTCATAGCTCTTTAAAAAAATCCAAAGGTACTTACTCACCTTCAAGTGGTTGTTTATCAGAATTTAAAACACAGGATGCAATTGCAGTCATTAAATCATCGCTTGGATTATCTTTACATGAGAGAAGAGAGAGATGAGTTTTGAAAATGATTAATGACATGTTTAGAATATTACACTGTCAGATCACATCATTTTCTTCCATGGTTGTGCATTCAAAACATCCCCAAGTTAAGACATCTGGTGCATTTATACCTGAATGAAACAGCAGAAATTGAAATATTGCTTGAGGTAGAATAAAGCTACATGAAATTAATAATGTTCAATAAGAAACAAAGAGAAAAAACCTGCAAATGTTGGAAATCTAAATTTGAGATGGAAGTGCAGTGTATGGAAATGCACAACAGGTCAATCAGCATCTGTACAGAAAAATGATGGGTGATGTTTCAAGTGCAAGGCCATCAGGAAGGCCTACGCACAAATGTTAACATATCTTTACAAAAGAGCCACTCTTCTTTCCAGCATTTTCTGTTTTTACTTCAAGTTTGAAGATCTGTTAGAACAGTTGAGAAAAACCATATTTAATTTGATGATTATTTGCTCCCTATTTTGAACGTACCTGTGTGTAAAGAGAAAGTGCCAATAACATTATTACTGAGTGTATTGTAGCCAAATTTGTGGATGATACAAAGATAGGTGGGAATGCAAGGAGGAGGACACAAAGAGTCTGCAAAAGGATATGGATAGGGTAAACAAATGGGCAAAAGTTTAGCAGATTTTTTTATTCATTCAAGGGATGTGGACTTCACTGGCTAGGTAGGCATTTATTGCCCATTCCTAATTGCCCTTGAGAAGGTGCCTTCTTGAAACAAATGGTGTATAATGTGGGAAAATGTGAGGTTATCCACTTTGGCAGGAAGAATAGAAAAGCAAAATATTATATAAATGGAGAGAGACTACAAAATGCTGCAGTACAGAGGGACCCAAGTGTCCTCCTACATGAAGTACATAATATTAGGATGCGGTAAGGTAGGCAAAGAAAATGTTGGTCTTTATTGCAATGGGCATGGAGTATAAAAGTAAGGAATCTTGCTGCAACTGCACAGAGCTTTGGTGAGACCTTACCTAGAGTATTGCATACTGTTTGGTTCTACTTCTTTATTGAGGGATATACAGGTATTTGCATTGGAAGCTGTTCATAGAAGGTTCACATGGCTGATTCGTGAGATGAAGGGGTTGTATTATGAAGAAAGGTTGAACAGGTTGGGCTTATACTCATTGGAGTTTAGAAGAATGAGAGATCATTTTATTGAAAAGTATATGGATCTGAGGGGTCTTGACAAGCTGAAAGGATGTTTCTCGTCATTGGGGTACCTAGAACTAAGGGCCTAACTAAAGGCTGAGTTACTTACGTCAGCTGGGGCCCCAAGGGGCTGAATGCCGGGAGCAATCCTGCCTCGGCTGTTTGGGAAAATCCCAGCCGCATTTTGGGCCCATCCAGCAACTAATTAGTTGCCACTGGGGTTTCTTTTCAGGTAAGGTTTACTAGACTAATACCAGGAATGGGCAGGTTGTCTTATGAGGAAAGGCTTGACATGTTAGGCTTGTATCCACTGGAATTTAGAAGAGTAAGAGGTGACTTAATTGAAACCTTTAAGATCC
The DNA here is from genome assembly GCF_964194155.1 of Cetorhinus maximus. Taxonomy (NCBI): domain Eukaryota; kingdom Metazoa; phylum Chordata; class Chondrichthyes; order Lamniformes; family Cetorhinidae; genus Cetorhinus; species Cetorhinus maximus. The sequence goes on along the minus strand of NC_135894.1, from coordinate 33,569,423 downwards.
TGAGGGGATCCTGACAGGTTTGATGTGGAGAGGATGTTTCCTCTTGCAGGAGAATCTAGGACTAGGGGTCACTCTTTAAAAATAAGGGGTCGCTCATTTAAGGCAGAGATGAGGAGAATTTTTTTTCTCTCATAGAGTTGTGAATCGTTGGAACGCTCTTCCTCAAAAAGTGGTGGAAGCAGAGTCTTTGAATATCTTTAAGGCAGAGCTAGATAGATTATTGATTAACAAGGTGTTGACAGGTTATCGGGGGTGGGCAGGAATGTGGGGTTGAGGTTACATTCAGATCAGCCATGATCTTATTGAATGGCAGAGCAGGCTCGAGGGGCCAAGTGGCCTCCACCTGCTCCTAATTCCTATGTTCAGATATTAAGGGAGGAGAGCTCACCTCCGAGAGTTGCCGGCCAATGGGAGGGCTTGCAGCACTTCAGTCTCAGCTATGCCATCCGGATTGCTGGGACTGTACCCACCGGACAGGAAAAGTGACTGAAGCCATCCCCGGAACAAAGTGAGTGGGGTCAGTGATTGTTGAGGGTGGGGTGATGTTGCCGCTCAGGTAGGCCACTGCAGCCAGGGAGATCCTCAATGGACCACGGAATGTCAATTTAGGAGTGCACTGCTCCCCCGATCCTGCAGGGAGGCTGTCAGTGATCACCAGACAGTCTTTCAAAGTGGCAGAGGGTCCACCTGTCACTAGTAAAATGTCAGCAGCAGCAGGAAGGCCACAGCCACTCCGCCCTACACCCTCCTTCACCATTTTATGGAGCCCATCTGTCTCCCCGCCCATCCCTAGAGGGCTGGTAAAATCCAGCCCATAGTTTCAGAATAAAGGATCGCCCAATTAAGATGACGATGAGGAAGAATTTCTTCTCTCAGAATCTTTGGAATTCTTTAGCTCAGAAAGCAGTGGAGGCTGAGTCATTGAATATACTTAAGGCTGAGATTTCTGATCTATAGGACAGTCAAGTGTTATGGGGAACAAGTCAGCAAGTACGGGTAAGGTCAAGGTCAGATCAGCCATGATATTGAATGGCAGAGCAGGCTCAAGGGGCCATATGGTCTTCTCCTGCTCCCATTTCTTATGTTCTTATTTGGGGAATTGGTTTGAATACATTATTGCAAGAAAGCTTAATTAACATGTGTAGGTATAGTTAAGAACTCTTTCAAATAGTAATTCTCTCACATTGTTGGCCTCAGCATTTTAGGGCTCTGGTTCACTCTCAATGTTCTCATGACTTGGAGACTTCACCAGGGTCAACAGCACAACAGCCAGTTGGGAGGAAGTCATATTCCATCACACTTATAGTGGTACTGCTGGTAAAGAGGTGAATCTTGTCCGTAGAGTTGCCACAAAAAGGCGATAGCATTGCGTTGTCACCACAAGAAAATGTCATGCAATTAAAAATAACTTTTCACCCACAGTTCTAAATACATCAGTTTCTAGCCCACTCCTTTGCTTCTCAGTATTATAACTACTGAATAATTTATCAAATTATTGTATTGTGATATCCTATCTTCCATTCTGGTTTAGTCTGATTAATGAATTTAAAACTACCATAGACTCTATCTGAACATATATTTACCAAGCTTTTTCTCCCAGTTTTTAATTTCTATCTGTCCAATCCGTATTCCGTCTGTTATGGGCTCATCCTCCCGAAATGATTCATTAAGTAATTTCCGCAGCAGAGTCGTTTTCCCAGCGCTCCTGTAGCCACAAACAGTCAATGTCCGGACATAAAATGGGACCTTTCCTTGCTGAAATACATTTTGAAGTTTTATCTTGAGTTCATCCATCACGTTTTCATTTTGAGTTTCTGCCAATAAGTAAAGACTTATGTCAGACTCAATAAGCAATAAATAAGTCATTCGTAAAGTTGATGCCATTCACTGCTCCAAAGAGGAGGTTTTACCAACTATTATATTTTGTGCCAAAGAAGCAATGATTCACATTATGAACTATGCTTGAAAAATATGAAGGGCCTGAAAATTTGAGAGGTTACTGACACACTCATGTTCCTGCCATTAATCTGTCAGGAAACTGATGAATCAGGCCAGGCACATAAGGGCTCATCATGGGCTCCAGTTTCCAGGGAACCTTGTTTTAAAGAGGGACCTCAGTCAGCCCTAGATGCAGACGTCTGTGTCAGATGCCAGTAGCCAGCAGGCAAATTGGGATCCTACAGGTTGGGCTTGGTCCTTACATTGGATTGTCTTGGTGGAATAGTGGAACAGTGTTAATGGGGTCCACCTTGGGGACCCAAGTCATCACCTGGACCTTCAAAGAACTATTAGAGATTCAAGAATTTCATCTGCCAGTGGGCTGTGTGTTCCTGATTTCTGGAAAGACCCCTCCCCAAAGTGGAACAACTTTTGAAAGGATTCCAAAAATGTTTACATCCTACATTTCTCAGCACCTCCTTTCATTGTTGAATTTTGATTGACAAGTGTAATGAATGAAAAATACCTACCAGCTGCCACCTCTGTTGAAGTAAGTTCACTTTGGCAACAATCTGGCATGTCATCATCACTTTCAAGCCCACCGTTAAGCAATTCAGTCACATTCGTATCTGCCGCAAAGTCTTTAGCCAACTTTTCCAGGTTACGCTTTCCAATTATCTCCAGTTTTCTTCCTATCGATTTTGATTGAAACTCGTCCACATCACCTTGGTGATCATTGCCTTGTGATGTTTTATGCCCTAATAGTACTGCTTGCACATCTTCAACTAACTTGCCCACGTTTTGCCTTCCTGATTTCTCCAGCTTTTTTCCTGCAGCTTTAAGAAACTTGGCCATTTTTTAAAAAAACTTGGTCACAGCACAAACCCAAGGCAATCGATTATCTGTTTTATAAAGCAGGTTGATAAACTGGAGGGAAGTAGAAAGGTAAATCCATCAGGTAAGGAAATGATAAAAGCAATATAAACAGCGTTAGTAATAGTGCTGGATCTTCCGTATAGTTAGCAATACCAACTAAATATTAAAGGAGCTTAGGATGGTTACTACAAGTGGGTTAAAGGCTGCCACTACCTTACAAAAATCTATCCACCTTACTGCTGAAAATTTCAATGGAACTAGCATGCTCCTCTGACCACACTCTGATCTCCTTTCTCAACATTTCTGTGCTCATTGCCGGAAAATCCCCTCCCCTTTTCGTGCTTTTTATGCAAACAGAGGCGGAAAATCCCGGCCATTAAGTCTGTTTTTTCATCACTTTCAGTTCCGCTGAAGGACCTCGGCGATTATCTTTCTAATCCGGTGAATTTTAATAATGCTTCTTCTGTACAATGGCGGAAATCGTCTCTAATAAATAAATACAACGTTAATATTCTTCAGCACCAAGTTTTCATATCTGCCCTTATTCCTTGTGTCTGTTTATTTCTCTCTGCTATCTACAGCGTTTCTAATTTCATTGTAATATACGAGGCTTCATTCTTTAACAAACAATTGGCCGAAAACCGTCGACATTTGGTAGAAGCGACAATTGGTAATAGCTAACATTTCGGTTTAAATTCGGACTATAAGGGGTACTTACTACAAGTGGAAAGGTTCAAAGACGAAACTGAAAGAACTCGGGAAGAAGCTACTGCATTCCTCAAATGGAAGGGGAAGAACTATAAAAACAAAAAGCTAAAAGCTACTGCGGATGCTGGAAATCCAAAACAAAAACAGAATTACCTGGAAAAACTCAGCAGGTCTGGCAGCATCGGTGGAGAAGAAATCAGTTAACGTTTCGAGCCTTCACGGCCCTTCGGCAGAACTGAAGCATAGTTAGAAGAAGGGAGAAATATAAATTGGTTTAAGGTGGGGGGGGGGGGGAAGAGAGAAGTTGAGGGTGTGGTGATTGTGGAGATAAGCAGTGATAGGAGCAGCTAATCAAAAGATGTCACAGACAAAAGGATCAAAGAGGTGTTGAAGGTGGTGATATTTGTCTAAGAAAAGTGCTAATTAAGAATGGAAGACAGGACACTCAAAGTACAGTTCTAGTGGGGGTGGGGTGGAAAAGACTAACAAGGTTTTAGTTTTAGATTTAAAAATAATGGAAATAGGTGGGGAAAGAAGAATCTATATAAATTATTGAAAAAAAAGGGGGGGTGGGGAGAAACGGGGTGGGGATGGGGGGAGGGGGAGTTTAAGATCTAAAGTTGTTGAATTCAATATTCAGCCCGGAAGGCTGTAAAGTGCCTAGTCGGAAGATGAGGTGCTGTTCCTCCAGTTTGCGTTGGGCTTCACTGGAACAATGCAGCAAGCCAAGGACAGACATGTGGGCAAGAGAACAGGGTGGAGTGTTAAAATGGCAAGCGACAGGGAGGTTTGGGTCTTTCTTGCGGACAGACCGCAGGTGTTCTGCAAAACGGTCGCCCAGTTTGCGTTTGGTCTCTCCAATGTAGAGGAGACCGCATTGGGAGCAACGAATGCAGTAGACTAAGTTAGGGGAAATGCAAGTGAAATGCTGCTTCACTCGAAAGGAGTGTTTGGGCCCTTGGACGGTGAGGAGAGAGGAAGTGAAGGGGCAGGTGTTGCATCTTCTAGGGTTGCATGGGGAGGTGCCATAGGTGGGGGTTGAGGAGTAGGGGGTGATGGAGGAGTGGACCAGGGTGTCCCGGAGGGAACGATCCCTATGGAATGCCGTCAGGGGGGGTGAAGGGAAGATGTGTTTGGTGGTGGCATCATGCTGGAGTTGGCGGAAATGGCGGAGGATGATCCTTTGAATGCGGAGGCTGGTGGGGTGATAAGTGAGGACAAGGGGGACCCTATCATGTTTCTGGGAAGGAGGAGAAGGCGTGAGGGAGGATGCGCGGGATATGGGCCGGACACGGTTGAGGGCCCTGTCAACGACCGTGGATGGAAAACCTCGGTTAAGGAAGAAGGAGGACATGTCAGAGGAGCTGTTTTTGAAGGTAGCGTCATCAGAACAGATGCGACGGAGGCGAAGGAACTGAGAGAATGGGATGGAGTCTTTACAGGAAGCGGGGTGTGAGGAGCTGTAGTCCCTCCCCCCATCCCCACCCCGTTTCTCCCCACCCCCCCTTTTTTTTCAATAATTTATATAGATTCTTCTTTCCCCACCTATTTCCATTATTTTTAAATCTAAAACTAAAACCTCGTTAGTCTTTTCCACCCCACCCCCACTAGAGCTGTACTTTGAGTGTCCTGTCTTCCATTCTTAATTAGCACTTTTCTTAGACAAATATCACCACCTTCAACACCTCTTTGATCCTTTTGTCTGTGACATCTTTTGATTAGCTGCTCCTATCACTGCTTATCTCCACAATCACCACACCCTCAACTTCTCTCTTTCCTCCCCCCCCCACCTTAAACCAGCTTATATTTCTCCCTTCTCCTAACTATGCTTCAGTTCTGCCGAAGGGCCGTGAAGGCTCGAAACGTTAACTGATTTCTTCTCCACCGATGCTGCCAGACCTGCTGAGTTTTTCCAGGGGAAGAACTATTCCCAGTTTCGAGCAGTTCTCCCTTTTCCTCCTGTCTGTATTTTCGTTCAACCAATGGAAAGCGTTCAGCTTTTGGAAAGTCCTCTGTGAGCTCATTCATTAATGCACAAACCCAGAACAATATGCACTCTAGGATTTCCTTAAAGGCTGCCTTTCCTCCTCCCCACTTTCTATTGCCTCCTTGTTTACCTCGTTTCTCTATTCTTCTTGGTCACTTCCTCCTTCTTTCCCTTTCCTCATATACCCCTCTCACCCCAACCGTATCCGCTCTTATCTTCCTTCACTCCTCCCTTCCCATTTCCTTCCTTTCCCCCACCCCTTACCCTTCTCTCCCCTACCCCTCCCTTTTTTTCCACCCTGGCCTTCTGTCCTCCCTTCTTCAACACTTCTTCCCTTCCCCACCCCTCCCACTCTCCCTTCTTCCCTTCCCCCACTTTTCTTTCTTCCCTGCAGTCTCTTTTCCGCTCTCCAGTAGACAGTGCCATTGATGATATCCGTGTAATATTGAAGGCCCTGTATGAAATGTGTCTTTTTGTTAACGTGACTGATATGAATTAGCTAACTTCACATTTGTATATTTGCCGAACTCTCCTGGACTGCCACATGCTCCAAAATCATCTGCATTGCCTTGAAATGTTCTGGATTTTGCTAGCACTCCCTCCCTCCCAGGCCTGCAGAGCTGGAGATGTGGGACTCACAGAAAGAGGGGAACTGAATGGGCCAGAGTCACCTGGGTGGATGGCCTGGGGCGTGCACCTGCTGATCCTGCTCCCTATGGGTGCCTGAGAGCCCCTGGCTGACTCCTTGAGAGGAAAGGGCAGCTGGAATGAGTTTGAGATGCCCCACCCCCTCACGCGTTGACAGTGATGGATGCCTGCAAGTGCCTTAGCAACGGAGTTCAGCTCCTGCAGCAGTACAGGACCAATGTCCTGGACCAAGGCCTCCATGCCAGCTGCGATCCTGTCACTGTTGATCTTGGAGTGTTGGCATGCCAGCGCTATCAGCTCAGACTTAAGACACACAGACTCCTCCATCATGCTTTACAATCTGAGAAGTGCAGCAGACAGCCCTTCCTGATGTTCCCGAACTTGTTTTTGCAGCTCCAGCAACTGAAGCAGAACCGAGTCCAGAGGCTCGTCATCTGACTCAGACTCATCAGATTCCTGGCTTCTGGCTTCTTCTTCAGTGAAGAAACAGTGCTGGCTGTTTATTACACTTACACTGCCCACAGGTTTTTTATGGGCTTTTGACTGGAAACTTATTATCACTGGGTGTCTGATCCTGCACGTGCTCACTATTAGGGATTTGTGATATGTGTGAGCAGAGCAATCAACCCTCTGTCTCTTCATCCAATCAAACTGAAAAACCCTCAATAAGATATGTAGAGTATAAACCAGGAAGTATAAAGTGGATTCAATTCATTGTGAAATTAATGTTGAAAGCAAAATAGAGGGAAAGAAAAATCAAATTAAAAGAAAGATTGGTGACACAGGAGAATTTTTTTTTAAATCTCAAATCTCCAACAATAATTACACTCTGAAGAAATGAGACTCCACACTGGTAAAATAAAAATTTCAATGCCAGAGAAGTTGCTTGACAGTAATTGAGACTCACTGTGCCAATTTCACTTACATTTGAATCCAGCAGTCCTAACTTTAAACGTTGTGTTTAGTGGGTACTGGCAATTAAGTACTGCAACTTCGAACACTGACATGGATTCCAATGTGGGTTACCCACCTGTACGGAATCATAGAAGGTTACAGCACAGAAGGAGGAAATTCTGCCCATTGTGTCTGTGCTGACTCTCTGGAAGAGCAACTCACCTAGTCCCAATCTTACCCCTTTTACTTGTAGCCCTGCAGTTTTTTTTCACAGCCTGTGGATGAGGAGGACAGATTAAACAGGAGCTTCCTGATTTCTGTATTCAGATGTGCAAACTTTGGAAGTCACTGCAACAGTTACTCTTAATGCAAAGTCCAAGTGTTATAGATATGGGCCAGTGGATTCTTCCAAGTTATCCACCATCTGTAGCACATCTATTGAAAGTGTCTTTGTAGCCTGTATGTGCTCTTGTATCATTTCCCATCTGGGCTCCATAGGGCAGTAATTCCTCAAATTTCTAGTGTAACTCAGATGTTCCTCATCTTCCATTCCCAGGTCCTCCCACTTCATGGTGCCCTGGTTGTCACCCTGTGATGTTCCTTCAGACTCACTTAACGACATCCCTCTGAGTGGTGATTGACATGATGGCACAGACCAGGTGGGATGTAGAGATGGAGTCAGGCTGCTCTTCGGAATGCTGCTCTGATTCTTGCTAAAATGAAGCTGGAAGAAATCAAAGGAGATACTTTTTTCTGGTTTGGGGGAGATCTCTAAGAATGGAGATTAACAATCATCATAATCTCTTTGGAAAAAGAGACCTTGAGCTTATTTCTTCATTTTCCTTCACAATCCAGTCCAAAGTCAGGCAGGATTGTGCCAGAAATGTCCAGATGATGAGGTAGTGAGCCCTCTCCACTTCAACTGAGATGTGAGCCAAAGCTGTTTTTTGTTCTGTGCCCCAATATCACTGAACATCCTTTGCAGTGAGCTCACATAGAGGTTCACTCTGATGACAGATCGGACAAAAACTTGATTAGGTAGTTCACAAATCCACCAAATTGTTGAACTACCTTCCCATCTCTTGGTTGCTGCATCGCTGCTACAGCTCTCACTTTATCAGGATCAGGGTAAACTCCTTTTGGCATCAGTACATGACCTACATACTTGACTTCAGTCATCTTCAGCTGAAACATTTTCTTGTTCAGCTTCAGGTTCATGTAGTGAGCTCTCTCTAACAATCTCACTAGATTCCAATCATGGTCTGCAATGATATCTTCTATCATATCTAAAAGATCATTCATGATCCCTTCCACTCCCTATCTCATGCTGTCTACATTGGTACATATGCAGAGCAGTACAAATGCCAAACATCATGTGCACCTATCTTTACCTCCCAAATGGCATTGTGAACATTGTCAGAAAACTGCTGCTTTCATCCAACTTCACTTGCCAGTATCCATCCTTACATCTTGGGTAGTAGTAAAGACCTTTGCCTTCGCAGGTTGAGATGAACCTCTTCAATGGTTGTGATAAGATAGTGTCAGGAAGATATAATAATTCTCATAATATTATTGGAATTTATTGTAAAATAGAGTAATAGTGAGATGTGTCTATATGTGTTTGTGTGTGTGAGTGAGACTTAATTGAATTACAGGCAGCTAGTCTGGGTGTTTTGATGTAAGAAGAGAGGCTAGGTTTGAAATGTTAATTAGGTAAACATGGGAAGTTTAGAAACATAGGTGTCAAGGGAACATTTGCATTTTTAAATAAACCAGACTAGATTGTTTTCAAAGGAGAGGTGAAATGTGTCCCTTAGCCAGGTGAAGTTTAGAAACAGTGTGTTTATTTTTCCCAAAGATTACTTGGAAAACTTAGTGCTATGAGAGGTTTTTATTAACAGGAAGATAAAGCCCAAAGACGTAATGAAACAATGGGTATTTGCATTCAAAAAGATGAAAATATGTATAAAGGAGAGAAGGCTGTTTGTAAGGGAAGGTATTTTAAGGCCTTAACGAAAGTGTAGCTGGGAGTTAGATTGGTTAGGGGAATTTAGAAGTTATCATAGTAGTAATTTGTAGATCCATGTATGTATATATTTAAAAATCATTTCTCTTATTAATAAATGTTTAATCTAGTTTTGTAAAACCTATAAGACTTGGTGGTCTTATTACTACTGAATTCAAAGCACGTATCTCGAAAGTTATACAAACTGTGAAACAAGTTGTGGCAGTTGTTTCAAGTCTCCCATTGGGATTTGAACAACTCAGCATTTACTATTGGCTGTGTCATAACAATAGTGAGATCTTTTCAAAGCTTTATTGAGGTCCTTTAGATCTGTACATTCTCTAAACTTTCCATGTTTTTTCACTACACCAATGCTGGTAATCTAGTCTATACAAGTTGTCACTTTCTTGATTATTCTCATCTTTTCAAGCTCCTCTATCTTGTCTTTCAGGCTGGACCAGAGAGCAGCTGGAACTCCGCTCGAAAGATGCTGAATTGGTCTCATAGTCTCATTTACGTCAAGATAATATTCACCGTCAAGGCACCCAAAACACTCTTGTAAGCTACCAGGATCAGTTTAGCAGTCACCAGTTTGGTATATTGCAAAACACTGCAAATCTCATCTACTCCATGAGGGTTATCAGTCCAAGCTTTTGACTTGTTTCAGCTGCGATAAAGGGAGCTTGAGATCTGAAGTTCAGCCTCCTATTTTACACCCTACCCCCAAAGCTCATCAAAACCTCTGGTGACTGTGTCTTAACTCAAACCAAGTTATGTTCACAAGTTGCTCCTGTGTGCACAGACTTACAATGGCTTGAGGCAATGCACATCCCTACAACACCCGAAGATTTCTGAATTTGTCAAATTCTGGCCTCTTCCCTATCCCCAATCTTCTTCACTCCACCATTGGCAGCTGTGCATTCAACTGCCTACACACTAAGCTCTGGAATTTTTCCCTAAACCTCTCTGCTTCCCTGCCTCTCCCTCCTCTTTAAAACCGACCTCTTTGACCAAGCTTTTTGTCATCTGTCCTAATAGCTCCTTCTGTGCCTCAGTGTCAAAGTTTGCTTGTTAACTCTTCTAGGAAGTAGTTTTGGGGTGTTTTACTGTGCAAAGGTGTCATATAAATATAATTTGTTGTTATTCTAAGAAACTCAATTACAGAAAGGGACTGAGAACAACAGAGAGTTGCTGGGAGTGACATTCAGTTTAAGTATTAGGAAGTGAGCATTCTGCTGATAGAAAATTGCTGAGTTCAATGTCAGGTGATTTGAAATGGTAGAAACTCTTATTGAGGGAATCTGAATTTAAATGTCAAGCAGTATGAAACATGGCAAGTCAGGCATAGAGATTATCTGATTTAATATGTTAAGGCATTTAGAAGCACAGTGTCTTTGTGGTAGATGGGCCAATGGATTTGAATGACAGTGAAGGATGGAACAGGAACTTGGGAATTAGAATCTAACAGTTATTTTTTTTTTACCCTGTCCAGACTCAATGCATTAATCTGCTATACATTTGATGAATAATGAATATAATTGTTTAAACATAAAATCTCCTCTAAATATGTCTGCAGAGCAAATTTGTAACATTAAACTAGTTTTGTTATTACTGCCACACCACACCTATTTATTTTCCTACATTTTTGAGGAAGTATTTTGCAAGAAATATTTTATTGCAACATTCAGAGAAGTGTCATGAATGTTTAACTATGATATTAGATTTTAAAGGCAACTGTTTTTGAGGTACATTTCTGTTTTTCAAACCTTTATATTGAGCTTGAAAGCCTTTTTCAAAAATGGAAGCAAGGACAGAAAACCTGGCGCCTTTCAGTGCTTGTTCAAACCTTGTCAGACTCTTACCTCTAGAGCTGGCTATGAAGAGTCATTAAAATAGTCGTTTGATAGTATAGATCTTGAGTATTGCTGAGAAAAGAGACATGTTGAAGCTTTTCAACTTACACTCACCAAGACACTTTGCAAGAATACCAATATAAGGGGAAAAGAACAATTTATACTCTAAATGAAGAGAGTGCTGATTGGTTGGCAAGTGGACTCTGATTGGAAGAGATGTTGCTGAAGGCTGCACCAGTGATGGTGAGTGACAATTAACTGCCAAGCATTGTTTGAAATTTAAACCAGGCAGCTTGACCCTGCTTGGTTAAGGTATTGCCCTGAGGAATGAGTCAGCGAATGGCTGTCACTTATGTTGTTTAGCTGAAACAGGTGCAATGTGTGTACATATTCTTTCTGTCTGCAAAGAACAAGGTCCTGTGTATTAATACATGTAGCTTCCAGTACACGCCAATGCACCATGCTGTGAGCCCCACTGACAATCTTAAATTGGTTGTCAATGTAATTTTTAGCACATTGAGGATTATTTAGCAAATGTTGTCCAATCGCAGAATCACACCTAATGTTGGACGCTGTGTTTTGAGTTTTTCAAGCACGGGCTGGTTAGGTATGGTCTTTACCTTGCCCATTGCGAATAACGGCTAGGACATGTTGTTTGACATGATCCACCAGTCTTTGAGACGTACAGCCTACATACCTAGCATCATACTGGCACTGAAATTCATATACCACATTACTCATTTGTGTGATCGGCAGAATGTCTTTTTTTCCTGATGGCAACATCCAAATAAAAAAAGATTTCTGTTAGTGGTGAATACCACTCATGTTGTTACTGCGTTGTAGCAGCGTGAAACAGCTAGCTTTACCTGTTGCTCAAATTTTTGGTATACCTTGTCCTTCCAGGGTAGACTGGGCACTTTTCAGGGCTGAAAGTGTGGCTTTAGGCCGGTTCATGAGTTTACATGATATACAGTGTGAAATGATCTGATCAGGGTAGCCATTATCCTGCAGGATGCCTTTGATGCATCCTATTTCAGTATCAAGCTTACATGGGGATTAAATGGTTCAGCCCATACTTACAAAGTTGCTGATAAGACTAATCTTATAGCGTGTGGAACTGTAAGAATCCCAACGTATATATTGCCCAATGAAGGTAGGCTTGCAGTAGACTGTGGTAGAGAACCCCTGGCAAATTTCTCAACAAGTACATCAAGAAAGTGGGGTTTATTTCACTGCTCCATTTCAAAGGTGAATTTGGAGCCAGACTTTGGTAACCTCCAGGAAGGCAGGGACACCAGGGACCCTTGATCCAACGCTCCTTCAGCTAGGCTACCAAAGATCAGCTTCAAACACATGCCAGGGCTGCTGCCTCCATCCCGGTTGTCTGAAAGGACCCTTTCATTTGAACACAAAGAGCAATCAGTGCATGTACAATAAAGTTCAGAACCACTTACGTTCAGCATTAGATACTGGCGTACCCTGCACCAATAAAATATAAAGGTGAAGCATACACAGGCCATGATGACAAAAACAAAATTTATCTCCTGATGACACTTCAAAACTATTTACATAAACATTTCTGGTCTTCAATCCCAGACCAGTATAGATAAAGTAAACAGAAATGAACATAAAATCACCTGCGACCTGTCCGTCTTGTGCTCAAGGTGCCTTTAACTTACGTTTGCGAATGCTATGTCTCGGTGCTCCCCCTTCGCTGGCACTGGCCTTGGAGGCAGCCTACTGCCTCTGCTGTCTTGTTGGCCTTGATGACCTTGGCGGCTGTCCTCTGGCCAATGGAGCCTGTGCTGGCCCCGCCTGGGAGGGAGCGGCCAGTGCCATGCCTGGCAATTCCCAATCATCGCAGCCTCATCAGAGGCCATGGTCACAGGCAGAGGGGTGGAGGAGCTGCTGCCATCATCCAGAGCACCCTGAGGGGAGCCTGCAGAGATGACAGGCAGCTCGTGTGCCAACGTGAGGTCGCTCTGGACCTCCCGGCTCACCATTGATGGACGGGCACCTAGCTGGGATACTGGGTGCCTCATCCATCTCCCGCACTGATACTGACCACCTGAGGGACCCCTCATTCAGCCCCTGGAGCTGCCTCTCCATGAGAGTCGCCACTCTCTCAATGGAAGAGGCAATGCACTTGCCCATGACAGTCAATGCAGTGCTCACACTCCTCATGGACTCCTCCATCACAGAGACAATGGCACACAGACCCTCATGGATTTCCACCAGATCCTCCCACACATCTCGCTGGACATCCAGCAGGACAACTCCAGATGCTCATCATCAGCCTTCAACTGAGCATTGTCCTGGTCCCCAGTAGTCCTCCAACTGCCATCGCCCTGGACACCCTCTGCCTCCACCTGAACCTCAAGCGACTGTGAAGTACCCTCACCAATGTGCACCGAGATACCAGCCACCAATATAACACCCATCGAGTTGCTGGTATCTGCACTGGTGTCTGCTTCAGAGAGCGGGTGTGACACAGGTACAAGTGACACCAGGTTTTCCTCCAGTGTCAGGGGTGGCCCTTCTGGGTCTGCAGATTGGACGCCTGCTGGTGAACCTAAAAGGATGAAGAAGGACATGTCATTAGTTAAAGTCATCACGCTGTCACTGCGCATGCCAGGCACCCTGGAGATCTGCATCGTGGTGCCATCGTCTTTCAATGATCAATGGGGACTCCAGGTTTGAGGCTCACATCAGTGAAGAGACTACACTAGAATGGTTACACAATCCAAAAGTCTCACCTCTGTGCACTGCACTCTTACCTTCGCCTGGCACCCCTACCTCTCCACGCTTGGTTGCACAGGGAGCGTGCCGGCTCTCCAGCTCCGGGGTGTCATGCTACAACCAGGAGAGCAGCAGCAGGTTGGGTGGGCCTCCGCCTGTACATGCCCTCTCAGCTTGGCTATGGCTCATCTTTCCCTGAGAGGACAGAGGAGCATTGATTAGTCCACTCTCTACCTGCAGCGCCATTGCAGCCTGGCCAACCCCAGCTGAGGAACACCTTGCAGGGCACATCCACGTCATGGCCCTCGAGCTGCAAGGCACTCAGTCCAAGCAGCCAGGGCTCACCCCCTTGGCCAGCTCTGGCATGATTGACAGTTGGCACTCAGACTCTAACACCCCTGAGGTCCACGGGGAGAATGGCCAAACTTTAACACTTCTGCATACTGACCCATGCCAACATGGTGCTTACCCTTCTTGAGCGCAGCAGGTCATTGAAGCACTTCCGGCACTGGACCCAGGTGTGCCGCACTATGTTATGGCTGCTCACCATTGCTGCCACCTCCTCCCATGCCCTCTTGGTGAGGTGCGGTGGCCTCCTCCTCTCATCTCTGGGGACAAGGGTGTCCCTCCTGGCAGCCACCTCCTCCATGAGGAAAGCGAGGCAATCATCAGAGAATCACATGGCTGAGTGCCCACCCGACCTGCCGTCCCGCCAGGCGTATGCAACCACACTCGAATCTATCGTTGGGGAACCTGACAGTCTTTCTGGGGCTGCCTGGGCCGTTTTTAAACCGGCTGCCAGGTCCCCAATGGACTCGGCGGCCGGCAGGCCCCCGTCCCCACCCCCCGCCTCGGCCCTTCCTGGCCAGTGCAGAGCTGCATTTCACACTGGGTGGGCCCAGGAGCGGCCTGTCAGCGTGAAATCATGGTCGGGGCCTGATCACAGGCAGCGGTCGGTTTCATGGCCGTTCCTGGGCCCACCTGCCCGACGAGGGGAAAATCCTACCCATGGACTTCTTGTCTTTGTTGTAGTGATGTAATTAGATTCGGCCATCTTGCCATAGATTTGAAACTACTTTTAAACATCTATTTAAAAGTCCCATGTTTGATATTAGCACGTCCTCGTAACACCTCCCCCACCATGCAGAATGAAATGTGACATCAGAACATTCCATTATAAGGTCGCAAATAATAAAAACCATGCACACACAAACAGGTTCCTCAAACACTCGAATTTTAAACCTTTTACTGATACAGCTATATTCTGTTTAAGTCTGTGATAAGGTAATTTTGTGCTGAGTTACTCTGGCTAAAGCATCAACTATCACATTGTTTTTCTCTGCAATGTGGCTAAACTTTGGGTGGTAAGGTTGTAAGAGCAACCTCCACCAAAATAGCCTTGCCCGAGGGTTCTGAATTTTTTTGTTCTTTTTGAGTCCGTGTAGGAATGGGACTGTTTGGTATTGTCTAGTGGGTTTGCATATTCACTCACACCTGGGGGTCGGACTCTAGTTATATCCGGGATTTTCCGGCCCTGTCCCGGGTGGGACCCGCCACGGGCGAGGCGGTGCCCCAGCCAGAAGCCCATTGACTTGCGGTGGGACCTGACGATCCCGGCGGTGGGCGGGTGTGGAAAATCCCACCCAATGTTCCTGTTCCATAAATTTCTGTTAACAACCATGTTGCTTCTGGTTAGCTGCGGGGGTAGGGACAATGCTCTAGGCTTGTCTCTGCAGTCACAATTGTTAATGCCCATGAGCTGCCACACAGAATTGCTTGTAGTATGCAAATGTCTCTAACTGCATGAGTTGGCTGGCTTAACAGCTTTCAGCCCTTCAGTGGCCATTTCCACTATTGACAAATCTGATTTCTAGGATGTTAGCGGGGTGCAACTGACCCATGCCAACACGGTGCTCACCCTTCCTGAGCGCAGCAGGTTATTGAAGCGCTTCCGGCACTGGATCCAGGTGTGCCGCACTATGTTATGGCTGCTCACCTGGGCTGCCACCTCCTCCCATGCCCTCTTGGTGAGTTGTGGTGGCCTCCTCCTCTCATCTCTGGGGACTCGCTTCCTGCCCCTCATCTTCAGTGGGATTTGCAGCTAAACTGCTGGGTTTGGTGGGATTTAAAACTTGGACTTGGTCATTTGAATAGCCAGTGGATAATTCTACATGGATTTCGCTGGTATGTCCTTTGTGGCTTCCAGAAAGAGGTGTTCATTTTAAGATGTGTTACCTTCACTTTCTCTTTTGCTTTGGGAATAGCCTTTCCCCTAATCGGCCCCATGGCCTCTGGGACACTACTGCCCTCAGGTGACTGTCCAGCTCCTGCTGTACTCCCTGTGGCTCTTCAATTAAGGGAGGCATCTCCCTCATTTCCTGTTTGTCTGCGTGTGAACGTCCCTGGTCCCCATTTAAATCTGGAAAGAAGGCTTATGCTTGCTATACTTCAGGCTCATTCCCTTCAAACTTTGCCTTTCCTGTCTTAGCATTTTTTGCTTTCCCTGGGTCCTGTCTTAACCACCTTAAGTTCACCAGGCTCTACCCTGGCCTTTTTTAACACTGCGGGCTCTATCCTGGCCCCTTTTAATTCTGTTGGCTTTTCTTCAGCTTCTTCAATTCTCACAGATTCTATCACCTCCTGTAGGACCTTTGTCTCTTCCTCAGCCCTCTGCATCTTTGCAGAATTCTGTTGGTTTTTGCCTTCCTAGTCTCCCTGGGTGGTCCTGGACTCTCTGGGGTTACTACTTTCCAACCGGCTAAATTGTTTGCTAACAAAAAAGTCTACCCCTTGCATGGGCAAGCTTGGGATCACACTCACAGTTACTAGCCCCATAACTAACTCGCTCTGAAAGGTGAATTTTCACCAGTGGCACTCTACACACTCCTTTGACTAGCACACATGTTTGCCTACACATTTTAGAATGTCCATTTTCCTAGCTTTTAGACAAATCTTAAACTCTAAATTATACTCCATTATACTCCTTACTTCATCAGGGGGATAGGGCTTTTAAATTCACTCTGCTGTTGGGTGGGAACATGCCAACTCTTGCCAATAACAGTGTCTGCAAACAGCCAGTATCTCGAAAAATGTTGACCTCCTTTTCCAGTCTTTTGAAATGGGCCACGTCCCCTTAAATACAAAATCCTGTAAGTATACTGGCTGTCAGCCAAATTCAAATATAGACTCAAACTTTCATGGCCACAGACACTGGCCTAGCTGAAGTACCTCCTGTGGGCCTTTTCACATGTCAGTAGTTTTTCCTCGGATGGCCTGGCTTAAAATAACAGAATCACAAAATTGTTATGGTGTGGAAGGAGGCCATTCAGTCCATTATGTCTGCACTGGCTCTCTGAGCATTTTAACTAAGTGCCAATCTCCTGCCTTTTCCCCATAACCCTGCACATTGTTTCTAACACACTGAAAGCACACTGGGCAGTTTCCTACCAGTTTCCCATCTTGGTTCCTTCTCTTAAAAGTTGGGATTGCTCTACTTTTCTTTAATTTCTCGCTTTTTCTCTCAAGCCTGTTTTGGTTACATCTACCTCTCTTATACCTCTGCCTAGCCTATAGGAATTTCCAAATCCCAGGTTACTTTGGTTCATGGGTCTTTGGGTTAACTCTAATCTATTATGAGGGCAGCCTATCATGCTCTTGCAGCTTTTTTCCCTCCATGTGGGTTTTTACGGAAAGGGGGAATGAGTTTTTAAACTCCTTGAGGAGGATCACCTCTCGGATGCTTTCATAGGTGGACTCTATCTTAAGCACCCATATCCATTGGTCAAAAAAAAGTTGATTAACCCTTTTGAAATTGATGTAAGTTTGTTCAGATTGTTTTTGGAGGGTTCAGAATTTTTGGCCGTACACTTTGAGCACCAACTCATATGCACTTAGTGTAGCCTTTTCAATCATCTCATAATTTTCAAGAACTCTTGTCAAAAAACAGGGGATAGACCTCATGGGATTTTCCTGTTAATGTACTTTGCAGCAGCAGGAGCCAGTCCTCTGCTGGCCACTTCAACTGCTGTGCAAGTCTTTCAAATGAGAAGAAAAATTCTTCCACCTTTTTCTCATAAAACTTTGGTATTAAGTGGGCAAACATGAAGAGCTCAATACTTGGTCCTGAGCTAGGGGTGGTTCCCTCACTAGGGGTGCCTTCAGTGGGCACAGTGGACCTTTCCCTCCTCAGTTTGAGTAGCCTCAACTGCTGTTCCTGTGCCTCTTTCCAGAACACACTTTCTCATTTCCTGTCCTGTCTTTCCATCTCCCAGTCCTCTTTCTTTCTCTCTCTTTCCCTGTCTTGGAATTCTTTTTCATTAAGTTCTAACTCTAGTCACTGCTGCTCCAGCTGTATCTTTGTTAAGACTAGTCTGCCTGTTTCAGTTTCTTCAAGTTCAATGTCCAAATGTTTGCCTACACATTTTAGAATGTCCATTTTCCTAGCTTTTAGACAAATCTTAAACTCTAAATTATACTCCATTATACTCCTTACTTCATCAGGGGGATAGGGTTTTTAAATGTCCCAAGTTGGTTCACTCTGTTCTAGGAAAGCACTGGCTTCAAATGTGGACATTTTCTGAATACTCTACATATGAATTAGGGGCAGGAGTAGGCCACTTAGCCCCTTGAGCTTGCTCCAACATTCAATATGATCATGGCTATCTGATTGTAACCTCAACTTCACATTCCCACCTACCCCAATAACCTTTCACCCCCTTGTTATCAAGAATCTATCCAGCTCTGCCTTAAAAATATTCATAGATCCTGCTTATATTCATAGACTCTGTTATAATGTGGGGAAATATGAAGTTGTTCACTTTGGCAGGAAGAATAATAAAGCAGAATATTACTTTAAAGGAAAACGGCTTCAGAATTCTGAGGTATAGAATGATCTAGGTGTTCTAGTGCATGAGCCGCAAAAAGTTAGTATGCAGATACAGCAAGTAATTAAGAAGGCTAATGGGATGCTATCCTTTATTATGAGAGAAAATTAACATAAAAGGATGTTATGCTTCAGTTATACAGGGCATTGGTGAGATCACATCTCAAATACTGTGTGCAGTTTTGATCTCCTTATTTAAGGAAGGATGTAAATGAATTGGAGACGGTTCAAAGGAGGTTTACTAGATTGATACCTGGAATGAGCGGGTTGTCTTATTAGGAAAGATTGGGCAGGCTTGGCTTGTTTCCAATGGAGTTTAGAAGAGTGAGGGGTGACTTGATTGAAGTATATAAGATCCTGAATGGTCTCAACAAGGTGGATGTGGAAAGGACATTTCCTCTTGTGGGGGAGTCCAGAACTAAGGAGCACTGTTTTAAAATTAGGGTTGCCCTTTTAGGACAGAGATGAGGAGAAATTTTTCTCTCAGAAGGCTTTGCAACTTTGGAAATCTCTGCCTCAGGAGGTGGTGGAGGCAGGGTCATTGAATATTTTTAAGACGGAGGAAGATAGATTCTTATTAGGCAAGTGAATCAAAGATTATCGGGGTAGATGGGAAAGTGGAATTCGAGACATAGCTTATTGAATGGTGGAGCAGGCTCAAGGGGCCCCATGACCTACTTCCGCTCCTATTTCGTATGTTCATATGTTTCTACTACCTTTTGACGGAGAGAGTTCCAAAGACTCATTACCCTCTGAGAAAAAAAGTTTCTCCTCATCTCGGTCTTAAATGGGCAACCCCTTATCTTTAAACAGTGACCCTCCCAAGTTCTAGATTCTTCCACAAGATGAAATGTCCTTTCCACATCCACCCTGGCAAGACCCCTCAGGATCTTATATGTTTCAATCAAGTCACCTGTTATTCTTCTAAACTCCAGCAGATACAAGCCTCGCCTATCCAACTTTTCCTCGTAAGACAACCCACCCATTTCAAGTATTAGTCTAGCAAACCTTCTCTGAACTACTTCCACCGCATTTACACCCTTCCTTAAATAAGGAGACTAATATTGTGCACAGTATTCCAGAAATGGTATCAACAGTGCCCTGTATAACTTAAGCATAACCTCCCTACTTCTGTATTCAATTCCCCTTGCAATAAACAATAACATTCTAGTAGCTTTCCTAATTACTTGTTGTGCTTGCATACTAACCTTTTGCAGTTCATGTGCTAGGACACCCAGATCCTTCTGCCTCTCAGAGCTCTGCAGTCTCTCACCATTTAGATAATATGTTTCTTTTTTATTCTTCCTAAAGTACTAAAATGGACAATTTTACATTTTCCCACTACCACTGCAAATCACAAGAAAACCCGTATTGAAGAGTTTAAATTACTTCTGGATCAATTTTGTTTCCCACTTCCAATTTCTCTCATTTGTCTATGTGTTCAATCTGGATGCTAACCCCCAAATTTCTGTTAATACTGGGTGAGGAGGGGTCAAACTGCTTCCCTCTTTTCCCTCTCCTTTGTGATGGCAACAGGGTTTTTGTTTAAAAAATAGGTTATAACTTGCCAATTTAATGCACTTAACTGTTTATATGCTATGATTATAAAGAACTAAGTCAGACAGATTTTCTTGAGTTTAACGAAGTAAGAGGTTGGTTTATTACACTAAAACTGACCTGGGAAAAGGTATTAAAAGTATATCCCGACTCCTGAAAGCACCCACATTGAAAATCCACACACGCAAATGCAGATTACAGAGTAGGGGAGAATAAATTTGGCCAAATTAGAGTTCATGGAAAGATAAACAAAATTCAGGCTTTGTACCTTACTGTCTTGTCCAGCCACAGATAAGATCCGAGCACTTTGCTTTCAGTGCTGAGGTAGTTTAAAGTTGTAGTTGGTGTTATATTCTTCTCTGGAGATGATGCTATAAAAATGAAGTCTTTCTTCAAAAAAAAATTGTCTACTGCAGAAATGAAAACAAAATCAAATTTAGCAGACAGGGCTCAGTCTGAGAGGGAGAAAGCAGGAAGTTTTCCTTCACTCAACTGTTGCTGATGTTCCCAACAAACGTGCTTCGAGCACACACCGGAAGTTTGATTGGTCATGTGTCTTCTCTCCAAATGCCAGTATTTTAAAAATAAGTATATTTTCCAATGATAACTCAGTTAGCTCACCTGGAGAGCTATCTTATAAAAATATCAAGTTTTTTTTGTCCAAGCAATTAACATTTTAGTGGTTCATTTTCCATTGTTGAATACTGTGGATGCCTCCATAGATATATTTGATAAGTCAGAAAGAGGGTTGTTTACAAATCTCCAAGGAAGCCATTGTCTGTAATAGAATTCATAGACTTATTGCTTTTGATGTAGTGATGTAATTAGATTCATCCATCTGCTGTAGATTTGAAATTACTTCAGTCTGTTTCAAAGATCTTTCTTTTTAAAAGGCCAATATTTGACATAAGCACATCTTCATAACATAATGAACAGGAAAATACACTTGGCTTTCACTGCACCAGGCATTTCTATGCAATTAATATCATTTCAATAAATATCTTGTAAATTATTGCTTCTTCCTACTTCATCACATGAAGCAGGTAGCAGGATTGATTAATCAATGAAAAAGTTCCCTCTGGTGGCCTGAACTGGAGCTTGCTAAATGCACATGACAGTCTGGAGTGGTTTTATTCAGCAGTGGAAAGCAATTCTGTATCCATGATATTATTGCCACTTACAAATATAAAAGGATTTAGGAATATGGTAGTTAAGATAAAGCCAACAATACATTGATTAATGGTAGTACTCAGAATTTGTTGTGATTAGAGGCACAGATGTATTTGAATTGTGCATATTATTAAGTCCACTTATTAAGAAATTGGATGTTACTACAATTTCCTAGCATTCTGTCAAATTACAAGAGTGAAAACTTATGATGTTCTTTGTTGTATTTAAATTCAATTGGATCAGATACATCTACTTAAATGAGTGAAAGGAAAAACTAGGTTCCCAAAGGATTGGGAGAATAGAACTAGAGTAAGAAATGGTATGGCATTAAGTTGGATCAGAGGAAGAGGGAATGCAACAAGGTCTAATTTATGTTTACATTGCATGCATGTGAAAGCACGGAGTGTGGTAAATAGGATGGTGACCTGTAGGCATAGATAACTAAGCAGAACTATGAGGTTATGGCAATCATGGAGACCTGGCTCAAAAAAAGGGCTGGGTATTAAAATATTCCTGGATGTAGTGTTTGCTTTGCACTGGACACTTAGCATGGTTCTTGGTTACTGACATGCGTGACCTGTCTTCCCTAGACAGACTTACTCTGGTACTTGCTTTAAACTGGTTAATTAACACTAGATATAAACAGGTTACAGAATGTCTCTCCTGAGTACAGTGTGGTCCATCCTCTCTCTCAAAAGTCTAGCATATGATTGCCTAATGTCACTGATACATCATCATCTACATCACTTATTAGCATATTTATTCCACTAACCTATTACACAACAGTGTGTTCATGAAAGATAGAGAAGGAAAGAAAGGAGGAGTGGTGGCAGTATTGATCCAGGAGAATATTACAGTCCTGGAGAGAGAGAATGTCCTAGAGGAATCAAGAACAGAATTTAAAACAAAAACAAAAATAAAAATACCTGGAAAAACGCAGCAGGTCTGACAGCATCTGCAGAGAGGAACACAGTTAACATTTCGAGTCCGTATGACTCTTCAACAGAACTAAGAAAAAATAGAAAAGAGGTGAAATATAAGCTGGTTTAAGGGGGGGTGAGACAAGTAGAGCTGGATAGAGGGCCAGTGTTGGGTGGAGATAGCCAAAATATGTCATAGACAAAAGGACAAAGAGGTGTTGAAGGTGGTGATATTAGCTAAGGAATGTGCTATTAGGTGTTATTAAGGGTAGAAAGCAGGACGAGCAAGGTACAGATAGCCCTAGTTGGGGTGGGGTGGGGGGAAGGGACCGAAATAGGCTAAAAGGTAGATAGGAAAGGTAGGATGGAAATCCATTTAAAAATAATGGAAATAGGTGGGAAAAGAAAAATCTATATAAATTATTGGAAAAAAGGGGGATCGGAAAGGGGGTGGGGATGGAGGAGAGAGTTCATGAACTAAAGTTGTTGAACTCAATATTCAGTCCGGAAGGCTGTAAAGTGCCTAGTCGGAAGATGAGGTGCTGTTCCTCCAGTGTGCGTTGAGCTTCACTGGAACAATGCAGCAGGCCAAGGACGGACATGTGGGCATGAGAGCAGGGTGGAGTGTTGAAATGGCAAGCGACAGGGAGGTCTGGGTCATGCTTGCGGACAGACTGAAGGTGTTCTGCAAAGCGGTCACCCAGTCTACGTTTGGTCTCTCCACTGTAGAGGAAACCGCATTGGGAGCAGTGAATGCAGTAGACTAAATTGAGGGAAGTGCAAGTGAAATGCTGCTTCACTTGAAAGGAGTGTTTGGGCCCTTGGACGGTGAGGAGAGGGGAAGTAAAGGGGCAGGCGTTGCACCTTCTAGGGTTGCATGGGAAGGTGCTGTGGGAGGGGGTTGAGGTGTAAGGAGTGATGGAGGAGTGGACCAGGGTGTCCCGGAGGGAACGATCCCTGCTGAATGCCGCCGGGGGGGGTGAAGGGAAGATGTGTTTGGTGGTGGCATCATGCTGGAGTTGGCGGAAATGGCGGAGGATGATCCTTTGAATGCGGAGGCTGGTGGGGTGATAAGTGAGGACAAGGGGGACCCTATCATGGTTCTGGGAGGGAGAGGAAGGTGTGAGGGCGGATGCACGGGAGATGGGCCGGACACGGTTGAGGGCCCTGTCAACCACCGTGGGTGGAAAACCTCGGTTAAGAAAGAAGGAAGACATGTCAGAGGAACTGTTTTGGAAAGTGGCATCATCAGAACAGATGCGACGGAAGCGAAGGAACTGAGAGAATGGGATGGAGTCCTTACAGGAAGTGGGGTGTGAAGAGCTGTAGTCGAGGTAGCTGTGGGAGTCGGTAGGTTTGTAATGAATATGGGTGGACAGTCTATCACCAGAAACTGAGACAGAGAGGTCAAGGAAGGGAAGTGTCAGAGATGGACCATGTGAAAATGATGGAGGGGTGGAAATTGGAAGCAAAATTAATAAATTTTTCCAGGTTCAGACAAGAGCATGAAGCAGCACAGAATCTATTTGTTTGGAGCTAAAAAACAATAGACCATGCATTCTAAAATCCACCATCTAGTGCGAAAGATATAGAAGAACAAATTTGCAACAAAGTTACAGAGAAGTGCAAAAGCTTTTAAGCTAAAAACAAAATAAGTAGTTATAATGTGGACTTTAATTACCCTAATATAGACTGGGATGGTACTAGTGTAAAGGACAGAGAGGAGGAAGAATTTCTGAAGTGTGTTCAGGAGGATTTTCTAGATTAATGGCCAGGATTTTTATTATGGCGGGTGGGGGTGGGGGTGGGAGCGGGCACGGAGCTGATCACCACCCACGATCGGCTCCACACTGCCCATTTATGCGGGCGGGCCAATTAAGGCCCGCCCAGCATCATGCGCGGCTGGTAGTGCTCAGCGCTACCCGTGCGGGTGGGGGGAGGAGGGAGAGTCAGGGCTTGCAGCAATTTCCCTGAGGCACAGAACTGCCTCAGGGAGATTGAATGTATAATAAAATCATGACAGAATCGAATTAAAAACTTATTCAAACATGTGACTGTGATTCCTGAAAAACGCGAAGGCCGTTTGGGCTTTTCGCCTGTCCGCCAACCTTAAGGTTGGACGAGCAGCGTTCTTAAGGATTTTAATTAATTTCTTAATGACCTTAATTGGCCCTTAGCTTTTCAATGGGTGCGCAGCCGACTCTGGCGGGCGCCCACCGAACAAAATATTGCGATGGCGCGCAGTGACATTGGGACGCACGCCTGACATCATCACGCGCAATTTTACACATCAGCATGTCAGGCCCGCCCCCGCACGCTGACGGAAGATTCTGTCCGATACGTTTCTGGCCCAATGAGAGAGGAAACATAACTGGATCTGGTTCTGGGGAATGAAGTGGGACAAGTGCATCAAATATCAGTAGGGGAACATTTAGAGGACAGCGATCATGGTATTATAAAGTTTAGGTTTGTTGTGGAAAAGGACAAGGAGAAATCCAGAGTAAAAATAATGAACTGGGGGAGGGCCGATTTGAGTGGGGCGAGAACAGATTTGGCCCATCTCTGAAGAAGAGTCATACAGACTCGAAACATTAACTCTGTTTCTCTTTCCACAGACGCTGCCAGAACTGCTGAGTTTTTCTGTTTTTATTTCAGATTTTCAGCATCCACAGTATTTTGCTTTTATTTTGGCTCAGGTAAATTGGAATCAAAGAGTGACAGACTGCCTTTAAAAATGAGGTGGTTCAGTACAGTTGAGATACATAGGTAGTACATTCCCACAAGGGGAAAGAGTAGGACAAACAAAGCCAGACCCCCCTGGATGATGAATGAGATAAAGAGTAAGATGAAGTAGAAGATGTAGCGTATGACAAATGCCAGGTTATTAACACAAGTGAGAGCCAGGCTGAATGTAGAAAGTTCAACTGAGCTCCAGGGCAGTGTACCTGCGGGGTACCCCAAAGGTGGGCCGGGAAACAAATTGCAAACTTTGGATGGTTCCAACTGGGTTACATCAATAGTCACGCAGAAAAAGTTTGAAGAATTGAAACCACTTCTAACTTCTGAGTAACATTGTACTGACTCACACTGACCCCCCCCTCGGGACTCCCCCAAACCCCCTGGGGACTCCCCCCATGTCCCCTGAACCCCAGAGCACTACCCCCCTCCCACTACCCCCACCACAGGAATCCCACAACCCAAGGGACTACCTTCACCCCCAATCGAAACCCCTACAGGGACTCACCACCCCCATGGGATTCCCCACATGCATGGAACTCCTTCCCCCAACTAGCCACCCCACAGGGACTACCAAGCCCACCCCCCATGGGGAGTACCTACACCCATGGGGAGTACCCACACCCACAGGATGCCCCCACATGGAACTCCCACCCCAAAAGAATTCCCTGAACTCCACGGAACTCCTCCCCATCCATGGTAACTCATGCCCCCCTCCCCACAAAGCCCTACACC
This sequence comes from Cetorhinus maximus, assembly GCF_964194155.1. Taxonomy (NCBI): domain Eukaryota; kingdom Metazoa; phylum Chordata; class Chondrichthyes; order Lamniformes; family Cetorhinidae; genus Cetorhinus; species Cetorhinus maximus. The sequence goes on along the minus strand of NC_135894.1, from coordinate 33,543,775 downwards.
CAACTCTTACTCCCCACGCGGCCAGACCAGACTTTCACCCCCAACCCAAAGCCTGACCCCACCCACACCCCACCCTCGGAGGCCCAGTCCAATCCACACCCCCCCCGGAAGTCCAACCCGACCCAACCCGCACCCAGCCCACACCCCAGGAGGCCTGAGCTAACCCACACCCCCTCCCAGAAGCCCAACCCACCCCAACCCCAACCCCAACCCCACCCCACCCCACTGCCTCCACACACCCCCCCCCCCCCCCCCTCCCCCCAAGAGGCCTGACCCAACTACCCACCCCTGGCTCGACCCAACTTCTCCCCCACCTCTTGGTCCGACCTGGCTCCCCTCACCCCAAGGCCCAACCCGACTCCCCCCCACTGAAGCCTGACCGGACTCCAACCTCACCCTTCGTCGAAGCCTGACCCTTCCCCACCACGAGGCCTGACCTGACTTCCCACCACGAGGGCCAAGCCTACTCCCCCACCACCACCGCCGCACTCCCCCACCCCGATGCTTGACCCAACTCCACCCCCCCCGCCAAGGCCCGACCTGACACCACCCCCCAGCCCCGACTCCACCCACGCCCCACCCCGGAGGTCCGGTCCAATCCACACCTCCCCGGAGGTGCAACCCAACTCAACCCGTACCCAGCCCACACCCCAGGAGGCCTGAGCTAACCCACACCCCCTCCCAGAGGCCCAACCTGCCTGACCCGACACCCATCCCCCAAAATCCCACCCGACCCCACCCCACCAAATCCTACCCTCTTACCTTAGATACTTACCTTCTGCCTGGCCTATCAAATACCTTTACATTTGTCTGGACCTTTAACTTACCTGGTTGACGGCAGTTAGTGTGCTAAAAAAGGGGTGTGGCTTCCTTACATCCAACTGAGCTGCCTTCAACACTAGGCTCTGATGGCACCCCCTGGATCTCGCCCGGCCTGAGTCAGGAGGTCGGGTGAGATGGGACCGGAAAAAATTTCATGTTAAGAAAGTTGGAATGGAGTGGCAATCAGACTCTGACTGCCAATCCGCGGGAAATTCAGGCCCATTGAGACAAGCAAAAACGGGTATAAGAAGAAACTGACAGCCAACAAAAGAGGAAACGTGAGTCACTAAAAGGTGGCATGCAGATCCAGCGAGGGGAGGCAAATGGTTTGTTGACCTTCATCAAAAGGGGATTTGAGTACAGGAGAAAAGATGTCTTGCTGCAGTTGTATAGAGCCTTGGTGAGACCTCACCTGGAGTATTCTGCACTGTTTTTGGTCCCCTTATCTAAGGATGGATATTGAGGGAGTACAATGGAGGTTCACCAGATTAATCCCCAGGATGGTGGGATTGCCCAATGGGGAGAGATTGGGGAGACTGGTTTTGCATTCCCTAGAGTTTCAAAGAACGAGGGGTGACCTCATTGAAACTTACAAAGTTCTTACAGGGTGTGACAGGGAGGATGTAGATAAGATGTTTCCCCTGGTTGGTGAGTCTAAAACCAGGAGACAAAATCTCAAGATAAGGGGCAGGCCATTTAAGACTGAATTGAGGGGGAATTTCTTCACTCGGAGGGTGGTGAATCTTTGGAATTCTCCACTCCCGGGGGTTGTGGAAGCTCAATCATTGAGTGTGTTCAAAACAGAAATCGATAGATTTCTGGAGACTAACAACATCAATGGAAATGGAGAAAACGTGGGAAAGCAGTGTTGAGGTAGATGATCAGCAATGATTTAAGTGAATGGTGGAGCAGGTTCGACGGGCTGAATGATCTATTCCAGTTCCTATGAATCCAAAAGTGTTCTATCAACATATAAATAGTAAAATGGTGGTAAAAGACAAGGGCTGTTTGCCCTATACTTACCCTGGTTTTTACACAGATTTACTTACAGCTTTTCCTAGCAGGTGTAAGGTCTACTTAAGAATGCAGCTCTAAATAAATCAGCTGGAACGTCAAAGCAGTTCAACACCATGGTAACCCTGAGACAGCTCATCCCCTCCCAACCCTGCACCCCGCCCCCACCCTGACAATGTTCATCCTGCTCTCCCAACAATGCACACACCCCACCCCTGACAATATTCACCCCCTGACAATGTTCACCCCCAACAATGTTCACCCCCCCAGACAATGTTCAGCCCCTGACATATTAACCCCTCCCCCAACAATGTTCACACCCTCCCTGCCAATGCTGCCCCCCTTCCCTGACAATGTTCACCCCCTTTGACTCACCTTCCAGAATTCATGGCTCCTATCCAGCTGATGTCGGGAGAGTCAACATTTTTGGGGGTGCAAGGAAAGGGGAAAATGAGCATTGTTTGGGATGAAGGGGCAAGTGAGTGGGGAGGGTGGTAAGCATTTTTGGGGGTGAGGAAAGAGGTAAACAATGTTGTATTGTGAGGAATGGTGTGAGCATTCTTGGGGGGATGAGAGTGAGGGTTAACATTGTTGGTGAATGTGGGAGGGAGCGAACATTGTTGGGGTTGAGGGAGGAGGTGAGTATTGTCATAAGTTGAAGGAGGTGAACATTATTGGGATGTGAGTAGTGTGAGCATTGTCAGAGGGTAAGGCTGTGCTGTTTAGGAGGTTATAAAACAAAACAATGCAAGTCAATGAACTGAAGACAGTCCCTGACAACGTTCATCCATCCCAACAACAATGTTCACTCCCCTCGACAATGCTCCCACCCGACAATGCTCCCCCAACTATGTTCACCCCTAACAATGTTCATCCCACCCAACAGTGTTCAGCTCTCCCGACAACGTTCACTCCCCCAACAGTGTTCACACTCCCTACAATGCTCCCCCTGACTATGTTCACCCCCTGACAATATTCACACCATGTTCATGCTGAAAAAGAGAGTGTGGCTTTGCTGGAATTAAGCTGTCTACTTGGCTGCCCAACTCTGTTCATTCCTACATCCCTGCTGGAGCCAGAACCAGAAGGTGCAAAAGCTCCAGTGTAAAATGGTAAGTGGGCAGATTAAACCGCAGTCAGTGGTGGTCACACCCGCTCCGCAGACAAGCAAGAGATCTGAAAGACTGTGTTTATCTAACTTGGTTGAGTTTTCTGTTGAGGTAATAGAGTGGGCTTATGAGGGTAATGATGTTGATGCAGTGTACATGGACTTTCAAAGTGCCACGTAACAGGTTTGTCAGCAAAGACAGAACCTGTGGAATAAAAAGGAAAGTGTCAGCATGGATTTGAAATGGGCTGATTGACAGGAAGCAGAGAGTAGTTATGAATGGTTGTTTTTCAGACTGAGTAAGGTGTACAGTGGGATACCCAGGGGTCAGTACTGGGACACTGCTTCTCTTTATATTAATGACCTAGGTTTGGGTGTGCGGGGCACTATTTCAAAATTTGCAGATGACACAAAACTTGGTATTGTGAACTGTGAGGAGGATACTGATAGACTTCAAGAGGTCATAACCAGGCTGGTAGAATGGGGACACACGTGGCAGATGAAATTTAATGCAGAGAAATATGAAGTGATTCATTGTGGTAGTTAGAATCAGGAGTGGCAATATAGAATAAAAAGTACAATTCTAAGGCAGGCGGTGGGGGGGTGCGGAGGGGGGTGATGAAGGAACAGATAGACCTGGGGGTATCCACCGTGTAAATTGCCCTCAGGATCCACCGTGTAAATTGCCCTCAGGATCTTATATGTTTCAATCAAGTCACTCTTACTCTTCTAAACTCCTGTGGATACAAGCAGAGCCTTGACAACCTTTCCTCATGAGACAACTGCCCATTCCAGGTATTGGTCTGGTAAACCGTCTGACAATCCTAAATCGGTTTTCAGTGTAATTCTTAGCACAATCAGGATTTTTCAGCAGGTGTTGTCCAATTACAGAGTGACAACTAATGTTTGACAGGGTTGGTTGAGAAAGTGCTTTAAAAAGCCTGTGGGATTACAGACTTTATAAATAGAGGTATAGAGTACAAAAGCAAGAAAGTTATGGTGAACCTTTAAAACTGGTTTGGCCTCAGTTAGAGTATTGTGACCAATTCTGCGCACAACACTTTAGGAAGAATATGAAGGCATTAGGGAGGGTGCAGAAAAGATTTATGAGAATGGTTCCATGGATGAGAGGCTTCAGTTATGTGTATAGGTTGGAGAAGCTGGAGTTGTTCTTCTTAGGGAAGAGAACATTAATAGGATATTTGATTGAGGTACTTAAAATCATGAGGTGTCAGGACAGGGTGGGTAGGGAGAAACTGTTACCATTAGTAGAAGAGTTTAAAACCAAAGGGTCACCAATTTAAATTGAATGGCAAAAGAACCAAAGATGTCATGAGATAAAACTTTTTTACACAGCGTAGTTAGGATCTGGAATTCACTGCATGAGAATGTGATGGAGACAAATTCATGGCTTTCAAAAGGGAATTGAACAATTATCTGAAGAGAAAAAAATTGCAGAGCTACTGGGAAAGGGTCAGGGAGTGGGACCAGCTGAATGCTCTTGCAGAGAGCTGGCACAGACACAAAGGGCCCAATGGCCTCCTTCTGTGCTATAACCATTCTAATCCTTCTATGATTCTGTGATAAACAAATGTTCATTAGCTGCGATGTAATTGTTCTATTGTAAGAGAATTCAGGGTTGCAGTGTCCCAACTACAGCATCGTCAAATAAACTCGTAGGGCAGAGTCCTTATATGGTTTGGCCTGATGATATGGCCTATGGAAGGAGACTTGTTAGCTTTGAGCTTAATACTGACCAGTTACATTCCATAAGTGGCTCATTTATAGTTTCAGTAGCTCACAGATGGAACTCAATGTAGAAATGTGTGAAGTGATACATTTTGTTGGGATGAATGAGGAGAGGCAATAAAGCTGAATGGTACAATTAAAGGGAATGTGAGAACAGAGAAAACTGGGAGTGCCTGTGTGCAAATCTTTCAAGGTCGCAGGATAGATCAACAAAGCAGTTCATCAAGTTTATCAGATCCTGGACTTTATGAACAAAGACATAGAATATAAATGCCAGGGGGTTATGCTAAACCATTAAAAAAAACATTAGGTCAGATAGAGCTGCAGTATTGTGCTGAATTCTGGGCACCAGATTTTAGTAAAGACACAAAGGCTTTGTGGTCAAGGATACAGAAGAGATTTACTAGAATGCTTCCAAGGATATGGGATTACAGTAATGTGGATAGAAAGAAGATGGTCTTGTTCTCCTTATAGAACTGAGAAAGCTAACAAGTGATTTGATAAAGGTGTTTAAGGTCCTGTAAGATTTAATAACAGTAAATAAGGAGAAAGTGTTTCCAATGGCTGAAGGGTTGATAACCAGAGGGCACAGATTTAAGGTGAATGGCAAAACAACCAGAGGCGCCATGTGGAAAAGCTTTTTCATGAAACAAGTTGTTGGGATTTGGAATGAACATATGAACATATAAACATATGAAATAGGAGCAGAAGTAGGCCATTCGGCCCCTTGAGCCTGCTCTGCCATTCAATAAGATCATGGCTGATCTGCTTGTGTTTCAAATTCCACATTCCCATCTACCCCCGATAACATTTGATTCACTTGCCTAACAAGAATCTATCTACCTCCACCACCTTCTGAGGCAGAGAGTTCCAAAGTCGCACAACTCTCAGAGAAAAAAAATTCTCCTCATCTCTGTCCTAAAAGGGTGACCCCTAATTTTAAAACAGTGCCCCCTCGTTCTGGACTTGCCCACAAGAGGAGACATCCTTTCTACGTCCACCTTGTTGAGACTGTTCGGGATCTCATATACTTGAATGAAGTCACTGCTCAGTCTTCTAAACTCGAGCGGAAACAAACCCAATCCGTCCAACCTTTCCTCATAAGACAATTCGCTCATTCCAGGTATCAATCTAGTAAACCTCCTCGGAAACGCCTCCAATGTATTTGCATCTTTCCTTAAACAAGGAGACCAAAACTGCACACAGTATTTGAGATATGGTCTCACCAGTGCCCTGTATAACTGAAGCATAACATCCTGACTTTATGTTCAATTCCTCTTGTAATAAAGAATTCAATTAGCCTTCTTAATTACTTGCTGTACCTACATACTAACTTTTTGTGACTCATGCACTAGAATACCTAGGTCCCTCTGCACCTCGGAATTCTGCAGCCTTTCTTTATTTAAATAACACTCTGCATTTTTATTCTTCCTGCCAAAGTGAACAACTTCACATTTTCCCACATTATACTTCATCTGTCAGATTTTTGGCCATGCATTCAACCTATCTATATCCAGCTGCAACCTCCTTGTGTCCCCTTCACAACGTACTTTCGTACCTATCTTTGTGTCATCTGCAAATTTAGCTATGCCTTCACTCCCCTCATCTAAGTCATTGATATAAATTGTAAAATGTTGAGGCCCCAGCACGGGTCCTTGCAGGGCTCCACTCATCGCATCTTGCCAATTGGAAAAAAACCCATTTACGCATATCCTGTTTTCTGCAGCCAACCAATCTTCTATCCATGCTAATATGTTACCCCGACACCATGAGCTTTTATTTTCTGCAATAACTTTTAGTGTGGCAGCTTATCAAATGCCTTCTGGAAATTTAAGTACAGTACATCTACAGGCTCCCCTTTATCCACAGCGCTTGTTACTCCTTCAAAGGACTCCAAAAAGTTGGTTAAACTATGCTGAGTCTACCCAATTACCTTGAACTTTTCTAAGTTACTAGCTATAGCCTCCTTAATGATCCATTCTAACACCTCCCCCATGACAGATGTCAAGCTAACTGGCCTATAGTTTCCTGTTTTCTGCTTCACTCCCTTCTTGAATAGAGGGTTTATAATTGCTAGTCTGATGGAATCTCTCCAGAATTTACCGAATTTTGGAAAATTAACACTAATGTATCTACTACCTTGTTAGCCACCTCTTTTAGACCCAAGAATGAAGTCCATCGAGTCCCAGAGACTTATCAGCCTGCAGCCCCATCAGTTTGCTCAGTACTGCTTTCCTAGAGATTGTAGTTTCACCAAATTCCCTTCTCTCTTCCACCTCCTGATTTACAGCTATTGCTGGAATGTTTTTTGTGTCCTCTATAGTGAAGACAGAAGCAAAATATTTGTTCATTTCACTGCCATTTCCTTTTTATCTACAACTAACTCCCCATTGTCACTCTTTCAAAAGCTAAAACTCACTTTACTTATTCTTTTCCTTTTTAAATACCTGTAGAAACTCTTGCTATCCATTTTTACATCTCTAGCTAGCTTCCTCTCATACTCTAATTTCTTTCCCCGATTAACCTTTCAATAATTCTCTGCCGTTCTTTATATTCTGATCAAACATCTGACCTGTCACTCATCTTTGCACAGTTATGTTTTTTCCTTAAGTTTGATGCTTTCCTTAACTGCTTTAATTAAGCACAGATGGTGGGTCCTCCCCTTAGAATTTTTCTTAACAGTAGGAATATATTTATTCTGAGCATTTTGAAATATCCCCTTATCTGTCTGCCACTGCTTCTCTATTGATCTATCCTCTAGCGTAGTATCCCAGTCCACTTCAGCTAGCTCAGCTTTCATGCGCACATAGATGCCCCTATTTAAGTTTAAAATACGAGTCTTAGACCCACTCTCCTCCTTTCAAACTGGATGTAAAATTCAATCATATAAAGAGGTGCCTTTACTCTGAGGTCATTAATTAATCCTATCACATTACACAATACCAAGTCTAAAATAGCCTGCTCTCTGGTTGGTTCCAGAACGTGCTGCTCTAAGAAGCTATCTCGAAAGCATTCAATGAACTCCTCATCCAGGCTACTACTGCCAATCTGATTTTTCCAATTTATATGTAGATTAAAATCACCCATGATTATTGCCTTCACTTTATCACAAGCACCTAATATTTCTTCTTGCATACTTTGTCCTACATTGTGACTATTGTTAGGGGGCCTGTAGACCATTCCCACTAGTGACCTTTTTCCCCTACTCTCCCTCATCTCCGCCTAAACCGATTCTACATCTTGATCTCCTGAACCAAGTTCATCTCTAGCTATTGCACCAATGCCATCTTTGATTAACAGTGCTACCTCTCCACCATTACCTAACTTCCTATTCTTCTTGAATGTCATATACTCCTCAATATTCCAGACCCAATCCTAGTCATTCTGCAGCCACATCTCTGTAATGGCTATCAGATCATATTTCTTTACTTCAATGTGCGCTATCAATTCATTTACTTTGTTATGAATGCTACACACATTCAGATATACAGCCTTTAGTTTTGTCTTTTTGTAATCTTTGTAACATCTAGTCTTGACTGTTGGTATATTCTTAGGTTTTTTTCTCTCTGGCCCTTCCTGCCATTCTCTGACCCACATTTCCCATATTATTATTTTGCTCTCCTGCCTTAACTCTACCCCTTGATTTGCCACATCTGCCCAAACTTGCTCCCTCAACCCCCTTGTTTAGTTTAAAGCCCTCTCTACTTCCCTGGTTATGTGGCTCGCTAGAACACTGGTCCCAGCACGGTTCAGATGTAGACTGTCCCAATGGTACAGCCCCTCAGAACTGATGCCAGAACCCACTTCTCCCACACCGATCTTTGAGTCACATATTCATTTCTCTAATCTTATTTGCCCTTTGCCAATTTGCATGTGGCTCAGGTAATAATCCAAAGATTATCACCTTTGAGGTTCTACTTCTTAACTTAGTGCCTAACTCCTCATACTGACTATACAGAATCTCCTTCCTTGTGCTGCCTATGTTGTTGGTACCTAAATGGACCATGGCAACTGGATCCTCCCTCTCCCACTGCAAGTTCCTCTCCAGCCCTGAGCAAATGTCCCGAACCCTGACACTGGGCAGGCAGCACAGCCATCTAGACTCTTGCTCTTAGCTGCAGAGAACAGTGTCAATCCCCCTCACTATACTATCCCCTACTACCACTACATTCCTTTTTGCTCTCCTCACTTGAATGGCTTCCTGTACCACGGTGCCATGGTCATTCAGCTCATCCACCCTGCAGCCCCCCCCTCTCATCCAAACAAGCTGAAAGAGCTTCAAGCCTGTTGGACAACTCAGAGGCTGACACTCCTGCCCTCTGGATCCCCTTTCCTGCCTCAACTGCAGTCTTACCCTCCTGTCCCTGACCACCTTCCAAATCAGAAAACTCTATCCTAACGGTTGTGACTGTCTCCTGGTACAAAGCATCCAGGTAACCTTCCCCTTCCCTGATGTGTTGCAGTATCTGCAGCTTGACCTCTCTGCAGCCCAATGACTCTGAGCCGAAGCTCCTCAAGCCGCAGACACTTACTGCAGACATCTAGGCCCTGGATTACACTGGCATTCAGGAGCTCCCACATATTACAGCCATGATATATCACCTGTCCAGCCATCCTTACGTGCCCCCCAGCATCGGATTGTGGGGGTACCCCAAAGATGTGCTGGGCACTCTCCTTTGGAAGTTCACAAGTAAGGTTTACATGGCAATTTCCCAGAACTGCAAACTTCCCCTGGCCAATTGCCCTGCACTGGGAGTCATCTGAAAATGCAATTTAAATTGCAAACCTTGGATGGTTCCAACTGGGTTACACCAATAGTTACCCAGAAAAGGTTAGAAGAAGTAAAACCACTTCTAACTTCTATGTAATGATTGTACAGGCCCAGACCAACCCCCACGGGACTCTCCCCAACCCCTGAGGAGACTCCCACAACCCCTGACTACCCCCACCCCCGCCCCCGCACAAGGCTCCCCCACTTCTCTGACCCCACCCAGGGGTCAACCTCCACTTTACCACCCTGGGACTCACCCACACCCCCAGGAGTTTCCCACTACCCCCCTACAAGAATCCCCCCACCTGCACGGGACTCTTCCCCCTCCTAGCGGGCCCAACATCCACCTCCCACACCTCCTGCAGGCCCAACCTGATCTGAGGCCCGACCCACCCGCCCGACACCAAGCCCGACACCCCCCCAACTCCATCCTCCCCAACCCCCTCGATGCCCAACTTCCCCGAGGCCCGACACCCTCCCCCTGACCTCTGACCCCATGACCTCCAACCCTCGACCCCCTCCACCCCAGCCTCCCCCAAACCTCTGATTTCCCCCCTGACCTCTAATCCCCTCCTACTTGCGATCCCTCCCAGCCTCCAAAATTCTATCCACCTACCTTCTCTCCAGCCTGTCAAGCACCTTTAAATTTGAACGAACCTTTAAATTTACCTGGTTCACGGCAGCTAGTGCCATAAAAAGGGGACATGGCCTCCCTCCCTTTGACTCAGCTGCACTTTGATGCTGGGCCTTGGGGATCTTGTCCAGCCTGAATTGGAATGTAGGGCGAAATAGGATCGAAAAAAATTTGACATAAGTAATTGGGCACGGAGTGGCAATCTGACGCGGAATACCACTCCAAGGAAGTTCAGGCCCAATAATACTTCACCAATGGACTTGGCATTATAATCCATGTAGGGACATGAAGTTGCTGTACTTAGCCACTCATTACCCCACTAAACACAGTGGAACTATAATCTGACGTAACCTATCACATCAGATAAAAGATTTTCATGCAGCGATATCTTCTACCTCAGCAAAACAACAAAAATATCACAGATGTTAATTGCAGTAGCACAACTTAATGGCCCAAATCTTTCAATCAGGATTGGAACCCCTATTTCTGATTCTGATCAGCCAAAGAAAATACCCACTTACCTTCCTCTGATTTTTCTGAGTAATCTTCCGATGAAGGGTCCTTCCAAACTGACTCAGCGCAGGAAACCTCAGAGACATCAGCAAAGAGAATTCACACAGAAGCCATGCCCCTTTTTATGGCACTGGCTGCATACTCTGGTAAGTAAAGAGTTAAAATGCCCACCAGCTTCTTTAAAAAGCTATAGGGAGAAGGCATGTGGGTAAGGGGGTATGTGGGTGAGGGGATAGGGTGGGCGAGATAAGTGGGTAAGGTTGGTTAGGTGATGCTGGGTCGGGTGGTAGCGGGGTATGGTGGTAGGTGGATGGGGCAACAGGTCAGTAGGGTGGCAGCTGCGTGGCAGGTTGGTTGGGAGGCAGGCGGGTGAGGTGGTGGGGAGCAGATGGGTTAGGGTAGATGGGTTGGATGGGGTCGTCGGGTGGGGTTAGGAGGGTTGTCAGATTGGATGGTGGGGACTAGTCAGCTCAGGTCAGGGAGTCAGGTGGGATCAGGGAGGGGAGTTTGGGGGGGCGGTTAGTTGTATAGTTACCCAGGAGTTACACCAGGACTTTTCTGTCTAACATTTCCTGCGTAACTATCCAGGTAAATAAGTTGGAACTGTTCAAAGTCTCTGACTCGAACTCAGAGTTGGAAATTTTCTTAGAGGGTCCCAGGGAACAGGGGAATTAACCACCAGAAGTTCAACTTCCCGGGCAATTTACAAGGAGTCACTGCATTGGGACTTCCGATGGGGCATCTTGGAGGGGTACGTCCGCTGTCTGGCAATTGGAGACCAGAAGATTTGGGCCAATATTCCAAAATATGTCTGCAATATTATGGGAATGTTTGAACATGTGCTACTGTTTGTGACCAGCAAGTGGCACTGATGTTCTTTAGAAACACAACTTGGCCCACAGTATACTAAGTTTGCATCTCAAATATACCATTAAACTTTTTTATGGATGGATTAGTTACAAGATATTTCAAAGTGAAAAAAATACTGCTCCAGCCGTGAAGCAGATGCACTCCAAACACATGATTTCAGCTGATCAGCAACTGCGTAAACAGCAGTAAACATAATTTTGAGATAATCCTGAAGCATTTCAGGTGTAGAAATCATTGAAATAAATCTATGGATAATTGTAATTCAACAGCAGCATCATTCTTTATCAGAAGTAAAATGCTTTGAAATGTGGCATCTACAAATTATAAAATATTTCGGGTATTTGTCTCCTCTCTAAATGACAATTCATTCTGTAATGCAGGTTAACATCAGGCTTTTTCCACTGAGCTGAATTGAATGTTGCAGACCGCATTCTTTCCTTTACAAAATCCTGCAATAATAACACCTCCACCCTCCCCAACTTCACCGGCTCCATTTGCCCTGCCAAATTGGCCCATAAAATCCCTCGGTTTGAATCCCTCCCCTCCACCCACTTCAGCGATCTATCTCCTCTAGCTCTTTGTTGCTCATATATCCTCTGTTCCTCCACTACCACTCTACTCTTTGTAGCTCAGCCTCTCCATTTTACCAGCAGTGACCAATGTTTCACCCACAATTGCCCCTCCAACAGGAACTCCCTTCCTAAATCACTCTGTCACCTTGACCTTTGGTTTCAAAAGCCTTTTCAAATTATCTACTCTATAACTGTATTCCTCCAATGCCCACTGCCATCGGGCGATTTTCTACTTCCTTTATTATTTGCTGGCCAGTGACCACATTTCTTCTATTCAGCAAACTGATCAGAGACATTTTCCTTACATAAGGTATGCCAAGAAATACAAGTGTTCTTACAGTTACTTTTCAGAATATTGCAGCCAGTCAGGTGTGAAGGTACACAGTATTTAACTAACAAACATCTGAGTTAAACTTAATGTTGAATTTGACTTAAAACAACCCCCACTAGCCAGTATGTCTCATAAGCTTAATTAAAATTGCGCAGTGAAATCCAATATACTCAAATATATTAAATCCAAAACACAGTTTATCATAACATTCAAAAAATCTGGTTACTCTCGCCAAACTGTTTCCAGTATTAGTTATTTGTTTTGAGCTCTGTATATGTAACTCCCAATACTTGGAAGGAATTATAACTGAATTGCTGTCTGAAGAGTTTTAATTTCAAACACTATTATTGTTTTAAAAGGAAGTATCAACAGTGTTGAAGTAGATATAGGACTGTGAATATCCAATAGATATTAACCATCATGTGAAAAGAACACACTTTCTGTCATGTAATGTAAACCACTTGGCAAATTACATAATGGGTATGATAACTGTTGTGGTTACAAACTCAACTGGTAAAGCTCACCAATATGTTAACATACGTGATTACAGTTTGTGAGTATCTTACAGAGTGTAATGCAATGTTAGGGAGACAATAAATATATCAAATGTCAAACCTTTTCCCTTGAAGTTTATGATCTTGTCAGACTCTCTTACATATTACAATCTCAGTCTCAATTACCAGAATAATTGTTTCATTGCTGGCTGTCACAAAGGCAGTGACAATATTGTGTATTTGTTGCTATTTTGTGCCTTAAATATTGTTCTTCAGAAATCTGAAGGAATCACATTAAAGCTGAATATTGGATTACAGAGGTGAAAGTATATTATTTTGATACACACTGTTACCCAATCTTCCACTAAAGGAACTTTGCACCTCCTGTAGCTGGGCTGAAGTTAAACTCAAGTCATAAAGATGAAAGAGTAATGATAATCAAGTCCCACTCGAACCACAAACAGCCCGGTTTCATATCATTAAGCTTTGGGCTTTAAGCAGAATTGAGCTTACAAAACGTATCTATGCTTCACACCGTGGCTGTGCTCCAGCAAAAACAATAACTCACATTTGTATAGCAGTCTTGACACAAAAAAATCCTGAAGGACTTAAAGGTGGTATGAGGAAAAATGATGCTGAGCCAAAGAAGAGGAGATTTAGAGAGGTGACCAAAAGATACGGATTTTGAAGAATGTTTTAAAGGAAGAGAGGGAGGCAGAGGGACTTGCAGAGACAACAGCCTCCAAAGTGGGCTTAACAGTGGTGTCAGTGCTGAAGTTAAAAGGGATCAGGTAAAGAACATTTAAACGTCAACAAGAAGAGAATTATTCCTCAAACAGGCATACTTCAATAGTTATTGCATTATGAAATAGAGGTTATTCGCTACATTCTAATTTGTTTATTTGCCTTGGTTACAGTGTTTTTCAATTAGGTCCAAATTTGTCCAAAACGATCTTTTCTTTCTAGATATATTGATCTTCCAGTGATGCTGCCCCAAACTCAGATGTGGTACTTAATTTCATTTCAGGAATCATTCTAAAGCTTGGAGAACTGAACAAGGTTCCTGTTGATCTCAGAGATGTTTCTGCAACCTGCATCAGAGATAGAACATTGGTGACATTAGGTAAAACCCAAGAGCATTAAATTGCTGCTACCACACACTAAACAATGATAAAAAAAACGTTATGTTTTATAAGAAGCACAAACCATTAAACGGTTTCTGGCAGAACTTAGAAGAGAATTCTCTGAAAGGAAGATGCACCATTCATTATTGACTCACAACTGCTGTCAGAAGATGCATTTCAGAAGACATGTCTAAAGACATGTTTGCAAATCATTTCAAACTTTGTGCATTAGATTTATACTATCAATGCTAATCTTGCAAAGCACTTTACCAGGCTACACATGGAAGATTCCACACACACCTATGCAGTACACAGTACAAGATGTTTATAATGTACCTGTGTAACTTTAAACTTTAATAAATTTGGATATATGCATGATGGAAGCAAACAGTAAAAGTCATATGAAAACATAATTCATAAAATTTACTGTTAATATTGTTAAAGTTGCTGTTAATGGTGTATTGTATTCATGAAACCACTCAGCAGAAACTGAAAAATGTTTTGAATAAGTTAGAAAAACAGATTAAACAATGTATGGTCAAAGAAAATTGATGATTGTGTTGAAACCTTGACATTTAGACTGTATTGTGTTAAATGGCTTATTCAGAGAGCAAGTACAGACACGATGGGCCAAATGGCCTCCTTCTGCACTGTAATAATTCTGTGATTCTATGAAAACTGTTATGTTATGCTTTCATATGCTGTTTGCTTTTTGCTTCTATCATGTTTACATCCAAAGTTAATGAAGATTAACTTTGCACACAGACTTTATAAACACCGAGGAAATTAGGCATATTCACATTATTACTTTAAGAAAGAACAAAATGCCCACCTCTTACTCGTGTGGAATCAAGAGTATGCTATGTACACCTATATTTTACTATTTCCCAGCTAACTTACAAGTGAGGATTAAACATTGTCTGTTATGTTCAGTCCTCATCAACATATCTGCTATGTATTTATACAAATCAATTAAGTTTTCCACTTTGTGCTTGCCAGCATGCAACTCTCTGAGCAGCCATTTTAATGGACAGGTAAATTGTGAATAATTTTTCACCTTTCCCCTTGCACTCTATATTCTGTCTGGTTTTCAATTGTATTCTTCACCTAACATTTGTTATAAACCTATTTCCTTTGTCACCCAGAGAACTCCTGAATACATTGTAGCCAGGAATGTTTAGTTCCCATTCTTGCCCAAATCATAATCCAATGTGATAACTTGTGTCTGCAGCTCATCAGCCTCATTTGTAACAGTCCTCGCATTAACACACGTGCATTCCAACAGCATTTTAGTCTGTTTCCTCTGTCTAATCCTGTTTTATCTACACTTCCATTCTGTTGCTACTTTTTCTCCAGTTTCCTAGTTTTCTATGAATCTTGTCTCTCCTCTCTGCTGCAACATCCTGGTTCCCCTTCTCTGCCAAATTAGTCGATGGTGCCTACATTAATTGACAGTCACAAGAGAACGAACAGACGGCTTTTGTGAGACCACAGCTGATGACCCCAATTCCAAACCTCCACACAGCAGAGCACAGATTCTGTGAGATACATGCCATCATCCAATCACCATATGGTTGCTGAGGCAACGGTTCCATTTTTTGGACTGTTCAGGCAGAATTGTTTACGGTATTCCAGGCAAAATCTTCAAAATCATCATCACCTACTGAATACAATCAGACATGGTGGCATAGTGGTTATGTTACTGGACTAGTAATCCAGGGGTCTGGACTAATGATCCCAAGACATGAGTTCAAACCCCAAAACAGCATCTGGGACATTTAAATTCAGTTAATTACATAAATCTGGAAAAAGAAGCTAGTATCAACAATAATAACAATGGCCAAAATTTTCCAGCCCCTCCTGCCAGCGGGATCTTCTGGTCCTGCCGAAGTCAATGGATGTTTGAATGGCTCACCAAACCCAGCGCAGTGGGGCCAGAAATTTCGGCCAATGAAACCGCTGCAGTCCATGTGGTGTAGGTACCCCCACAGTGCTGTTAGGGGCACTAAGAGATCTCATTTCTTTTGCAGAGAATTTATAACATTGAAAGATGTCATTAGGTCTTATTTTTTCCATGCTTGTCTTTATGCTCCACAGGTGCCTCCTCCCATCTTACTTCATCTAACCCTATCAACATATCCTTCCCTTCCTTTCCATGTACTTGTCTAGCTTCTCTTGAAATGCGTCTTTACTACTCAATTTTACTTTCTATCTATTTCATTGTTGATGAAGAACAATTGATGCCACGATGTGCAGCAATCACACACAGCAGAATGCCATGTGAATCAATGCTAACCAATGCAAGTATCGTAGAGTCGGCGATCTCTTCAGCTGGGCACCCCAGAATGTAATCCACTCATATGGCAGCAAGTTCCACATTCTCACCACTCTTTGAGCTCCTTATTTAATTTATATGGACTAACCTATATTTATGGACTCTAGTATTGGAGTCCCCACAAGTAGTATTTTACTTTCCAGCTATTTCATTGTTGATGAAGAACAATTGATGCCACGATGTGCAGCAATCACACACCACAGAATGCCATGTGAATCAATGCTAACCAATGCAAGTATCGGCGAGTCGGTGATCTCTTCAGCTGGGCACCCCAGAAGTAATCCACTCCTAACTCAAGACAAGTAATGCATAAAAGATATCCTTTTGCACAAAACAATGACACTGCAAAGTAGATAATCTTTATATATTTGGATGCACTGACTTTTTAATGGGTTGGACTTTCATTTAACTTCATGGGCAGGGTGCTCCTGCCTGGGCAAGCTTTGGAAAACTTCCCAGTTCTCTGTACTGGTAAACTGCGTGGTTTTAACTTTGTTAAACTCTAGGATTATCCCTGCGCATAATCAGAGCCTTGGTTCTATGCCTAAACTCTCCGAGTTCATTTAAGATGTATCCCTAGAGGAAGACATTATGCACCAAATCAGACAAACAGAATCACTACCTGCGTGAAATTCTTAGTTTGGTGTCTCTTAACTATGGTGATGGGGTTGCGTGTGTGTCAGACTTCAAAATAGTGCCATAGGATCTTTCACATCCACCTGGTTTAACATTTGATCTGAAAGACAGTGCAGCAATTTCTCCATAATTCATTGAATTGCCAGCCTAGATCGGGTAGGACTTGAGCTTCTAACTCAGGGGTCACTCCAACCAAGGGTGGGAGGAGATTTTTAGTTTTGGATACTCTAAGGTTGTGTGCTCTGAGGACCTTTAACTGTCACTCAAGAGAGCAAAAACTGTGTTTGATCTAGCCGGAGCTGTATTTCAAGCCACATTCCATTGTGGGTTAACCCATTTTGTTGTAAAGTCAGAAAAGACTGAAAGTTCTTACCAGCCAAAGCCATTGACAAACGAAATTCATCATTCAAAATCTGCAAAATTTCTTTGACTCCCTCTTCTCCCTAAAGATAAAATATATTTATGTTTTCAAACTGACTTGTCAAAATTTTGTAATTCCAAATGTTAAACCCATCAGTTATGTAAAAACACAATTTTGGGTATACTACAAGGCTTTAATGTATAGAAGCTGTGCTATTTGCCTGTACAATTACTTAAAGAAATCCTGGTATTACACAGTACAATATCACTGAGTCTGCCATGTAATTCCCACTCTTTATGACATTAATGCTGGTCAAAATAAGCAAAAAAAAAATGTTCAGTGGCAATGTGAGAATTCAAAAGGTTGTAATACTGCAGAATAACATCCAACCTGTTGAAATCCTGTAGCATATCATGGGATTGACATAACATTCATAAACCACTTCAGTCTATCTCTTCAGTTTTGACCTATTTGTTCAACCCTTCAATCTGTTAATATTTAGGTTGGTACATTTATTTAATGCAGATTTGAAAAAGGTTATTTTTGAATAATATAAAAAAAACTGCTGCCTGAGATATGACTCCATCAGAGAATCGTCCTGCCTTACAGTAGATTGTGGTTCTCCACAGTCATTTTTACATTGGAAGTCTGTAACAGACTCATCTTGTCTTATCTCAGACAGGCTGTTACCTGGCTCAGAGCCCCCAGTAAACCCCTTTTCAACCTGCCTGGACTTGGTGGTCCTTTCCAGAGTAATATTCTTGCAACTTGGCTCTCAGGATTACAGGAGTATGGAAGCCTTCTTAACACATCAAGGTGCAGTTGCTAGGAAGGCTATTTATCCGTTTGAGGGGGAGGTGAAGGGGGAGGGTTGGATTCTGTCACTCCTGCGTAAAAGTTACAAAAGTAAGTCAGGAGAAAGTCTGTAGAAATTCCAGGTGCTGGTACCTTCAGCGATCTTTATTAGCTAGAAATTTCCATGGGCACAATAATTGCTGTGTCCGTGACTTTATCTATGAGATAACTTGAGTAATTTCTACCCATAGATTATTTATTTCACATCAGAGAAAGTACACTTTGTACCAGCCGAAGACTCAGCAACATTTGTGTAATTGTAATGAAAATTTCCACTGTCACTTTTGTCGAACTTTTCCAATTTATCTTATAAGAGCTTGAAATTATCCAATAAGGGTAGGAACTGAATATTACGGTATTGCAGTGGGGAGGTCACATTGGCTCCCTGACTTGCGCTGGGCCCTGCCGGTTGCCATAGTGGCTGTCGGCCAGATCCCCAACAGCAGGGTTTCCCGGGGTTCCCTTGGGCTGGGGGAGCAGTTTCTTTGGCGAGTCTGGCGAGGCGAAGCCAGAGGCCATGAGTAGGGGGAGAGTAAAGAGCTTCCAAAGGAGGCTGGGTATTGAGTGGAACAACATTAGAGCAGTGGTCGGGTAGGCGGAGTCCTGGACTGGCTGGGCTGGAGGCTGCTGCCGCTGCTTTTAACAGGAATGGGGAGCGGTGAGTCAGAAACCTGCAGCAGAGTGGGCCAGCATCCACTGCATGTCCAACTGGCGGCTGTTCATTCCATGAGGCTTGTGTTTTAAAGAGCAACAGCAGGAGTACAAATTCAACCATGAGATTTCCAGCAGGTCAGCACAAGACTTGAAGGCAAAGTGCATTATCCCAAAGAGAAGAGTTCAGAACCACAAACCTTCACTCTTGCTGAAACCAAGCCATTCCTGCTTGCCATTGTTTAGCAAACAAGTCTGCAACACTGCTGATTCGAAACAAGGATTTCAGCTCTCGATCCTTTTTGATTGGGAGCGTCAAGCAACACGCATCCATTGTAAGGAATTTGTTTGGTGTCAGTGGAATAAAGAGTCACTGAACTGGAATCTTCATGCATTCAGGAAAAACCGCATTACAGTATAATACGAGATAATCACCTATGGTGTTGCTCACATGGTCACAGAAAGTGAACTTGTGTGACATTCCTTTTGCTGAATGAGATGACATGGTTTGTGAGAGGAGTTTATTGGGCCTTTAAAGCAATGCCAAGTTGGGGAGAAAGGGAGTCACTGGAACGAATGTACTGAGAATTTTCAAGGGGTAGTTGGCACTGAGGTTTCAGGAGCAGTGAGTAACTGAGAGGGTGGAGAAAGTAATGAAGCAGCAAGATTTTAGGGTATTGAAATAGTAAGGATTTGGAGTGGGTTGGATGAGGCAGTTAGAATTTGAGTTGGTAAGGTGGGGAATGGGCAATAATCAGTATTTGCAGAGGTCAGTGCCATGCTGAATGTATAATAAGCTAGGTGGTGGTGAACCTTTCGGGGTAGTTGGGATTAATGAAGAATAGATAGTTGTGTCGTGTAGGCGTTGGGGGTAGTTGGGATTGGTGAGTAGAGGAGATTAGGAATTGCTGGAAACAAAGTAAAGAAATGAAACCAAAGGACCTCCAAAAGTTTTCTAAGCCAGGAGCAATGGAAACATGGAGAAGCTGAAGACTGGTATCAATAATGAATATAAAGCATCAATTAATTACCTTGTAGACAAGACCCCAAACCACAGGCCGGCCAATAAAAACACACTTGGCACCAAGAGCTAAAGCCTTGAGCACGTCGCTTCCGGTACGGATTCCGCCATCCAAATAAACCTCAATTCTTCCTTGTACCGTATCCACAATTTCTGATAGGGCATCTATCTGCAAACGTTCAAGTACATATTACTCACTGTCTTTCAATTCATCATTCAGTTTGGAATTAAGAGCAATGACAATATTTGCCTAACAGTGAAATTTGCTGATAATTAATGAAGATGCAGTGAAATTTCAGTTATATTGAATAGTTTTTCTATCTCTTCCACATAATACTAATCATAACTAAATGAAATTGAATAAAAGGAAAAGGATTATTGTTTGGCCTGTGAGGACTTAGTGAATAAATCCTAATGAACAGCTAATTTTACCTTAAGCGATTCCCTGCGTCACATTAGCAGGGAGCTCAGTTCAAGGAATCATTTGAGGAAATATATGTTCTACTTTTTATTATTCATTCATGGGATGTGGGAGTCACTGGCAAGGCCAGCATTAACTGTCCATCTTTAACTGCCCTTGAGAAGGGGTAAGTGAGCTGCCTTCTTGAACTGCTGAAATCTATATGGTGCGGATACATCCACAATGTAGCGAGTTTCAGAATTTTGACCCAGTGACAGTGAAGGAACAGGGATATATTTCCAAGTCAGGATGGTGTATCAACAGACAGCACTGTCTACTTGTACAAATGGAAACAAAGCGGCACAGTTTGAAGAAGGGTAGTGAGTTCTTTTGGTAGCCTGGCCAACATTTCTGCTTTAACCAACACCAGATTAATTAGTCATTCACTTCATTTGCAGTTTGTGGGGACTTGTGTGCAAATTGACTGCCATGCTTGCCTATACAATAACAGTGACAACACTTAAAAGTGAGCAGTTATTCATGGATTAAAGAAAGAAGGTGAGTAAGGAAAGAGAAATGGAGTATATGTGAGAGAGATAAATAGACTGACCGTAGCAGGGCCTCCATCAAGTTGCCTGCCCCCATGGTTTGACACAATGATACCTTGGACACCATGCTCCACTGCCAGCTCTGCATCTTCTTTGGTTAGAATACCCTTAATAATTATAGGCAGGCGAGTTAATGACTGAAGCCAGTAGATATCTTTCCAACAGATGGATGGATCCAGAGAATTGGCTGGTACTCCATACACCTCTGCTTCAGTATGATCCTGTTGCATTGAAGAATGGTTACTTTGTGATAGTATAGTATCAGTACTTTGGAACGAAACTTTCATTATGTGGGAAACATAATTGAGAGTTGTAGGAGCTGTACAATTCATCCAGACACTTTAAATCCTTTTTGGCTCAATTCTATCTCAATTGGAACCCGATGATTTGGGAGTGTACCGGTGGTTTCTAAACTTGATCTGCAGATAGCTTTTTAATATCAGTTATGTGGCATTAAAAGCAAACAGTTAGTTTAAACACAGGCAAATATTTGAATTTAAGGTTGTATGCTTTAAGGAATTACTACAATTTCTTCTAATGATAGATCTTAAATTAGAATAGAAATAACTGCTTACTGATTTTCATAGCTTAGTATGCAAATATGCACTACAATAGTGCATTGCGCCTATAAATATGAGAAATGTATATGGAAACCTGCTTCATGTGAGCTCCCTACACAAATACAGAGCAGCCTGACCAATAAGGTGTGCCTTGCACTTCTGGTACAGACTGATAGTTTTTTTTTATTCATTCATGGGATGTGGGATTTGCTGGCTGGGCCAGCATTTATTGCCCATCCCTAGCTGCCCTTGAGAAGGTGGTGGTGAGCTGCCTTCTTGAACCGCTGTAGTCCATGTGGTGTAGGTACACTCACAGTGCTGTTGGTGTGCATACTGTACTTCTCAGCACCTGTTTCTCACCAAAAAAATGGGTACTGTGCAATCAAATTTTAGCCCTCAATCTTCAAGTATCTCAAGGGCAAGGAGGAGATGGTATGGAAAGAAGAGCTGAGGAAGAAAGGAAGAAGATATTTCTTCACTTTTTCTTGCCAGTTTTATTCATCATTTTAACCTCTCCTGTCATGAAGGTGTTTGCTCCTTTGCTAAATTATGGTTCATATGGATCATGCTATGCCTAAATACAAGTGCTAACAGTGAATCTCAGCCGTCTCAACCAGCCCTCATCCTGTCTTCAACAACATTTAACTATGGGCTTCAGCAGACTATGCCCAATAGCAATCACGAGTGGTGATAGCGTTGAAGCTAATTGGCATGACCCTGCTGTCATCCTGGCTGAGATAAGTTAATTTCATGATGTACCTTTAAAAGGAGAAATAGCCATACCTCGAAAATGCCATCAAAGTTTTTTACTTTGAGATGAGGTGGTAGCTTAAAATTGTTCCTGATATCATTTCTCCGCTTGCCGGTATAAGGGACATCCACAGTTAGTACGATGGCCTTGTATCCATTTGCTTCCACACGGTGTACTAACTGCTCTGAGAGTTTACGGTTCCGATAGACATAAAGCTGAAACCATCGAAATCCATTTGGTGCTGCGGCTGAAATCTCTTCCACAGAACAGGTAGAGTATGTGCTTGCAATGTAACATGTATTCATGGCTTCAGCAGCTATAAAACAATCCACAAATACTGATTAAAATCCATGTCACTATTTGTTTAACTTGCTGACTCTAAGGTCGGAATCATTCCAGATTTGCACCGCGGTAGTGGGCAGGAAAAAAGGACGTTTTACCTGCCAGCCACAATGGCGGCTTTTTGCACCGTATCATCCCATTCCCGGCTCATTAATTACGCAGCCACAGGAAACACACCGTCTCGCTGGCGGGCATCCTCTGATTTGCCTGCAACGCCGTTACCTTGCCGCTTCCTCATGCAGGGCGCCATATTTAAACTCCAGCTGCGCGAACACTTCTCAACACTTGCAGCCAGGAGGGCACTGGTGAAGACATGGCCCCAAAGGCCAAGAAGAGTGCAGCCCCCCGATTCAGTGATGCATCCCTGGGACACCTTCTGGACACCATGGAGGCCCGCCGTGATGTCTTCCAGCTCCGCTCTGGCTGCAGCAGGCCTATCAGTCTCACCACTTCGGCTTAGGAGGCTGTGGCAGAGGTGGTCAGTGCCAATACTGCACATAAGAGGTCAGCCACCCAGTGCAGAAAACAGATGAATGGTCTCATCTGTGCCACTAGGGTAAGGCAACCATCTCAACACTCTAAACTCACACACACACGAGGCCATCACACATTCACTGGCATCTCACTCACTGCCAGCTCAAGGGACATCACTCACACACAAACCCTCACATCACCATCTGGCTTCATCTCTTCTGGAGACTGCCTCCTCAGCCCTCACCATTTTAAAACCACTTGAACAGATCAACAAGTGCCCCCACTCACACCCTTTCCCAGTATAGTCCTCACCCTGCAGCCTCTTCCTTTGCCTGAGGCCATTTCTCCCTCGTCCCCAAGCAAGCCCTAGCCCTGCAGCCTTACAGCAGGTCTGGTAGGTAGAGACCTGCCTATGAGCCCCCTTAAAAGTGATGTGGTGGTGCCTGTGAAGCCTGGCGCTTATGACTGCGAATGCTGACCGAAGAAACGTACGCAAACAAACTTCAAAGTCCCAAGCGAAATGCAGCTCGCCAAGTGCACGCCCTTTATGTTCACTTGTGAAACACTTCGGCGTGCAATCACGCCAATGTACCCAGATGATCCAGTGTGGGGGAATGATCCCAGCAAGCAGGGCTTATAATGATATTAAGAGACGTTCCCGATGTCCAGCGGTGGGAAATGCCAGCTGCCATTGATGGGCAGAGCAGACGTTTGCAAACTGGTTTCACGATGGTGTGAAATCGATTTTTGGCCTTCCTACCATGTTGTCCGCACATGTCGCCATGACGCCCGAAGCCAATGGGCATAGAAAATTCCGCCCTAAGATTTTCATGTTCTTTGATTTGAACGGATTGCATTTCTGCCTTTTAAGTTCTTGGATCTAGATTTAATTTCAGCTCATGGGAAAAAGGTGAAATCTTCCTTTTTCCTGAATTTTTAAAGTATTATCACTGGACATTAGTCATTTTGCCCCAATAGTTATGTTCACACGGAAGCATTAGGCTTAAATGTGCTGAATATTTACATTATTCTGCTGTATGTCGTTATTATAGTACAAAAATTCCAGGAAATGATGACTTTACCTAAACCACGGCATAATTTGCTGTACACTTGTGCTGATTAACCCTCGCCGAAACAGATAGAAAGTTATTACAATAGCCCTTACCTCCATTAAAATCTATTGTGATCATGTATTTCCTTCATTTAAGCCAGTATCCACACTCCCTGCTACTTAGACTTAAAAATAATGGCACTGCTCGGGAAATAGAAAGCCACAAACTATGGAATATTTTGACCTTTGGTTACTTATTTGTTTATTGATATTTGCAAGTAGTGTAAAGGGACTAGTGTCAAAAACTCACATCAACTGCATTTTGTCCTGTGGCTGTGTTAACATGCCTTTGTTTACATTACTGAAACCATATGAATACAGTTATCTCTTGAAAAGAAAATGTCTAGTATGAAGTACCACGAGCTGTACTCATCTCCCCATCATGCCATGCCATGCAGTGGAAGGCAGTAGGTGCGATTCCTATGGGAAAACTGATCTCCATGCCCTGGATAGTTGCCCTTGTATCTGTCACGGAGACATCTCTTAGCATTCGGGGACGCAGACGGATCCTGCAAAATTAGCAGAAATTTGAATTAGATTGTACTCTTTAATCTATGCAATTCTATGTCATATCATATCTCCTCTCATAAGCTAAATTGTCTCACTAGATTATGCATCAACCTATACTACCTGGGTATAAAGTAAAGTATCGCCAGGAAGAAGGTTGAAAGGAAAAGTAAGAGGAAGAACGAAAACTCATAACAGAGCTGACACAATTTCTGTTCCACTTAAAATCAGGCAGGTTCCGTCACAGGTCTCTGCTGGATTTTCCACTCAGCCTTCTGCCCAGGTGATACACTGATGCGGTAGAGATGAAAATCCACCGTAATCGTATTTATTGTAATTCCATCACTGAATAACCGAGCCAAAGAAGAAGAAAAAGAACAGCAGCAATCACTTTGAATTTGAATAGCACCTTGAATGTAATAAAACACCGCAAAGGGGAGGCGATGGTGTAGTATTGTACTATTGTAGTATTGTACTAGTAATCTAGAGACCCAGCGTAATGCCCAGGGGACCCGGGTTCAAATTCCACCACGGCAGATGGTGGAATTTGAATTCAATAAAAATCTGAAATTAAAAGTCTACTGATGTCCATGAAACCATTGTCGATTGTTGTAAAAACCCATCTGGTTCACTAATGCCCTTTAGGGAAGGAAAGAACTCTGCTATCCTTACCTGGTCTGGCCTACCTGTGACTCCAGACCCACAGCAATATGATTGACTCTTAAATGCCCTCTGAACAAGGGCAATCAGGGATGGGCAATAAAATCCATGAATGAATAAAAAAAACATGAAGCAAAATTGGACATGAGTCACATATGGTGATATTAGGGCAGATGGCCAGAGAGATACGTTTTAAGGAACATCTTATAGGAGGAAACAGGTAGAGAAGCAGAGAGGTTTAGCGAGGGAATCCCAGGGCTTAGGGACTCAGCAACTGAAGGCAACGTCAGAATAAAATTAGAGGATGCTCAAGAGATCGGAATTAGATGAATGCAGCCATTTTGGAGGGTTATAAGGTGATTACAGAGTTAGGGAAGGATAAGGTCATGGAGAGACCTGAAAACAGGGATTGGAATTTTAAGATTGAGGTGTTGCTTGACTAGGACCCACTGTAGATCAGAGAGTACAGGGTAATGGGTGAATGCTGCGAGTAAGGGCATGGGCAGCAGAGGCTTGTGGAGGATAGAATAAGGGGGGCTGGCCAGGTGTACATTGAAATAGTCAAGTAACAAAGGCATCGGATGAGGGTTTCGGCAGCAGATGAGCTGAGGCAGAGGTGGATGTTATGGAGGTGAAATAGGTGGTCTTAAGTGATGGCTGGAATAGGGTCAGTACTACGGAAATAATGCTCAGAACCATACAGCGAAAGAGAAATGCAGGTTTGATTCCTCACCACTTAGTTCCCACTCCAAGTATACTGAATGGCAAGGGACGAATTGGAGGTTACAGTTTGTTTGTACATGTATGTGTGTGCATTTGCACTTGTATTATGCAGACATATATGTGTGCTTGCAGGGAATGGGACATTAAAGGAAAGAAGCATACCTACTGGTCAATAGCGTCTTAGTTACTGTCTGCAAGCAATCTAACTGGGTAGCAGTTGAGGTAGACTGAGGTTAATTTATAAAGAACCAAAATACATTAAAGTAGTACACCACAGACACTTCCTAATATAATGTGATTCCCAACCTAACTCATTAGTGGCATTGCTGATATGATAACTAGATTGGTTACCCTTGCTAATGAAAGAATACCCTTGGTAATTAAAGAATAAAGACTTAAAGGATCAGTGTTTTGTTTCATTGGAACAGAGAAGGTTAAAAGGTATCTAATAGAGGTTTTCAAAATTCTGTGTAGTCTGAAAAACTGGTGTCATGTTCCTCTGATGGCAGATCACAGGCCTGGGTAGGGATGAGAGCAAAGAAGTGCAACATTTTTTACATGGTCCTCTGTAAGATAATGGTCAGGGAAGAAACGTAATCAATTTCTCCTGGGATTGATTACCTTCATCTTTAGGAATGCTGGGGCCTTGATTAGGCTCTGAATGAAACTCTCAACAACTTTCAGTTGGGTGTAATGGGGAATAAGTGAAGGGTTTGTGGAGTAGACTGGGAACTCCCACAGACATGCCCCTTTAATGTTGGGAGGCAGGCAGTAGACTTGTCCACCTTCCCAGCATGGGAGGTGTCAGCTGTGGCTCAGTTCATAGCACCCTTGCCTTTGAATCAGAGGGTTGTGGGTTCATGTCCCACTCCCGGAAACCAAGAACTGTGATTGTACTCAAAAGAGTTGCAATCTGTGACTGTTGATAACTTGAAAGAGTTTCCCAGCATGGCTTCTTCTACAAGGCAGAGTTCCATCTGAATTGGCTTCTATCCAAATTCCACACTCCACACATAAAGTGTCACTATGGAACCCTCTCTGACTCTAGAAATTTCAAATCCTAAGGTTTCAAGGTCCTTCCAAATTGTAGCATGCCCTGCATGGTATTCTGCAGTTAAACGTCCTTTAGTGAATGAAAATTCAGAAACATCCATTCAGTAATTTCATGCTTAACAAGACGGAAAAGCTTGATTTCACTGTATTACTAGAACTCAAACTGTTTTGGCATTTTCTTTCCTATTATGTTGCAACAATATGTAATTGTGCAATTCAACTGATTTGGGTTTCATTAGGATTTGATAGAACACAAACCTTTTATAAGCCATCAGATTGTCATCTCTAGTACAGCACTCGTCTGCCCCAGCAGCGTAGTAATCCCAGGTGGTTTTGGGTAAATGTTCTTTAGCATACACCTCAAAGTCAGACAGACATACCAAAGACATCTCTGGGTCACACAGAGAGGATCTGAAACAATAATAGTTGCAGGGAAGTTTTAACAGGGATCTCAATCTCTAACATTTATTGCAGAAAGAAAAGACAATAGAGGGGCCAAAATATTGATCCATGTCTTCCACAAAGCAGGGAAACATTTAGGTACAACTCACAAGTACCAAGATTCCTGAGTG
Organism: Cetorhinus maximus; assembly: GCF_964194155.1. NCBI lineage: Eukaryota > Metazoa > Chordata > Chondrichthyes > Lamniformes > Cetorhinidae > Cetorhinus > Cetorhinus maximus. The sequence continues at coordinate 33,516,153 of NC_135894.1, read as the reverse complement.
GATTATGAAGGCTTTGCTTTTAAGTCAGAAATCACGACACTATTCCTATTATTTGTCCTGTTTATATCATGGGGAAACATTCAGACACACATTTTTGTAGCATTTAAAAAGTTAATCCTTTTTAGAATGTTACAAAAGTTATTGTCTTAAAAGCTGTTTTGATATCCTACAAAAATCTGTGACTTCTTGATCGTTAAGTTTCTTTAGGGATTGTGTCCACAGACATGTTTTAATTCATAATTACTTTACCTGCACCTCCCAACGCTGCAGCCTCTAACGCGGAGAAGGTCAGGAACTGTAATATTATAGAAAGACCATCACCTCCAAACTCTTCCCTAAGTCACACACCATTCTGATATAGACATATATCACCATTCTCGCACTGTTGCTACCAAAATTCTGGAACTTCCAATGTAATATTGTGACCGAAGGCCTGAAGCAGTTCTAGGTGATCCACCGGGAAGACGGTGGTGTAATGGTAATGTCTAGTAATCCAGAGGCCTAGGCTCCTGCTCTGGGGGCAGGTGATTCGAATCCCACTGGAGCAGCTGGTGGAATTTAAATTCAGTTAATAAAATCTGGAATTGAAAGCTAGTCTCAGTGATGGTGACCATGAAACTATCATTGATTTCTGTAAAAACCCACCTGGTTCACTAATGCCCTTTGGGGAAGGAAATCTGCTGGCCTTACCAGGTCTGGCTGACATGTGACTTCAGACCCACAGCCATGTGGTTGAAATGGCCCTAGCAAGCCGCTTAGTTCAAGGGCAATAAATGATGGACAGCAAATGCTGCAATGCCTGCAATGCCCACATCCCATGAAAGAATAAAGAAAAAAACACTAGGCATAGTGAGGGCAACTCGAAATGGCAATATACCTGGTCTTGTCAAGATCACTAAGACCTGCAGACAAATAATAAAAGCTCAACGTCCTGTAGACTTAATACATTGAGGAGCTGTCCATATGTTTAAGGATCATAAAAAGATTTGTGCTAGAACCTTGGATGAGAAAGCACAATTACAATCGAATCTAACTGTGACTGGAAAATTGACATGTGTCTGGTTGATGCCATTTGACACACATAAATAACGGCTTGGATTTTGTGGTCAGTGGTGATGGAACGGCACTTGTTATTCACCTCAATGACAGCTGGCTTCTAGGTTTCCCGATCAGTTAGAGTGGATGGGCTTGATGAAGACCTTCATCAGTGTCTTTCAACTCCACTATTTAAAGGGACCTTATTAGGTAATGATCTCTGGTGTCCTGGCCAATATTTATCCCTCAATCAACATCACTAAAAAAGGACATGATTATCTGGTCATTATCACATTGTTGTTTGTGAGAGCTTGCAGTACACAAATGGCTGCCACATTTTCAATATTAAATCAGTGACTACAATTTAAAAATGCTTCATTGGCTGCAAAGCGTTTTGGAACTTCCTGAAGTAATGAAAGGCTCTATAGAAATGAAAGTCTTTGCTTTTGCTCCTTTCCTCCTCCTGGACTCCAGTCCTTGATACTGTTATACAAGGTGGAGCAGACCACTATCATTCTGGAAACACTGGTGGGTACATACTGCAGGGCTGTCCCACTTCCCTCCAGGCACCTGAACTACATTTTCAGCATCCTGATGGCTTGCTCAGTTACAACTCTGGTTCTCATGTGGCTTCTGTTGTACCTTTCTTTCAGGTTCCTCAGAGGTATCATCAGCCATGTCTTCAGAGGGTAGCTCTTGTCACCAAGAAGCCATCTACTGGCCCTGTTTTGAGGTTTGAATATCTCTGGGAGATTTGACTGATGCAGGATAAAACATCACATCAGCTCCCTGGGAATTTTGCACAGATGTATGATGATCTTCTGCTGGTTGTAGACCAGCTGAACATTGAGACAATATAATCTCTCTCAGTTGATGAAGACTGGAGGTGCCTTGATTGCCACACATGTGCAGTTGATAACTCTCCTGACCTCCTGGAAACCAGCAAGAGCAGCAAATCGAAGTGCCCACTCATTTGTACTGGTGTCATGAGTAGTAAAGAGCATAGAAGTGTCAGCCCTGGCAAAAATAGCGTTAGTCACCTGTGAGATGTACTTATGGGCAGTAAATTGCGAGATTCTACAAATATATGCAGGGGTTTGGTGACCTTGCCACTGCTGGCAATGCATGCCCACCTGGTCCACTTAGAAAGAGGCCTTCTTACAGGAGGTTGTAAACATCAGCTACCACCTGACAGGAATTTCTGAGCCCCCTGAGGCATTGGTGCTCAGTCATGTCCAGGAAACTGATCCTAAGCTTGTAAAGCCTGTGTTGGGATATTGCCCCCTGTGAGCTAGAGTTCCATTCTCATTCCATCTGTCCTATGGGATGGCAAGTGGTTACGGTGAAGGCTGCTCCTGCTCCTGCTGCTCCTCCAGCTGCTGGTGGTGCTGGTGTGGCTCCATTTATTCCTTACTGAGGTCCAAGGTAAAGCTGCATAAGTGGCTCCCATGCTGATCTGAAGATTGACAGCTGCAGATCAAAGACAAAAAAATCGAAGGTAGCAGAAATTATCTTCAACGTATGGAAAATCACCTCCCAAGTGGTGAAAGCACACTTTCACAACAAGTCCTGGGAGCAAGACTTTCACTTAGGCAAGGAAGCAGCTGTCAGATCTCAGTATTTAATGCATTTCTTTCTGTTCAATTGCTCAGCCCTGCCAAAACCCACTGTCCTCTCACCATGTTTTCCCTGTGAGTTCCAAGAGGCACGGGAAACCCATGCACACATTGTTAAATTCCTAAACCTGGGTTAAAAGAGCAGCTGATGAACAGTTGACATATTTAACTATGTCAATCTGTATGTCTGTCCACCTGTCCCACGGGGATTTCCCATGCACTGCAGGTCACTCTCAGATTAAAGGTGTAAGTGGGCAGGTCCTGCCAGCTTCCTGACATGCTGGCAGTTTTAGCTGTTTTAACCTGCTGTGGACACAGTAACCCAATCACTTTGAAAAGTTCAAATTCCACACCACCACCTCCCCAGCCCCACCACCGCAACGACCACCACTCCCCCCTCCCCGCAGAGCCCAGACCAGAAAGTTTAAAGCAGGAAATGTAAATTAGGTTTAAATTATGTACAGAAAGAGAAATAAAGATTGGGAAATATAGCTGGGTGTTAAGAGAGGGTGATAAAGGGAAGACACAGAAATAGTGAAAAAACAGAATAATTTTTCTAAAAATCTCCATTCATTTTTTTAATTGGAATAAGACTCCACGCTTTAAAATATTTTTCAGGTCGAGAAGGGTTGTTCACCAATAATTATCACTTATCAAATTATTAAAAACTCAATTATTCCTAAATGCACCAACCCTGATTTTTCCAGCTATCCTTAGTGCAGAACTATTGGGCAAGTAGGTTCACAGTGTTGCAGTCATGTCAGTATCAAATCTATCAGCAAGAACTGTGACAGCACATCCTGTGGGGGAGCAGAATATCTCTGACAGCACCTGCCTGGCTTCCACATTGAACTGCATACATGTGGTCATCAGAACCCCCTAATGCCGGTCAGCGCTGATTGCCTCACTGTTATAATGGCAAAATCAGGGTCATTGTGTTATGAACATTAGTGGTAAGTCTCCAGAATGGGAAGGAGATCATGGTGTTATAATTCATTAATCTCTAAAGGTGAAAGACATGTGCTGCAAGAATTTGGCGAAAGCAAATAAAATGTTAAGATCTACTGTTACGATGTTCCAATACCAAATGTGCCACTCTAATTTACACTTCCTCCTTTTGTAATACCTTGTTTGGGCTTCATCTAAATACTGTATCCAGTTTTGGTCCCCTCACATGGTTGATGATATAGGGCTCGTGGGGAAGATTTAGAAGATAGCCACTAGATTGATACCTAGGCCAGGATTTTCCGTGCCCGCCGGCGTCGGTCGTGTTCGGTGGCATGAGTGGACAATATGTCGTGATCGGTTTCACGACGGTGTGAAACCCGTTGGCGATCGTCTGCTCAGCCCGCCGATGGCAGGCCACATTTCCTGCCATCAGACATTGGGAACCTCATTGTAATAATTCAGCATTTTATTATTAGGCCTGCCCACTAGAATCATTCCCCCACTGGATCGTCTGCAACATAAGCGATGTACACCTGGCGGGCTGCATTTCACTTGGGAGCGCAAGGTTTGTTTGCCTCCCTTGCTTCAGTCAGTACTCTCAGTCATCAGTGCCAGGCTTCACAGGCAGCACCATATCACTTTTAGGGGGGCTCATGTGTAGGTCCTTACCTACCAGATCAGCCATACGTGGGTGGCTTTTCAACAGCTGAAGGGCAAGGTCTTGCTTGGGGGAAGGGGAGAAGTGACCTCAGGAAGGGAAGAGGCTGCGAGACAAGAGCTGTACTGGGGAAGGAGGGTATCCTAGGGTGTGTGTGTGGGGGCACATGTTGATCCGTGCAAGTGGCTTCAAGATGGTGAGGGTTGAGGAGGCAATCTCTAGTGGAGATGAGGCCAGATGGACATGTGAGGGTATGTGTGTGAGAATGGGTGGTGATGTCCCTTGAGCTGGCAGTGAATGAGATGCCAGTGAATGTGTGATGGGCTTGAGCGTGTGAGTTTAAAGTGATGAGATGGTTGCCATATCCTGGCTGCACAGATGAGATCATTCATCCCCTATCTGCATTAGATGGCCGACCTCTTCTGTGCGTCATTAGCACTAACCACCGTTGCCGCTGCCTGCCATGCTGGATTAGTGATGCCGCTGCCCAGAGCAGGGTAGGGGACATCATGGCGGGCCTCCACGGCGTCCAAATGGTATTCCAGAAATGCATCATTAAACTTGGGGGCTGCAGTCTTTTTGCCTTTCGTGGACAGCTTCCCTGCAGTAGTCGTGGGCTTGAAGCACTGAGATGTGTGTGTGTGTGCCTGGACTTTAAATATGGCACCTGGCATGATGAAGTGGCAAAGTGATGGTGTGGCGGACGAATGAGAGCCCACCTGCCATGGAAACGGCGTGTTTCTCGGGAACGCATAAGTAGTGCAGGTTTGGGATGATACGGCGTGAAAACCTGCCATCGCAACCAGCAGCTAAAACATTGTTTTACCCGCCCGCTACTGCACTTAATGGAAATCTGGGATGATTCCGCCTTTAGTATAAAAGCCTTTAGTTACCATGATACACTTAGAGAGTTAGGTCTTTTTACTTTAGAAAAGTTTAAACTTCAGAGAGGTTAAATTGAGAGCCTTAAAATAATGGGGTAGCTTATTTTGAATAGAGAAAAAAAAACAAATGGGGAAGATATTTCAAGTATTTTATTGGGTTTCAATTCCAGTAATGAAAACATGCAATTTTCATATCATGTATCAATTTATTAGGCCATAATTTTTTTAATTCATTCATGGGATGTGTGCCCATCCCTAACTGCCCTTGAGAAGGTTGCAGTGAGCTGCCTTCTTAAATCACCGCAGTCCATGTGGTGTAGGTACACCCACAGTGCTATTCCCTTCCTAGGTTGTTACCAGGTGGTCCTTCCAGTTTCATTCCTTTTAGACTTTTTTTCAGCGGTTTGATACAACTGAGTGGCTTGCTAGGCCATTTCAGAGTCAACCACTTTGAAGTCACATGTCGGCCAGACCAGATAAGGACAGCAGATGGGTTTTTACAACGATCAACAATGGTTGGTCACTTTTAATTCCACATTTTTTATTAAACTCAAATCCCACAATCTGCCATGGTGGGATTCAAACCCCGGTCTCCAGAGCATTACCCTGGGTCTCTGGATTACTAGTCCAGTGACAATACCACTTTGCCACCACCTCCCCCTGTAACCTGGCACCTTAATGGTGTTTGCTGTCAGTTAGACTTATCCTTGTATGTTTAGGTTTTTAGATTTTTTCCCCATGGCAATAAAGTGTGAATTGATAACGTCTCAGTGAGAGAAACCAGGCACCTGGACCCGAGTGAATAGGGCAACAACTGTGTATTTCCTTAACCAATCAGATTGATGGATTGTGAAATTAACAGCGCACGGATTGAGGAGGAAGTGTAAATTAAGACTGGGTGAATTTAACATCAAATCAGGTACAAAAAGAGAAATAAAACAAGAGAAAGGAAGATTAGATTAAGAGAGAAAAAAGGCAGTAACATGAAAAAAATCAATAGGTTTTACATTTTAAAAATCTCCAGCAATTAAAACATGAAGGAGTACGACTCCACAATTGTAATAGATCATTTTCAGTACCAAAGCGATTGTTGGCTGTAATTAAGACTTTATCATGTTGTTTAAAGGGTACTTAAACTGAAATGGACATGTGTTGAGTTTGGTTTATGCCCACTACGGAAGTACAGCATATTCACATCATTCAATGCTTTTCAATGGTGATTTCAAAGCTGTTTCCGTGAATCTAACAATGGAAGCTAACTCAGACAGCAGCTTTTGGATATTTGAGTTTAACTATGCATCTGCCTCTTGCCAGAAATTACTGTACTGCTTGTGTATAAATAATGATGAGTGCCATTAGCCTCACTGTTATTTTGACAGCAAATCATGTTCCAAGTATTTTTCTCCACTTTGGCTATATTTCAATTGCACAATTTATATTACACACTATAAGGTTCCAGCAGATGACACTGAAAGTCCCTTGCAATACAAACATTCCATGATAACAGCTATGAAACGCTCCAAAGTTCAGAAAGGCAGCCATTTACATTAACTTATCAACTTACTTAGTCAGTCATTCAATGGATTGTGAGAACCAAAATACTAACATACCACTTCATTTAACTGGCTATTTAATGAACTGTAAGGGTTCAACTTTACAAGTTAATACATACATCGTGCAGGTTGTGATCCTCTTGCTCAAATTCCTGATTTCGACTTTGGTCACACAAAACTCTGTGCTAGGAGCACTAACTTATAAAATGTAATCCTGTAGGTGAAACAGACAAGTTGTTGGCTACTTCTATACTTCAAATGTCTATTGATTAGCTGCAATACCAGCAGAAAAGTTATTCAACTGGCACAATATAATTGTGCCTTTTCACCTTTCTCCTAACTATGCTTCAGTTCTGCCGAAGGGTCGTGAAGACTCGAAACGTTAACTGATTTCTTCTCCACCGATGCTGCCAGACCTGCTGAGTTTTTCCAGGTAATTCTGTTTTTGTTTTGGCACAATATAATGTTGTGTTACACAGCTGTATTGACAATTTAACTGTCTCAAGTTTAGACTGGTAGTAAATAATACAAAAAGAGCGAATTATTTTGTTTTTGCTCAAATATAATGGGCATTGATCAAAATACCAGTTACTCTCAATTTTAAATTGGCCAATTTATTCCAATAGGAACTTGAAAATGGGAATGAGAGAAAAATCGATGATCACAATGTACTTGCAGTAATGCCCATTTCACACAACTCTAACTTAATTGGCATGCGACCTGCAGTTACTAAGAGAATGTAGCCATATGTCATCTCAAGATCAAAATTTCTCAGCCACAAAGATGTTCCTCTGGTGAATTTCAGGTTTGACAGAGCTGGGATTTCTGGTAGAATCTGGTAGAAAGAATCCTCATTCTTTGCTCCAAATCTCACCTGCCATTAATTTGCATAGAGGGGTGACAGGTGAAAAGTACTTCCAGCCAAAATTCATGTTTAAGGTAACAGAAGGGAAGCGAATTCCACACACTAATCTCTCTTTCACTGAGTGCCCTGCATGTCAGGTTGAACCTGGCACAAAGCTGGATCAGAAGTCAATTTGAGGCCCACTGAAGGTTCTTGGTCTGATTCATGCAGCCTTAAAGAAATTGTGGCACATCATGGTTCTTTTTGGGCCCAATTTAGATCAAATGTGCCTTTCTTAATAAAATTTCCTAGCTCTTGGTGCTGGCTTGGTGTCAGACCCTGCTACCCCTTGATACATATGGCGCTTGAGTGGTCATAATTTGGTACAAGTGTAATAAAAGTATTGCTAAGGTATGCAGTAAGTTTCTAGAGAGTGAAGTGAAAGAACCGCTTGCTCTTTACATCTGTTTACTATTGAATAGCTTTAAATGATTAAAAATAAATTCTGCTTAGCTCTTCAAACAGTTTCACACATGCTGGATTCTTTTCAACAATTCTATTTTAGGGGCGAGTGTTGCTTCAAGTGGATGATAGTTGACAGGTCTGTTAATATTATTGTAACTACATTTGAGGAAAAGGTAGAACTTGCAAAAACAAGTAATAAAGTAAATTAAAATGCACAATCATTTTCTCGTTGCAGGTATTGTCAGTTTCTGTCTTGTAAATATGTATGTTTATGAATAATCATGCATTATATATCATTGGTTCTGACTGTTAATAAAGAGGTATCTGCATTTAATTGAGCATTCATTCACTCTTTAAAAGTGTATTAAATTTGGCTTCAAACCAGCACTTTAGCCAAAATCTGACCTGATGGAAGAAAGCTCGAATCTCTGTTGATCTCCTCACCTGTAAATTAGATCTCCAGCGTACAGACGGAGGAAGAGGCAGAATTCAACAAGTTAAACAGAGTCCTGTTATCAACTGAAAAATTTTCTGTAGAACAGGAAGAATAGAGCACAGGACCTTCCTCAGGGTCCTAGTGCCTTTGGAGTAATTGAAACTGGCCCATTTTCATTCATGCTGACTTCACAGTGATTGTTCGAAAACAGCAAAACATAAAAGTTCAAAAGAATCATTTTAAACATGTAATGAACACATTCAACATCAGTGATATGTAGTTAGAGATGTTTTAAAATTAATTGCCCATCCAAGGCAATTTTAAGTGACACTGAGATAGGCAAACTTTATCTGCATGTTCCTTCCCAAATGCACTCTGACCTCATTTGATCAATGTACTGTGGGTCAATAACAAATCAACAGTCATTTGTGAGACTGTTCCATAGCAATGCAGATTCAATGGGCTGAACCTTAACTCCAAAAAGCAGGTGGGTTGGGTTCTAGCAAAGGTTAGAATGCAAAAAATATGAAACAGGAGCAGAATCTGCCTTGAACTTGCCCAAATCCGGATTTAACGAAAGTGAGATGAAGGATGGGCGTACAACTCAATTGCAGGAAGCAGGACCACAGCTGGATGGGTTTTCCTTTTCTCTCCACCCATCCCATTCTCCACTCCTTCACATATGCCATTCTCCCCGTTGCTGCACATCCCATTCTCCCTCTCCTCATTTAGATCCCAGTCTATGTCCCCTCATACATTGCATTCTATTTCTCCTGGTCCAGTCACTTTCATCCAGCTTAGACCCTCTCCAGCCCTCATAGGTTGACCAGCTGCATGGGGAATTTTCCCAAGTCTCTCCTATTTCCACAACTCATGACCAATGAATCCAGAGTGCTCTCACCTCCTGAAGCTCATTCTATCCTGGGGCTCAGAGACTTTGTCTGACCCATTGTCTCCTGCTCTCACTGTGTGCTGCTTACCTGCCACTTCAGCCCCATAGAGCTTGCAGTCCCTCCAATTACAGGTTCTCTCTCTCTTCTCCTGCAATCATAGATTCACTCTTTACTGTGCTCTCTTCTCCAATCATGGATGCCCTCTCTCACATGCTCACTGCCCCTCCAATCTCAGATTCCCTCTCTCCCCTGCACTCACTGCTCCTCCAATCACAGATTCTCTCTCTCCAACACTCACTGCTCCTACAATCAAAGATTCCCTCTCTCCCGCACTCACTGCTCCTCCAATCACAGATTCTCTCTCCCCTGCACTCATTGCTCCTCCAATCAAAGATTCCCTCTCTCCCCAGCACTCATTGCTCCTCCAGTCACAGATTCTCTCTCTCCAACACTCACTGCTCCTACAGTCAAAGATTCCCTCTCCCCTGCACTCACTGCTCCTCCAATCACAGAACCCCTCTCTCCTGCACTCATTGCTCCTCCAATCACAGAATCCCTCTCTCCCACACTCACTGCTCCTCCAATCACAGAATCCCTCTCTCCCACACCCACTGTTCGTCCAATCAGAATCCCTCTCTCCCACACTCACTGCTCCTCCAATCACAGAAACCCTCTCTCCCACACTAATTGTTCGTCCAATCAGAATCCCTCTCTCCCGCACTCACTGCTTCTCCAATCACAGAATCCCTCTCTCCCGCACTCACTGCTCCTCCAATCACAGAATCCCTCTCTCCCACACTCACTGCTCCTCCAATCACAGAAACTCTCTCTCCCACACTCACTGTTCGTCCAATCAGAATCCCTCTCTCCCGCACTCACTGCTCCTCCAATCACAGAATCCCTCTCTCCCACACTCACTGCTCCTCCAATCACAGAATCCCTCTCTCCCGCACTCACTGCTCCTCCAATCACAGAATCCCTCTCTCCCGCACTCACTGCTCCTCCAATCACAGAATCCCTCTCTCCCGCACTCACTGCTCCTCCAATCACAGAATCCCTCTCTCCCGCACTCACTGCTCCTCCAATCACAGAATCCCTCTCTCCCGCACTCACTGCTCCTCCAATCACAGAATCCCTCTCTCCCGCACTCACTGCTCCTCCAATCACAGAATCCCTCTCTCCCGCACTCACTGCTCCTCCAATCACAGAATCCCTCTCTCCCGCACTCACTGCTCCTCCAATCACAGAATCTCTCTCTCCCGCACTCACTGCTCCTCCAATCACAGAATCCCTCTCTCCCACACTCACTGCTCCTCCAATCACAGAATCTCTCTCTCCCACACTCACTGCTCCTCCAATCACAGAATCCCTCTCTCCCGCACTCACTGCTCCTCCAATCACAGAATCTCTCTCTCCCACACTCACTGCTCCTCCAATCACAGAATCCCTCTCTCCCGCACTCACTGCTCCTCCAATCACAGAATCCCTCTCTCCCGCACTCACTGCTCCTCCAATCACAGAATCCCTCTCTCCCGCACTCACTGCTCCTCCAATCACAGAATCCCTCTCTCCCGCACTCACTGCTCCTCCAGTCACAGAATCCCTCTCTCCCGCACTCACTGCTCCTCCAATCACAGAATCCCTCTCTCCCGCACTCACTGCTCCTCCAATCACAGAATCCTTCTCTCCCGCACTCACTGCTCCTCCAATCACAGAATCCCTCTCTCCCGCACTCACTGCTCCTCCAATCACAGAATCCCTCTCTCCCACACTCACTGCTCCTCCAATCACAGAATCCCTCTCTCCCACACTCACTGCTCCTCCAATCACAGAATCCTTCTCTCCCGCACTCACTGCTCCTCCAATCACAGAATCCCTCTCTCCCGCACTCACTGCTCCTCTAATCACAGAATCCCTCTCTCCCGCACTCACTGCTCCTCTAATCACAGAATCCCTCTCTCCCGCACTCACTGCTCCTCTAATCACAGAATCCCTTTCTCCTGCACTCACTGCTCCTCCAATCACAGAATCCCTTTCTCCCGCACTCACTGCTCCTCTAATCACAGAATCCCTCTCTCCCGCACTCACTCCTCCTCCAATCACAGAATCCTTCTCTCCCGCACTCACTGCTCCTCCAATCACAGATTTCCTCTCTCCCGCACTCACTGCTCCTCCAATCACAGAATCCCTCTCTCCCCCGCTCACTGCTCCTCCAATCACAGAATCCCTTTCTCCTGCACTCACTGCTCCTCCAATCACAGAATCCTTCTCTCCCGCACTCACTGCTCCTCCAATCACAGAATCTCTCTCTCCCAATCACAGCTGCATTTTCTCCCACTCTCTCTCCAGCTGTTCACATTTTTGTAGTTGGTGTTCGATTCTGTTTCACCCCCTGCATGATTCACTGTTTTGACCAGCCAGTTTATTTCCATACAGGATACAATTCAGATTGCTGTGCAGCTATGCCTGCATGCACCTCAGAAGGAACACTGGTCGCATGTAAATGATGTAAAAGAATGGAGGAAAAGCTATTACCAGAGCAAGCTGGCTACATTGAGACAGCTAAGAATAGAAGCGAACGAGGGCAGTCCCATAGAGATGGTCCATAAAGTAGAGTCAGTGGAGGAGGATGGATTGGTCAACAATGCCAAAATGCTGTGGATAGACCAAGTGTGAATAAGGCACCAAGGGCACAAAATTCAGTTATGTAGTGCCAATATCTTAGGCACTACGGGTGTCATTTCAGGTCCAACATGGTGTCTACACTGCACACTTCTGGTGCGAGCCGCAGTTGATGCCATTTTGGTGAGGGTGTTAGTAGGGGTGCAGGGAATTTGCACCAGAAGAAAGCAGAGTTGGCAGATGTAACTTCAGTCAGTGTGTAACACTGATTTGACTGCAGCAGTGCCATTTTCAACCTCCATGCTCCAACTATTACCTCATAATTTGCACAGCCCAGCTCAGCCCACCCATCCTTCACCAGCGTTATTTAAAGGGATCATCAGTAGCTTTCAAGTTGGTTGCTGATCAATTTCTACTGGCTGCTGTTGTGTTATTAGAAGTGTTGGTTTGTACTGCACATTAAAATTACTGCAGTCTACAGGGAGTGGTGTAGCATATAGTGAAGACTTTGGTTATATTGAATCACTTGCCCTCAGATATGGGTGCAGTAGAAACTCCATATCTGCCCATGACCTTCAGGGAGTAATTCTCCTACCTCAATCTCAGCAAGAGTGCTCACTGAAATCTGTTGCAGCTTTAACTGCAGCCTTACAGAAGGATGAGAATATTTACAACAGGCGATATTTACAGCATCTCATGGTTTTCTGTGTGTAGTTGTATAATGGAGAATTGTATGCAAAAAGAGCTGAATATATTTCTCAGCGAAAAGCAGGCAGAGCAAGCATGTGGCTTCATCGCAGGCTTCCTCACTTTGCAGGTACCGTATGGAATCTATTATTGGATTAGTTATTTTGTATTTTGCATTTTATTTCTGCTTTGCTCTTGATTTTAAACGTGTATTGAATATTTCATATTATTTTGTATTGCATTTTACTTTGTAAACATTGATGTAAACCTAATGGTGATTGTGCTTTAATTAATTAATCAATAATGATCAGTGTTTTCCCAAGACTTTGTTTTCCATATTGGCCATCAGGTGTTTGGTTTACGCCTCTGTTTTCCCTTTCTAAGCGAGACTACTAAAATAAAAGTTTTAAAAAAAATTTTTACGCAGAAGTCCTTTTTCTTACGGCATTCAATGACCCTTGGACTACAAGCCAGGACAATGAATAGCCTTACATGGTGTGGTCAACTATGATATGGAATCAGGAATTGAAGTTTGATTGATGGACATACAACTTGATTGACGGCAGATCAAAGGATGCATAAACAACTTGAATATGGCAAAGTCCATGAAAGCCTGCAGTGCCTGTGGGGAAAACTGATCGGGGGCGTATGTTTACCAGACATGTTTTGGAAATGTCTGAACAAGGCCTTGAAAGGCTGGAATGCGGCCAGAAATTTGGCTTAAAGAGACACTGTTTCCAGGATTCACTGCTGCAGTCAGAGTGGAATAGCCAACCACTGGAGACTACGGGAGGAAGGGCGGAAACAGAGTGACTGACCGTGGTGCCCTCCCACTGTGAGGTTATTCGGAGACTTGGTCATGTATGAACCAATGGGAATTTTACCAAATTAGGTTCCTGTCCTGGAACAGACTAATTTGGAGTCATCCATTTTGGGGAGCTGTCATGAGCAGATCAATTTGGAGTTAACGTTTATAACATATTGAATATCGCTGTAATATAGTATATATAATATGTAAGTAGAGTTGTTTTTCTTCCTTCCTTTTCAAATATAAAGTGCTTTCTCCTTTCAATAAAGTTATCTGTCTTTCTTATTACTCCTCTCTTTTATATTACCAATTATAATTGCTACACATTATTATTATTTTAATTATCATTAGTCAATATTCAATAAAATTGTTGTTTTAATACATTACTTGGCATTATCACTCATTTCTGTTACGTCCAGAGTACGGCTCCAAACCTAAGTGAGACTCCATTGGGGCTCTCATGTCCCTCCTACAGTGCAATTCTAAAGGGGGTGCAAGAGCAGGGGGACCTAGGGGTATATGTGCACAAATCTTTGCAGGTGGCAGCGCTAGCTGAGAATAGGGTTAAAAAGAAAAGGGGGTCCTGGGTTTTATAAATAGAGACATAGGGAGGAGTTTTCCGTGCCTGTTGCCAGCCGGCGTGTTTGGTGGCATGAGCAGACAATATGGCGAGAAGGCCAAAAATCGGTTTTACGACGTTGTGAAACCAATTTACAATCGTCTGCTCTGCCCATCAATGGCCGGCCGTGTTTCCAGCCATCGGACATCGGGAACTTCATTGTAACGCATCTGCATATCATTATAAACCCAGCTCGCCGGAATCATCCCTCCGTGCTGGATCATCCGAGTACATTGGCATGATTGCAGTCCGACGTGTTTCACAACTGTACATAAGTGACATGTACCTGGCCAGCTGCACTTTGCTCAGGACTTCAAGGTTTGTTTGCCTATCTTGTTTTGGGGCAGCACTTACAGTCATCAGCACCAGGCTTTGCAGGCAGCATCACATCACTTTGATGCAGGACTCCCAGGCGGGTCTCTACCTACCAGACCAGCAATTAGGCGGGGGTGGCTTTTCAATGGCTGCAAGGCTAGGGCTTGCTTGGGGAAGGGGGAGAAGTGGCCTCAGGCAAGGGAGGAGGTTGCAGGGCGAGGGCTGTTCTGGGGAAGGCGGGATATCCCAGAGTTTGCTTGTTGGTGGGGGCAGGGGGGGCACAAGTTGATCTGTGCAAGTGGCGTTAAGATGGTGAGGGCTGAGGAGACAGTTTCCAGAGGAGATGAGGCCAGATGGAGAAGTGCAGGTGTGTGAGAGAGTGAGTGGCGATGTTCCTTGAGACGCCAGTGAATGAGATGCCAGTGAATGTGTGATGGGCTTGAGTGCGAGAGTTCAGAGTGATGAGATGGTTGCTTTACCCTGGCCACATGGATGAGATTATTCATCCTCTTTCTGCATTGGATGGCCAACCTCTTCTGTGCAGCATTGGCACTGACCACCACTGCCATCACCCCCCAAGCTGGAGAGGTAAGACTGCTGAAAGTCCTCTGGCCAGAGCAGGGTTAGAGGACATCACTGTGGGCCCCCACAGGGTCCAAAAGGCATTTCAGGTATGAATCTCTGAATCAGGGGTGCTGCGGTCATCTTGCCTTTTGGCACCATGACTTCTGCACGGCAGTCCTAGGCTGGAAGCATTGAGAGGTGTGCACGTGGCTGCACTTTTAATATGACACTTGGCGTGAGGAAGTGGCAAAGTGACTGCCTGGTGGGCAATTGAAAGCATGCCCGCCATTGAAATGGCATGTTTCCTAGGAATGCATGATTAATGAGGCGGGATTGGGATGATATGGCATGAAAAGCCAACATTCTGGTCGGAGAATAAAATGTTATTTTTCCTGTCTGCTACCGCACTTAGTGCAAATCTGGGATGATTTCGCCCAAAGAGTACAAAAACAAGGAAGTTGTGGTGAACCTTTATAAAACACTGGTTCAACCACAACTGGAGTATTCTCCAATTCTGAGCACCACATTTTAGGTAGAATGTGAAGTCTTTAGAGAGAGAGCAAAAAAGATTGACGAGAATGGTCCCAGGAATGAGAGACATGGGGAATGATTGGAGAATGATTGGTTGTTCTCCTTAGAGAAGTTTGAAAGATGTTCAAAATCATGAGGCATCTAGAAAGAGTTTGTAGGGAGAAACTGTTCCATTGATAGAAAGGTCGAGGGGCAGAGGACAATAATATAAGGTTAATGATAAAAGAACTAAGGACAACATGAAGAAAATATTTTTGCATAGTAAGCAGTTGGCATCTGGAATGCACTGCATGAGGGTGTGGTGGAGGCAGATTCAATCATGGTTTTCAAAAGAGAATTGGATCTGAAGAGAAAACATTTGCAGGACAATGGGGTAAAGGCAGGGGAGTGGAACAAGCTGATCTGCTCTTGCAGAGAACCAGCAGGGACACGATAGGCCAGATGGCCTCCTCCTGTGCTGTAATCATTCCATGAGTCTATGACTTGAATTTTGCGTTCCAAGGTTGGGCGCGTGCCCAACTTGAACGCACGTAAAATTGCGAGAAATGACATCGGATGCACAGCCCAATATCATGTCATCATGCTAGCGTGGAACATTACGGCGGGCACGCACAGGAGTCGGAAGCATGCCCTCTGGCAGATAAGTGGGTAATTAAGCCCGTTAAGGAGGTAATTGTCAGTGATTTTATGCGACCCGTCAACGTTTATGGTTGGCAGACGGGTCAAATGGCCAGGCGGCCTTCACGTTTTCACTACAAAACACATCCAGGACGGGATGAAAATTCTGGGGTTAAATAAAATAAAAAATGTTTGAGGGATGATCTGCCATGTAGTCTGCTGCCAGCTGCTTACATTGACAGTTTGTCACAGTTTGCAGCAGTTTATTCAGCTCCCTGAGGCAGCTCCACAGCAGCCGTCAGCCTTCAGGGAGCATGAGCCCGCACTCTCCCTTCTCTCGGAGCCCGGCCTCTTCCCGCGCCCCCCTGGCAGCGCTGAGCCTTTCTCGGCGCACATTTCGTGCTGGCTGGCCATTAATTGGGCTCAGGTGCCGATCACGGGTGGAAAAGCATTTTGCGTCCGTTTCCGGGCCCGCTAATCGCGCGCACTCGACGAACGCAAGATTCAGGCCTATGATTCTAAGACAGCAGCAGCTCGTGGCGGCACCAGATATCTGGCTTCTCTCAGTGATTAGTTCTAGCACCATTCCTATTTAATCTGTGCATAAGTGATCTGACTGTGGCTAACTCGTAGAAATTCATCGAGCCTGAACAGAGCGCTTTTGCTACTTATGTTGTGACTTTTCCACCCAGCAGCTTGAAGAATGGATACAGATCAACCAATATCTTTTCAGATCATCTATCAGGTTGGCTGTAATAAATCACGCACCCATGAAATTGACAAGCTCTTTAATTATGATCAGCTCGGCTGTCTCTGCTACCTCCAATTTCTACCTCTTACTCCTTTCAACCAGCCTATCAACTCAACTTCCATCCTTACTTCACTTCACAGCCTCTCCCCAGCTTTCCACAGCCATTATCAAACTCATCTCCTGCATGGGCCATGACAGGGAAGCATGGGCTGCACATACTTAATGAAAAGCTGGGCTCCCTGTGAGCCCAAGCACGTTGGATCATAGAATTACTCCTTACAGCACATCAAATGAGTATGTTAATTACTTCATTTATATCTGAAGCTCACACTCTCAACTTCATGGCTAGTATTGTACAGCCCTTCCCGCCCAGCGGGATATCACAGTCCCGCCGAACTGAATGGAGATTTAAATGGCTCGAAGCATCCGCCGGGGTGGGGGGGGGACAAACACCGTGGCAGGGCTGTAAAATCCTGACTCATGCTTTTATGGACAGGAATTCTTCAGGATACAATCCAAGAACATGCCCGCTGATGCCCTCCAGCACTAGCCCCACTGAGATCTGGAGGTCAATTGGAGGGCAACTAATTAGCATGAAATTAGTCTCTGAGAATTTGGTTATGCGAGAAATCCTTTTAACATTTTTATTCCTATGTTTATACTTTTTAACATGTGAGAGTGGGTTGACAGATGCAAATTGTGTTATATAAATATGGGTGGATGTGATATTTCCTAGATGATTTGAAGATTCATGGCAGACACATTTGAAGAAGGTGTCTCTAACTGTAGGGTGAATGATTTTGAGGAACAATGGAAGACACTCTTTCAGATAAGTTGTAATAAAGAGAAATGGGAGAGTTCCACAATGTGAAATGGGAGAGTTTCTGGAGCACTCGGTCCAAGAGGTGGTTTCTCTACAGGCAGGCAATGTGGTAGAAGATATCAGTTGGATCCAGGTGACCAGCAAGTAGAAACAGAAATAGGATTGAAGCGTATGGCCTGGGTTTTCGACACGAAGGACAGCCTTTCCGTTGTGGAGAAAATGGCAGGCGAGCACGGAAATCGTGTCACCCCACGGACATGGCGCTTCCTGTTTTCATGGGAGCAGGAGTGGAATCGGGCCAGGGATCCTGCATGCACGGTTTATGGAGGCAGCTGGCCATGTAAATCATCAGCCGCCTCCATTGAAGCAGGATTCTGGTAGGCCAGGAGCGTGAAACTTGACATTTACAGATTAGACCAGGTAAGAGCTGGTCTGAACTTGGTGGATTCATTTGGATAGCCAAGGTACCCCTTTGAAAAGCTAAGGGACCACTTTGGATATGGTCCCAGGATATCTTTGGTGGAGGTCAGGTGCCCTTTGAAGTACATATGAACATACAAACATATGTATTAGGAGCAGGAACAGGCCATTCAGCCCCTCGAGCCTGCTCCGCCATTCAATAGGATCATGGCTGATCTGATTGGGGCCTCAACTCCACAATCCATCTATCCCCGATAACCTTTGACTTGCTTGGTAATCAAGAATCTACCTACCTCTGCCTTAAAAATATTCATTAGCTCTGCCTCCAGTGCTCTTGGGAAGAGAGTTCCAAAGGTTCACACATTTCTTCTCAACTCCATCTTAAATGGGACACCCCTTATTTTTAAACTATGTCCCCTAGCCCTAGTCTCTCCCACAAGGGGAAACATCCTTTCAGCATCTGCCCTGTGAAGTCCCCTCAGGACCTCGTAGGTTTAAATAACTTCACCTCTCAATCTTCTAAACTCCAGTGGATACAGGCCCAGCCTGTCAAACATTTAGTTAGGTGGGGTAGGTCAGGTGCCCTTTGGAATTGTTAAGAAATAAGAATAAATGTGTGTAAAAATGTGCATAAGTTTATTACTGTCAAGCTCATTGGAACTGTCAACACACCTGTCAAAATCAACTGTCAAGAGGACCTGTCAAGATCGTCAAGAGGAGCTGTCAAGCTGTCAAGGCATTTAAAAGACATGCCCTTTAAATTTCTGAAGAAAATGTCTGGGCTGTTATGAAAAATTGCTTGTTATGGATACAGGGGTATAGGTTGATATGGGGAGTATGGGGGCTAATTGGGGGTGAGTACAGGGGCATGAGGTGGCATGGAGGATATGGGGCTCCATGAAGGGTGTACAGGGTATTGGTTGACATGGAGGGCATGGGGGTTATGGAGGGTCAATGAGGGCATAAGGTGGCATGGGTTGTCATGGATGGGACATGGGGAGTGTGTGGTGGGGAAGGGAGGGAAGGGATTTCTTTGGTTTATTGGTTTTTTTTTCAATCTTTCATACAGTGCCGGTGCACAGAGGCAGGCCTTCCAACCAGCTTGCCTCTGCGCCTGGCAGCCTCCTCACTCATTCTGGGGTCGGTGGGCTTGACTCCTATTTCACCTCTATCCCCCACCCCCCTGCTCCCCCCCGACCAGTGCACACCACCACCAACATCCCCTCCGTCCCTGGCTGAATTAAAATTCCAACTTCTGGGGCTCCTTTTTCTTGGGTCAAGTTCGTGGAAATGTCACGACTCAGCATAACTGACCTGGGAGCGAAAATCCGGGCCTATGTCTCCTTTTTAGACACCATTTTGACAAAGGAGGCTTACAACAAAGATAATGCCATGTGAAATTTAGGGGAATACAGCCTTATGGAAAGAGTGATAGTTGGAACATATGAGAAGATGGGCATTTTACTAACCACATAGAAAAGTAAGGTCCACCCACAGCAAAAGAACCCCCAGCAATTAAGATCAATGGCAAGATCCTGGAAAATGTGAACTGTATCTATGCAGCCTCCTCTCGATGAAGGCATAGATAGTGAAATTCATCATGGCCTCCATGTGGCACCTCAGCCTTCAGCCGGCTGAGGGAAAGAGTACTTGAGGACCAGGATCTCAAACCTGAGGCTAAGGTCATGGTTCACCAGGCAGCATTGATTCCTCCTGCTCCAATAGTTCGGAGACTTAGACAACCTACAGCAGGCACCTCAAGGCATGGGAGAAGTACCACCAGCAATGCCTTTACAAGATCCTCTGAATCCAGAAAGCCAGTCCAACAGCAGCATCCTCTCCCAAGCCAACTTGCCCAGCATTGAGGTGCTAATCATTCAAACCCAGCTCTGCTGGGTGGGATATGTTGTTCGGTTACTTGACACCAGACTTCCGAAGCAACTGCTCTACTTGGAACTCAGTCATTGAAGGTGACACCCAGGATGACAGTGGAAACGCTTTAGGGATGTCCTCAAAACATCCCTGAAGAGGTCAAACATACCTGCCAACTCTTGGGAGGCCCTGACTTGTGATCAACCAAAATGCAGAATGCTCATTCAGGACGGCATGAAACACATCAAGAGACTTTGTCAGGAATGTGCAAGGCAAAGTCGAGGTGTTGGAGGAGCGCACTAAACCTCCAAACAACTCATCTACCGAACCCTTCAAGCACCACTTGCCCCGCATGTGACAGAGTCTGCAGATCACGCATTAGACTTATCAGCCATCTTGGAACCTATCAAACCGGAGTGGAAGCAAGTCATCCTCGATCCCAAGGGACTGCCTAAGAAGGATAGTTGGAGGACAAGAAATTAAGGATAGATATGAAGATAAATTTCTCAGATGTGGTTTTTGGTTTGCAGCCACTCTAATTTGTTTTGATTAAATTATAAGATTTAGAAGTTGAAAGCACATTATCAAATTTTCTGGTGACATTGGATTCTGCAGCTGAGCAATTGGAACAAGAATTGTGAAAGACTGCAATGAGACTTAGATAGACTATCAGGATGAACAGTTAGTATACGTGCAGTTCAGCATAAAAAAATGTGAAACAATACGTTTTTCAGTCAACAATAAACCTTAATATATTAATAAATAAACCTTAAATGGTAAGATTTTAATTGAAATAGAGAAGTAGAAGGACGTTGCACAATGACAAAGGTCATTAAAAGGTTATGAGATAAGTAGTGATAAATTGTTTCTACTGGTTAGTGAGACAGTAACGAGAAGGCATAAATTGAATAATCATAAGAACAGGAATAGGAATTAAGCCTGCTGCCTGTCCTGCAATTCAGTTAGATCATGGCTGATCTGTAACTCAGCTCCGTTTACCCACTTATGCTCCATTTCACTCAAAACTATTATCTAACAGAAATCTAGCAATGTCAGTTTTGAAAACTTCAATTGACCCAACTGTCACAGCTTTTTGGGTGTAAGAGCTCTATATTTCTACCACCTTTTGTATCAAGAAATGTTTCCTGATTTCACCCCTAAGTGGCCTAGCTCTAATCATGCCCCCTTTTTCAGAGAAATAGTTTCTCTACTCAATTCCTTAATAATTTTTAAGTCTCAATCAGATCATCCCTTAACCATCTAAACTCAAGGAATACAAACCAAGTTTATGCAACCTTGTCTCCCTAATTTAACCATTAAAAGAATTAAAGAGGCATCAAGAAAATATAGGCCAGAATTTTTGCTCGTTGGGCAGGTGCACGTCTAACCCGAATGAGCGTAAAATGATGTGCGATGACGTCAGGCGAGCGTCCCGACATCATCGCGCACTCACGCAATATTTTGGTCCGCAGGTGTGCGCGGGAGTCGGCAGTGCACCTGCCAACAATTAAAAGGCCTATTAAGGCCATTAAAGTAATAATTGAATTAAATTTTTCACTGCCCGTCCAACCATACGGTTGGCGGGCAGGCAGAAAGGCCAAGCGACCTTTGGGTTTTTTAGGAAACCCCATCCACAGGTGGGATGAGGTTTCCAACAGCTATTAAAAATTAAATGAAAATTTAAACATGTCATTAATAACCTGTCCCTGCTCATGTGAGAGTCAAATGGGGGGGCATGATTTTTAACAATTTAAAATTCTTTATTTTTATTTCTTAAAATCTTCAGCTCTTTGAAGCAGCTCTATGCCTCAGGGAGTTTTTCCTGCGTGCACCATCGCGCATGCACGAACTTAAGCGCCCACCCTCCTCCCCCCTCACACAGGTACGCGTTTTACACTGCGCATGCCTTAATTGGCCTGCCAGCGTGAAATCGCGGTCTGGCCCTGATCGTGGGTGGCGGTCGGCTTCCTGACCGCTCCTGCCCGTCCCCACTGAGCCCACCCGAGGATAAAATTCTGACCATAGCTACAGAGAGGACGATTGGAACGTGCAACTTTCTGCCACAACCCATTGCTGGAGAAAACACTATAATCTCTTTGAATGGAATTTGATAGTTAAGGATATCAGGAGTGAGCAGGAGTGGGAGATTAAACCAGTTGGATCATGTGGAGAAAAGCACATGCAGAGAGTGCATGAGCCATGACCCATTTCTGTGCTATGACATTCTATTATTCTATGAAATGCATTAAACACAGAAGCGTAAATTGTGCATTTGGAGTAACCAAATCATTACACTTGTGGTGGTTCTACAAACCGAAGGGCAGTCAGGTGATGTGGCTAGCCAGAGTTGAGTCTGTGCTGCCAGTGGAACCAGGTCAGGATTGTCAATGGTCATTCACATTGGCAGCCACTGAAAATAAGTTTGGGACTGCCAGTGACAGCTGAAATGTAGTTGGCAGTGGGAGTTATATTGGACTGGGTTAGGATTACCAACAGGAGTTGGATCAGTACTGCCAATAGGAGTATAGTTTTTGATGAGAGATCATCTGTCATTTCTCTGGATGCTATTGCCCAGAAAGTTCAATCATGCTGTCTAATATGACCCTTTATGACCCGGTATATACATTGGACTTTGGAAAATCTTGACTATGAATTTTAGGTAGATTTTGTTAACTCCATACATGGATCAACAAAATGTTCACTATTTGTACTGATTTCATATCTGTATAAGTGCCTGAGAAATGTGTGCATAGCATTATGGTAAGGAGGACCCAGTCTTTTTGAGGCAAAAGAGAAAAAAAAAATGTGCATTTATGAAATGCCTTCTAACTTTCAGAAATGACTCTTACTTGGTCATTATCAGATAAGTGTTTATAGGAGCTTGCTGTGCACAGGTTGGCTGCCATGCTGTCTCCAACAGTCACTATACCTAAAATACCTCATTGGCTGCAAAGTCTGCTGAGATATCCAGAGATAGTGAAAAACGCTATATAAATGCAAGTCTTCATTTTTTTCCAAAGTGTTTTAGACATAATGGAGTGCAGCTACTGACATTATGTAAGTAAAAGAAGAGCTCTGTGCACTTCTTCGAAACATGTCATCAAATATTTACCACCCACCTAACGAGGCAGACATTTAGACTGCCTCAATACTGTACTGGAATAAAAAATCTGTTATAACAATAACAGCTTGAATTTATAAATCACTTTAGGCGGAAGAGGTGTGGTCAGGAGGGGATGTGATGGTGGAGGAAGGGATGGTGATAGATGAAAGGGATAAAGGTACAAATCGAACCATGGGTGACCAGAAAATAGGACTGAGGCACCTAAAGGTGGGGAGGGGAATTCATGAAATTTAATCAAGTTTTTGAAAAGATGACCAATTGGATAAATAATGGAAGCATATATATATATATATATATATATATATATAATTCAGAAGATGCTTGAGAAGGAGTCACAGAAAGTTGAGGCAGAATCATTTTAACTTTAAAGAGCAAATTGGATAAATATCTGAAGCAGAAGAAGAAAAGGTTGTAGAGATCAAAGACCACTTTTGTTCCAGAAATGAGATGATGAGCCAAATGGCCTCCTTTTGTGCTATAAACATACTTGGTTCAATGACTCTAAAACTGTTTTGGAGAACCAGGAGTTGCTACAGAGGATATAAGATTTGAGAAGATTGCAGTGATAGGAAAGGGTTAAGTAATTAAGAGATTTGAAGATGTGGATGAGTATTTCACATTGAATGTTTTAGGGAAATGGAGCTAAGGTAAGTCAATAAGTTTCAGTAAGCATAACGTACAATGGGACAAAACATGAGTGACTAAATCTTTGAACAAGTTAGAGATTATGCAGATTGTGTGATCGTAAAATTGCTAATCAAGGAAACTGTAAAATTGGGGTATACAGTCGGCTTGGGTAGTTGTGTAAAACAAGCGATAGTGAATCAGCAGCCCATTTTGCACTCTGCCCAATTTTCTTTTCACTTCATTTATTGTCAAGGAAGCTAACACTGAACTATGCTACTCAAAGCCTTTAATCATTAGTAAGATTAACACAAATCTCTTACTAAGTTCTTTAATATTTTACAGCAAAGGATGTACAACATATTTGTGAAATTGTAATTTTCACTGGAATAATTGCTATTGCAATTTCCAGGGTCTACAATCTGGAAAGAAGCTCAGAAGTAGGGTAAACATTGTCAAAAAAGAAGTTTCTTATAATTGAATAAATTTACATCTATTTTATTTTCTGAGTGTTTATAATGGAACAGGCTCAAGGAAGTGAATGGCCTACTGCTCTTCCAGTAACTTTCCCTCATTATGCACATTACACACAGTTTCTATTCCACCATGCTGTTCATCTTCAATTCAGAAAGTTGAAACAATTACAAATGTAAGTCAGTAAAATTCAGAACAAGGAAAATGTAAATCTGATTGAGTAAATCAGACCATTTTTTTTTTGAGTTAATAAAGTAATAGTTTAGGGACTGCATTTTCCCGTGTGGATAATAGATCTGTTTATTTTATAAAAAAATGTACCAAATGATCACAAAAATTAAATTAGCTTTAAGCAGTTATCATTATAGAATAAAATTGACTAAAAAGCTTGCACTTATATACTTGCAATGTGGTTGACTCTTAATCGATCTCTAAAACGTCCTTGCAAACCACTCAGGCAACCCAACATTGACTTACGCACTGAAAACATCAAAGGCACACTCTTCCCAGCTGATCCTGCAAAGTCCTCCGCACTAACATCTGAGGGCTTGTGCTAAAATTGGGACAGCTGTCCCACAGTCTAGTCAAGCAACAACATGACATAATCATACTCACGGAATCATACCTTACAGTACCAGCCTCCTCCATCTTTCCTGATTATGACCCGTCTCATTGGCAGGGCAGACATGCCAGAGATGGCAGCACAGTGATATACAGTCAGATGGAATAGTGCTGGGAGCCCTCAACATTAACTCTGGAATTCACAAGCAAGGATGTCTCCTGCTGAGTACTACCTACCACCATTCATCAACTGATAAATCAGTGCTCCTCTATATTAAACACAGTTTGGAAGAAGCACTGAGGGTAGCAAGGGCACAGAATATACTCTGAAACGGGGACTCCAATGTCCATCACCAAGGGTTGCTTGGTAGCACTACTACTGATTAAGCTGGCTGACTCCTTGAAGGACATATCTGCAAGACTGGGCCTGCGGCAAGTGGTGAGAGAACCAACAAGAGGAAAGCCCCTACGTGACCTCATCCTCATTAATTAACCTGCCACAGATGTATCTGTCATGACAGTATTGGTAGGAATGACCACCACACAGTCCTTGTGGAGACAAAGTCCCGGTTTCACAATAAGGACATTCTCCATCATGTTGTGTGGCACTGCCACCATGCTAAATGGATAGATTCAGCACAGATCTAGCATCTCAAAACTGAGCATTCATGAGGCCAATCATCTCAGCCCCATGACATCGCTGCAGGTGTTACTCAGGGTAATGTCCTAGGCTCAGCCATCTTCATCAATGACCTTCCCTCCAAAATAAGGTCAGAGTGTGGACATTCGCTAATGATTGCACAATGTTCTGTACCATTTGCAACCCCTTAGATGCTAAAGCAGTCCGTGCCTGCATGCAGCAAAAGTTAGATAACATTCAGATGACACTAGGTAACATTGAGTTGATAAGTGGCAAGTAGAATTTGTGGCAGGCAATGGCCACCTCCAACAAGAGGGAATCAGTTGCTGAATCTCCCACTAACAACATCCTGGGGGTTACCATTGACCAGAAGCTGAACAGAAACGGAAATACTGTGGCTAAGGAGCAAGCTGGGAATTCTGAAGTAACTCACCTCCTGACTCCCCAAAATCTGTCCACCATCTGCAAGACACAAGGCAGGAATGAAATGTAATATTCTCCATTAGCCTTGGTGAGCGCAGTCCCAACAACATTCAAGAAACTCAACATCATCCAAGACAACGCAGCCCACTCGATCGACACCCCAATCACCATCTTAAACATTCACCCTCTCCACTACTTGCTCATAGTGACAGCAACGCATACCACTCACTATGCCTCCTTCAACAACACCTTCCAAACCTGTGACCTAGAAGGACAAGGGCAGCAGAAGCATGCAAACACCAACAGTTGTGAGTTCCCCTCCAAGTAACACAACGTTCTGACTTGGAAATATATCGCTGTTCCTTCACTGTCAAAATCCTGGAACACCCTCCCTAACAGCACTGTGGGCGCACCTACACCAAATGGACTGCAGCAGTTCAAGGCGGCGGCTCACCTTCTCAAGGGCAATTAGGAATGGCCAACAAATGCTGGCCTTGCCAGAGGTGGTCACATCCCAAGAACGAATAAAAAATATATAGTTTCTTCTCATGTCTCTCCAGGCATGGTTCATAAACAATAAATTGCAATATCACCAACTGCTATGTAGCCAGATGTGACAGCTAATTTGCTCAGAGCAAGATCCTACAGCAACATTCAGAGGAATGATCAATTAACCTGATGTTGTATGTTTTAAATTGAGAAATGTTGGCCAGAAAATCAGGAGAACTCTACTGAGAAAGTGGTACATGGTTGGAAGTGCCATCTTTTGGATGACATAGTAAACCAGATCTACCTGTCCACCATCAGGTGGATGTATAACACCCCATGACGCTTTTCGATTAAGTGCAGTGAAGAGCTCCTGGTTTATCCCTCAACCATTATCACAATGTATTGCAACAGTAGCTACTCTTTAAAAGTACTTGCACAAAAACAAAGTATGAAAGGTCATCCGCCTCAAATATTAACTCTGTTTCTCTCTCCACAGGTGCCGCCAGAACTGCTGAGTAATCCCAGCATTTTCTGTTTTTACTTCAAAACTACTTAATTCACTATGAAATATTTTAGGGTATCCTAAGTTTTTGGAAAATTCTATATAGATGCATGTTATTTCTTTCAATTCATGAATAAGAAACAGTACCATAAGCATTTTCAAAATTGTCTAGATTTAACTTTGTCAAATATGTAAATGTAGCTCACAATATATGACATATCACCATAAATACACATGGTTATTAAGATTATGTATCCAGAGATCATAGTCCCTTCAATAAGACTGTATCACCAAGAGTTCAAAATATTAATGTCTTAGGACTGCAGAACCCTGTTAAGTCAACAATTCCTTAAAAGGTTTTATAGCAAGGTAATTTCTAGCACAATTGCTTAAAATCATTAAAACCAAAAGCCAAAATAAGAGCCAAAAATTTAAAACCTAAAATTGGAGAACACTTATAAGGCTTTGTGGCATAATAGCAGAAGAAATTAAAGATGATTTTCCATCCGTAAGACATTAAAAACCAGCTTTAACTTGTTTCCTTGTGCTATAAAATTGCCAAAATAATCGAGTTAAGATTTATTTATCTTTCCCATCCTTCCACCCTGCTGGGTGTCACAGACTGTACCATGATCAGCCAAGTGATGTCAGAAATATTTTCACTCACAAGATGTCAACCACGCTGCGGAGATATAAGTGCTAATTGGCTATGACAATTTCATTATCCTCACTCTACCTTGGGTTGATATGATTTAGATATTCTTACACTTGTTGACTTAACAAATACATAGCACTTTGCAAAATGTCCCAGTTTTATTTAACAATGTCATTGATATAGTGTTAACCTTACGGGAATTCCATTCTATTCGATCAACTCCATTTTGAAGAAAAAATACATTTTGTCCGGTGTTTTGAATCAAGTGGTAAAGAATGCATAAATGTCATTGCTGATTTCATTCAACGATTCTGATCCCAAAGAGACTGACATACTTAAATCCAGACACCTCCAAACCCATCAATTTCTGAAACTGCGACAGACGCCAGAAATAAATAACAAACAAGGAATTAAATAATCCAAACATTACGTAGTATCTGTATGTGTGAGAAGCAACTGTTGCTGCATCGTGACCCAACCTAGGCCCACAACATACAAGCCGTCCAAATCGGAACATGAAGCTACTGTGAAACTAAAAAAAGGGGCGGAGGCACACCTATCAATTTATTTGTGCGGTTGCTTATAGTAAGCGATGGAAGGACCCGAATCTATATGGATGTAAATCAATCCTACCTTCAATCTCCAAGTCCTAATTTTCTGGTATTTTGAAGCTGTTCTGTTTTCCTTTATTTCTTTGTTAAGAATAGCATAAATCAGCAGCATCGTTCTATTCCAGTGTGGTAAAAACCTAAAAGGATCCAAACACACAAGCTGTCACCTAACCAGACAGTTTAGGGTTCATGTAATACAAAAAGTACAAAAAACTATCAGGGATTAACTCTCTGTGCAAAGCCAAACAGTGCTAACCTTTGTGTTGCAGAGGCATGGGCTGCCAGAATTGTGCTGAGCCTGTGCCATCAAGGGAAGTAATCCCATCCTTTTGATTACTGACTATTGTGAATCTTGCTGTACAGCTAACCACTGATGTTCTGTCATGCTACTGTGTTGTGTGGAATGATTAGCACTATTATCTGTCACAGGGTGTCTTTCTTTGTTTCTTTCCTATGGATTTAAAAAAGAAATCTTATTACAACCCACCTCCCTGACCCCTCCTCCCTATGGCCCAACACCCCTCCACATCCATGATATCCTTTTGGACCAGGAGACGAAGACAATTCTGTTTGTGGCTATCATTAGGGAAGCAGTGGATGCTTTATTGATCCACGAACCAGGAATCCCACTTTAGAAGATCAAAAGGGGCCCCTTGCCTGACAGTTTTTTTTTTGCTTTTCTTTTCTACAGATTCTGCTTCAGATGATAAGCTTGTGATTATTTTAAAGTGTGTTCTCCAGTGCAGGTCTAGTTAGAGTGTAAGGGCATTAAGACTAGGAAGTCCAGAAGCAGAGTGAATGCTCATTTTCTTTGGCAGGCTTCATGTGCCCATCTCTTTGGTTGTGAATTTGGGGACATCTAATGAACAGGTGCATATTATTCAAAATCAGGTAACATGACCCCCTGACCCCTCCTTGTTTTCCCCTTCCCTGCTCGTGTACACCCTGCATTATCAGGATTTAGACACCATGTTTTGGAGACCATTATCTTTGTGGTTGTCTTTCATCCTAACTCGCTAAAGGAAAATTTGGCAGGACACCAAAAAAAGGCATTGTGATTATAAGTTGGGTGTTGTGCATGTGTGTGTCGTTCAATAAGACAAAAGGAGCCAAACCAAAACTGATCTAGATCCCAAATAGAGTAAGCTACTGTGATCTAATACTGCAGATCCCTTCCAGGGATCGGCGACACAGAATCGGCCTTGCAAGTGGATGGCCACTCAGGGCATTAGGGCCAAAGCAAGTGAGTGAGCAGCAGGATGCATGCTCTACTTCCCCTGTGCTCTGCTCCCTTGGTGCGCTTGCTGCACTCATGCTCCTGCGTTTCCGAATACGTGCTCCACCTCTCTCTGGGCTCAGGTTCCCCCTGTGCACCTGCTCTCCCCATGCGCCTGCTCTCCCTGTGCTCCTGCTCTCTCCAGATTCCAGCTCTTGCCTTGCTTTGGCTCACCCTGAGCTTCTGCATTCCCATGGTCCTGCTCTCCCTGTGCTCCTGCATTCCCGAGCTCCTGCTCACCCCATGCTCCTGCTCTCTCAGTGCTGCTGCTCCCCCCGTGCACATGCTCCGCCAATGCACATGATCACCCTGGGCTTCTGCTCTCCCTGTGTTCCTGCTATCCTCGTGCTCCTGTTCTCCCCGTGCTCCTTCTCTCCCCGTGCTACTGTTCCTCCACATCCCCCTCCTCCCACGCACATATTCCCCCAGTGCACATGCTCATTCTGGGCTCCTGATCTCCCTGGGATCCTGCTCTCCCCAGGCTCTGGCTCTCCCTGGGCTCTGGCTCTCCCCGGGATCCTGCTCTCCCAAGGCTCTGGCTCTCTCTAGGCACCTGCTCTCTCCCTCCTACTGTACTCCCCATGTGCCTGCTCTGCCCACGTGCCTGCTCTCTCCATGCTCCTGCTCTTCCGTACTCATGTTCTCTCCCTCCTCCTGCTCTGCTCAAGTACCTGCTGTGCCTGTGCTCCTGCTCTCCCTCTGTTCCTGCACTCACCATGCTCCTGCGCTTGCCGTGCTCCTGCTCTCCCTGTGCTCCTGCTCTCCCCGTGCTCCTACTCTCGCCATGCTCCTGCTCTCGCCATGCTCCTGCATTCGCCATGCTCCTGCATTCGCCGTGCTCCTGCACTCACCGTGCTCCTGCACTCCCCGTGCTCCTGCTCTCCTCATGCTCCTGCTCTCCTTGTGCTCCAGCTCTCGCCATGCTCCTGCTCTCCTTGTGCTCCAGCTCTCGCCATGCTCCTGCTCTCCTTGTGCTCCAGCACTCCCCATGCTCCTGCTCTCACCATGCTCCTACACTCACCGTGCTGCTGCTTTCTCCATGCCCCTGCTCTCTCCATGCTCCTGCTCTCCCTGTGTCCCTGTTCTCTACATGCCCCTGCTCTCACTTTGCCCCTGGCCCCCTCCCTGCCCCTGCTCCCCTGTGCCCCTGCTCCCCCCATGCCCCTGCTCTCCCTTTGCCCCTGCTCCCCTCCATGCCCCTGTTTCCCCCATGCCTCTGCTCTCCCTTTGCCATTTCTCTTCCTTTATCCCTGCTTTCTGTGCCCATGCTCTCCTCACGCTCCTGTTCTTTCATTCCTTCTGATCTCTCTGGCTCTCGTTCTTCCTGTGCCCCTGCTTTCCCCTCCTCGCACTCACTCCTGCAACCCCTCTCCCCATGCACCCCCTCTCCCCCTGCTCCTGCTCTCCCCGTGCTCCTGCTCTCCCCGTGCTCCTGCTCTCCCTGTGCTCTGCTCTCTCCCTCCTCCTGTTCCTGCTCTCGCATGTTCCTGCTCTCTCCATGCTCCTGCTCTCTGTCCATGCTCCCGCTTCCCTTGAGCTCGCATTCTCCCATGGCTCCCACTGCTTCTGCTCTCTCTGTTCTACTCTTCCCTCCCCATGCTCTTGTTTTTCCCGTGCCCTGGTCTTTCCCTGTGCTCCTGCTCTCCCCATGCCTTAGCTCTTTCCCTCCCCTGCTCTCACTCCTCCTGCTCTCTCCCTCCTCCTGTTCCTGCTCTCTACAAGTGCTCCTGCTCTCCCTGTGCTCCTGGGCTCCCTGTGCTCCTCCTCTTCCTGTGCTTCTGCTCTCCCTGTGCTCCTGCTCTCTCCCTCCTCCTGTTCCTGCTCTCCTCATGTTCCTGCTCTCTCCATGCTCCCACTCTCTCCTTGCTCCCACTCTCTCTCAGTGCTCCTACTCTCTCCATGCTCCTGCTCTCTCTCGGTGTTCCTGCTCTCTGCATGCTCCCGCTGCATCTCCGTGCTCCTGCTTTTCCTGAGCTCCCACTCTCCCCGGGCTTCCACTGCTCCTGTTCTCTCTGCTCTCCTGCTTTCTCCCTATGCTCTGAACTCCCCACACTCCTGCTCTCTCCCTCCCTCGACTCTCTCCCTCCTCCTTTTCCTGCGCTCCTGTTCTACCCACGCTCCTGCTCGCCCCATGCTCCTGCTTTCCCCATGTCCTGCTCGCCCCATGCTCCTAATCTTCCCAAGCTCCTGCTCTCTCTACTCCTGCTCTCTTCTTCCTCCTGTTCATGCACTCTCTAAGTGTTCCTGCTCACCTCATGCTCCCGCTCTCCCCATGGACTTGCTCTCTCTCTCTGCACTGCTGCTCTCTCCTCGCTCTTGCTCTCTATTTGTGCTCCCGCTCTCCTCTGGCTCCTGCTCTCCCCAGTTCTCCCACTTTTCCTGCTCTCCCACTTTTCCAGCTCTCCCCATGTTCCTGCTCTCTCTCTCCTTGTTCCTGCACTCTCCAGGCTCTCATTCTTCCGGGCTCCCACTCTCCCACTGCTCCTCCTCTCTCCGTGCTCCTGCTCTCTCCATACTCCTGCTCTCCCTGTGCCCTGCTGTCCCAGTGCTCCTTCTCTCCCAGTGCTCCTGCTCTCCCCATGCTCCTGCTCTCCCTGTGCTCATGCTCTCCCTGTGCTCATGCTCTCCTTGTTCTCCTGCTGTCCCCATGGTCCTAATCTCCCCATGGTCCTGCTCTCTCTCTCTCTGTGCTCTCACGCTCCCCTGGCTCCCACTTTCCCTGGGCTCATGCTGTACCCTCCTCCTGCTTTCCCACAACTCCTGCTTTCCCTGTGTTCCTGCTCTCCCTGTTCTTCTGCTCTCTCTCATTGCTCCTGCTCTCCTTGTGCTCCTGCTCTCACTGCACTCCTGCTTTCCCTATGCTCTTGCACTCTCCCTCCCCCTGCACTCTCCCTCCTCCTGCACTCTCCCTCTTCCTGCACTTTCCCTCCTCCTGCATTTTTCCTCCTCCTGTTCTCTCCCTCCTCCTGCTCTCTCCCTCCTCCTGCTCTCCCCATACTCCAGCTCTCCCCGGGCCCCTGATATCTCTGGACTCCAGCTCTCTTTGGTTTTCAGCTTTCTCTGAATTCTAGCTCTCTTGGGGCTCTCCACCTGTTCTGCTAGTTCTTTTTCCACGTTCTGTTCTCTCTTCTCCGGGCTCTCGCATGCTTTGTGCTCTCATATTCACCAGGCTCATGCCAAAGATAAACTGACTCTGCAGTGAGAAGCAGATATCTCCATCTTACCGTCAGTAAGTATCTCATTTCTTCGAAATATTATTAAAACACTTCATATGTGGCACGTTCATACCATGAATATAATATAGTCCTACATAAGTATTATAATTTAAATAGGGGTCCTGTCATTATTCACCCAATTTAAAAAATGTTTGAGAACCATTGATCCAATAATATCTGGATATCAGTGTACTGAGCATGTGGAGGCTCTATCAGGGAGCACCGTGGGTGTATGGCAGCTCATTTTACCAAGTGCTGACTGACCCCAGCCATGACCCAGCTGTTCTTCCAGTACAATAATAGGAACATTGCTGAAATCTGCTGATTCAGGGAGATATTGTGCTGACACCTAAACATACTCAACACAGGGAACAAGTTTCTGTTCATTTTATATAATACAAGCCTGTATGTTAAGGGACTGCCACCGTTTTGAAGATTAATATTGATTGTTGAGTAATTTTTAAATATTTCGCAAATATTGGTTGATGCAGAAAATATTTTCAACGTTTAATACATACACACTCACGATCCATTGATATAAAGCATTCGCAAACTGATCTAAAAAGTAAGTGTACTATTTAATACATTGACTTATTTTACAATGTACTGAGTTTTGGTGTCAAAGGTACAGAAAATAAGGCTTGCACAAGGGATTGGGCACTATCACTTGCTGCTGTTGGTCAGTTTCAGACAGCATGGAATAAATGGGTGTCTGAGATGCATATATTGTACTACGGACATTCATTAACTTCACACAAACGAAGTGCCCTGCCGACCCTTTGGGGGAAAATTGCCCAACTTTGGGATTCCAGGCTGCTTTTACATAATGGAGAACTATTATGAACTTTTGTGACTAAATGTCAAAGTTCATTGCAACGTGAGTATCAGATAAAAACAAAATTGTCTTAGTTCTCAAAACAAAAGGTTAATAGAAACTATATGGAAGCTTCTGTGGAGGTTGGTGCAGCATATAATCCTTTAACATTTTCAGCAAATCCACTTGTCTGTGAAATAATGTAAGCTTGGAAGTTACATTGTACAATGGTGTGTTTGTATCACTACTTCAACAGACAGAATCATGCTTGGTCTGAGAAGTCTGCATTCTTAGCTAGTAATGTGATTTCCATGAAAGACGGGTTGAGTGTGGCTTTGGGTGATTTGAAGTCACAATGCTTGGCATTTGCAGTACAGGTAACCGGACACCTTATCCGGCATTCCAAAATTCGGAAGGACCCGAAAACCAGCTACATTGGAAGCTGGCACCATGGGTAGCAGTTTGAATAAAACCCTTTTATTCTTTATTTTCATACCTTATTTTATGTATTATGCCAGGCCTAGGACCCAAAATACCTGCATATAAAGAGAGGGGAATGCATTGCTTGCTTTTCTGGAATGAGAGAATGCAGAGTGCATGGTTCAGCCAGGATAGTGGATTCCCCATGGTGCAGAGTGCTACACACATCTCAGTTTGCATGTGCAAATTCAGAGGTGTACTGCAACTATAAAGGGCTCCACTCCCTCAATGTGCAGCTCATGTGCACCCATACCCACTGCATCATGCAGGTTCAATATCCAGTATCCTAGCAGCAGTCATGATGACTTTATTCCGCTTTAGTCCACTGTATCACCAGCATTCAAGCCACCATGACAAATCAAATGGTAGCTTCTGCGTGACAAGGACTATCCACTGACCAGATGGCTCATGCTGGAGGACAAATTGCTGGATTGCCATGAAATCCTTAAAACACCTTTCAATACTGGTATTAGCATCCAAGATGGCAGCAGTCTGAGTTTGCTTGACTTCATTCAGTCTGAGCTTCCACAGCAGCATTCAGGTATTGGATGGCTTCTGCTTTTGCTGCATCATGGTTCAGTCTGCAAGTGTGGTAATAAAGTTGGCCACCATTGCCACAGAGTTGTATCCAAGCTCTAGGTAAAGCCCTGTACCAGGTTGGTGCCAGGTTCCTCAATGCTTATTGATAGTAACTGCAGGCTTTTTGGAAGGCATGCCAATGTACCAAGCATTTCAGCATGTATACTCATTTCTGTTTTCCTCATCTGACTCCTCTGCATCAGAGCTTATTTGCGACCTCACCCTCTGGCAAGTTGACACCTGCACTACCCTTGACCTCTACCTCGGATGCTGTCCACTCATGCCTGGTGTCTCGCCATAGGCAGCTTTGTCCTCTAGGCTATACTCTACAGTACATACAATCTCGGTATCTGAACTGAGGGTTGCAAGTGTAGGAGTGAATGACGATGTTTCTTCAGCAACAGTCTCTTCTTTCTTGTTTATATCTTTCTCCTGCACCACTGCCTGGCTAGGTGGCAGTTCTTGGGATCTGAAAGGAGAAAGGCTCAGAGATAAGATTGTGGTGAAGGAAGGGGGGATACTAAGAGGTGCAAGTTTATGCCATCTGCAGCTTGGGAATCAAAAAAACCTTTTGAGGTGTACAAAGAGGATTGAGATTGGAGGATATGATTGTGAGAAGGGGAATTGCACTGACATATTGTCATCTTCAATCCTTTCAGCCCTGCCAATGGCCATGGCCTCAGTTATGGCTGCTCCAATGATGACATGCACCATCTCCCCTGTACTATAAGGGTCTGCCACATATAGGGTTAACATGGAACTGAGTACCGTCCACACAGTGATGTAAAAGAACACGTGACCCACACCTAGGAATCAGTCTAGTGTTGGGCAGTGCCGTGTTTACAAGCAAGCTTGGAGACAGGTCCTATCTTGAATCCTCTACAGTATATGTGCACATAGTTCTTGTAGTTAATAAATACCGCAGTTAATCTACTTAAGACTATGAAGAATTCATTAAGACTTGCCTAACATTATCCAACACGCTACAACGTTCCCCCACCGGTTATTTGTTGCTACCTGTGATATTGTGCCACCTCATCCTGCAAGACAGAGGGAAGTGTGTCAGTGAGTTTGGTGCAATCTGTTTGGGTGATGTGTCAATTATGGTGAATAGCTGGCAATGCATACTAGCTGTGAGGTGTGAGTGTGAGGCTGACAAACTGCTTGGCAGAGACTGCTAGTAGGCAAGTGACAGGGTGGTGGTGCACTGAGCAGTGTGTGAAGACTGTTATTCATTTATAAGGACATGGCATTTGAAGATGTTCTCACTGACCTTAAGCACTTATGTGACATCATTGAACTTCCTGTGACACTACATCCCAGATCCTCGGGGCTAGCCCCAGTGCTGACATTGATGGTGACAGCCCATTGCCTTTGTGGTGTCTCTCTGGAGGGCCTCCTGGCTCCCCGTGAATAGAGGGCTGGTCTCCTCTTGTACACTTCCTGTCTTTAGGCCTTAGTGCTACATTAGAGAACCTGGGAGTCCTCTCTCTACAATGCCATTCTCCTCTTTTTTCCAGGCAAACTTCACTGCTAGTATGGCTTCCAGCACTTGTGTCAGACAAAGTGTACCTCCCCTTTAAGAGGTGCAGGCTGGCTTTAAGGAGTGCAGGCGAGCTTGATCTTGCCCTAGTCTCTCACGATTTTGCGCCCTCTGCTCCAGCATGCAACCACTGAACAGTACACTTCCCATAGGCTGCATACTGCAATCATGTAAATGAGCACGCAGCATCAAAAGTAGCAGACGTGAGTTGACTGTGCATTGCAATTCCACACCCATTTTCAGAAATTATCAAATTTCCTAAAATGGTTGAGTTTAATCATTCCTCCAAATTGTTTTGCTGATGGAATATTTGTAGCTTGAAATGAAAAAATAACTCAGCAGAAAAATCAGTAGGAAAAACAAAAGGATGCCAATATTAAATCACAACTTCTTTTGACCCATTTGATTTTTGAAACAGAGATTCATTGCTGGTGAGGCATGCCAAACAGGTATCAACGGCATCCAGAAATAATACAGCAGACCCCATCTATGGGGGTTTTAGGAGACATGCCAAAATTATTTTTGACAGAGAAACATGTCATGCAGAGAATATTTTATGCATTTTCTCTACAAACAAGAGAGCTATAAACTCCATATATTTGAAGTGGAAGTAGACAAGTGACAGACTGATTGAAATTAAAACCTCCCTTAAAGCATTCAACATCCTCTGTGTAATTGGAATTTAACTGGAACTCTTAAAAACCATTGTTTCCACTTTCTCTTTTTGCTATTAAAGTGAGTGATTGGTCGATTACGGAGCTCTTTACAATCCATTGTATCACACGATTTATGCACTATTTTAGCATTGAGTATTTTAGTCCAAATGATAATGACCACATGAATATTTGGTGCGATTGTGCAATGTTCATTATTAAAGGGTTTAAACATATTAAAACCTCTGTTAAAATAGAAGAAAGAGGAATGTCATATAAATGGATTACACAATGTTATTGCAAAAGTCCTTCCAAGGGTATTCAATTTTTTATAGAACCAAAATAAAATGCAGGCTTGAGTTTAATTTAACAGCACTCACCTGCTCAGACAGTTACTATGTAATAGGGAATTCTTCATTTGTTTTAACAGCAACGGAAGCAATTTAAAAATTCTAATTATACTTTGATTATGTTCACATAACACAAAAATGAAAATAATCCATTTCAGTTAGATACAGAAAACATATAGTTGGTCTCTCTCTGTCTCTTTCTCATTTCATTGTAAATTAGGGCAGGATTTTCCCATCGGTGGGCAGGGCCCGCTCGCTGACGGGTAAAATGACGCACGGTGATGTTGGGCAGAACTCCCGACCTCACCGCGCCCCATTTAAATTTTCAGGAAGGCAAGGGCACAGCAAAATCAGCTGCTCGCCTGCCGACCTGTCAATAGCCAATTGAGACCATTGACTGAGCAATTAAAGTAATTAGTGGACCTGCCTGTCCAACCATAAGGTTAGCGTAGGTAACTATAAGGTAACCATAGGCCAGGAGCTCCAGATAGGATGAGGTTTCATGTAGGGTTTAAAAAATTTTAATAAAGCTTTCGTAAAATTATGGACATATCCCAACTCATGTGACAGTGAGGGGACACGTTAGGGAAATTTTATTATTCTATTTTTAGCTTTTTTACATTTAGAGACGATCTCCCTGATGCAGCACTTAGCCTCAGGGAGATGAATGCACTCTTTCGTGTGCATGCGTGAAAGAGTGCACTCTCGATTTTGGGATCCCCCATGCCCACACAGGGAGTGCACAGCACTTCTGGGCGGGTCTTAATTGGCCCGCCCACATAAAATTGCACCACACCCCCGATTGGGGGTGCCAATCGGAAGCGCACCTGTGCGCGCCCACCCTTCAACTTCGCCCCCGATAGGGGGGAAATCCTGCCCTTAGGCTATTTTTAGAGGCTGGCACGTTACACTTCTTTATGGTGTCACTACACTCCAAGTATCAGTTGGAGATCATTACCCTTTCAGTATCATTCTGTTGGATAATTTGAGGGAAAGGCAGCTGGAAGATTTGCTCTAGTTTGCAGCTAGAGGAAGAAATCTACAGTGGTCCTCAGAGATCCTCGAGGCAGAAAGCAGTCAGCAGAATTAGCTTTCAAAGCTGTGGGAAGGTAGTTGGGTGTCTTCTGGCAACTCAAACAAGGAGCTGAGGCATCCACAGTCGTGAGGCCTGTAAAGAGATCAGAAAACAGACTCAGTATTCTGCACATGCTAAACCAGCTCTGTATGTTCCAAGTCAGACTACAATGGTCTTCAAGAGCATCTAGGCACAGGATGATATAAATAATTTGCCTAAGAAGAAAGTTCTAAAACAAGTAATTAAAATAAAATGATAGAACTCTGCATGACGGTGCAAGCAAATCGGTCCAGTATATTTAGAAAACAAAGGAGGAATGTTAGAGCACTACCAGCAGATCAGGAGACCCATGAAAAGTAGTAGTTGCTTAATGGTTGATTAACAGTATTGATTTTGTCTTTGGAAGCTGATTGTGCTTTAGGGCTGTAAAAGTGTTGTTGACATTAGCATGGCATTAAATGTATTCATTTCCTTAACCATGTAAATTGGACGGAAGTTGATTGCTCGATCAGTGATAATGCCACACGATACTCACAAAGATTCATTTACATGAATGTAAATTATAGGCAATTGCTCTGTCATTATCTAAATTAGAGACCTTAACATTAATTCCATGCAGACCATGGTGTAAATCCAATTATAATCACGATGTATTGCAAAATTTACACAATTCTGATTTGCATATTTCAGGCTTCCCACCTGAAACCGGCATTTCAATCGTCCATCTCAGGAACCTATACAAGACAGCAACATCTGAACTGCCATGTAAAAATGTACAGTAAGCAAACTGAAAGGACTTTCAAGGCCCTGTAGCTCCATTTTTACATGGTGGGGGAACTTAAAATCAGCCCCAAGTGATTAACATGTGGAATAAAATGCTGGATGAAACGCTGTAAGGAAAATACTGCAGTCAGTTAAGAAACAATTGGATGTGGTATTAGGATCATTACATTTCAATCCATTTATCACCAGATTTCTGTATCTCTGCCATATTATTAACTTGTTGGCATGTTATTTGTGATGCCGCATATTAATAAAATACCAATTACACTGTTTCCTTTATGTAGCTATGTCTATCAATAGTTAGGACAGAAGGCCCTGGGAGTTTGTCAGGGAGTCCAGAATGTGCAGAATGTAGAAAACAAATCTGACTTAATTCCCTGTTTACACAAAGTATGTGTGTGCTGTGAAACTTGTCCAGTGGTGGAGAGGCAGGTTTTATATAAGAAACAAAAACACTGCTTTTAAAATAATTGTAATAGCTTAAGTGATCTACCAAGGGCACAGTTCTAGTGCACATTGCACTTGATCACCTTAAGTATGCAGAATTCACACAACACCAAATTATACCAGTGCACATAGATTTGATTTCCTCTGAAATTAATCACCCAGTTCCAAGTCCCCAGATATATATACACTGTTGG
The DNA here is from genome assembly GCF_964194155.1 of Cetorhinus maximus. Lineage (NCBI taxonomy): Eukaryota > Metazoa > Chordata > Chondrichthyes > Lamniformes > Cetorhinidae > Cetorhinus > Cetorhinus maximus. Next base: position 33,476,679 of record NC_135894.1, on the reverse strand, counting down.
GGGAATTTTTGCTGAATAAACAACAACAGCAAATACTTATATTTATTTGCAACGTGGAAATAGACAATCCTAGTGATGGCACAAGTAAATGGTTCAACAAGAGAGAATCTAACCATTACCCTTGACATTCAACAGCATTACCATTGCTGAATTCCCCACCATCAACAGTCTGGGGGTTACCATTGACCAGAAACTGAACTGAGCCAGGCATATAAATACTTTGCCTACAAGAGCAGGTTAGAGGCTGGGAATTCTGAAGTGAGTAACTCACCTCCTGACACCCCAAAGCCTGTCCACAACCTACAAGGCGCAAGTCAGAGTGTGATGGAGTATTGTCCACTTGCCTGGATTAGTGAAGCTCCAGCAACACTCAAGAAGCTCAACACCATCCAGGACAAAGCAGCCCACTTGACTGGGACCCCATCCACCACCTTCAACATTCACTCCCTCAACCACCGATGCACAGTGGCAGCAGTGTCTACCATCTACAAGATACATTGCATCAACAACCCACCAAGTCTCCTGCGATAGCACCTTCCAAACCTGCGACATCCATCACCTAGTTTGAAGATGGCCGCAGACACATGGGAACTCCACCACCTGCAATGTCCCCTCCAAGTGACACAGCATCCTGACATGGAATTATATCACTGTTTCTTCACTGTAGGATGCCAAGGTGCAAACAGTCTAGTTTCGTCTCAGGCAGTTGTCATGGGAAGGCTTGGAGTCAATAGCTAGAGAGCAGAGTTTGGAGGAAATTTTTGCTTATTCCGTATTGGTTATCATTTAAGCAGTCTGATAATTTAGAAACAGTAAAGCAGTTAAGAGCAGTAGTGGTGAGGTAGAGCTGAGTGCTGTCAGCATACCTAAAGTGGCCAAGCTGGGGTCTAAAATTGATTTGCCAGTTTAACCCGTGATTAGCTGATGTCGCCATCTTGTTAAAGGATTTGAAGGCGCTGCTAAGGTAGGCCTCCTAAAGACTTGTAAAATAGCTGATTGTCTGCTAGTGCTCATTAAAGAGGCTGCATGGCATTTTAGTGACTAGCACTTGTGTCACTGCCCTCTCTCCTAAAAGTGATTGGCTACTTGGGATTAAGCATGGCGGCGGTGTTGAGTTCACGTTCAACTTAAAGGCCTAAATTTTACCCTTGGCAGGCGGGCGCGATCGGCGGGCCCATGACAAGTTGGGAAACGGGCTGCCGCCCGCGATTGGCCCCCAACCGCGATTTCATACTGGCTGGCCAATTAAGGCCCGCCCAGCGTGAAACACGTACTCCCAATGGTCAGGAAGGGGTGGGCAGGGGCAGGGGCCATTTGGGCACCGGGTCCAATGGTGACATGGCAGGCAGTTTAAAAATGGCACAGGCAGCTCCTTAAAGACTGCCAGGGAAGAATGTATTTTCTGCGTTATGAACACTGAAGTTATGGCATAAAGTGCGACTGGAGACACCAAGTGGGAGGGCAGGTCGGCAGGTCGGGTGGGCACTTGGCAACCCCCCCCACCCCGGTTTTCAGAAGAGTACCTTGTGGTCCTCCTGGAGGAGGTGGCTGCCATGAGAGACACCCTTGTCCCCAGAGATGGAAGGAGGAGGCCACCTCCTCCACCTAACAAAAAGAGCTTGGGAGGAGGTGACAGCTCAGGTCAGCAGTCACGATGTTGTGTGGCGCACATAGGTGCAGTGTCGCAAAATGTTTAATGACCTGCTGAGCTCAGGAAGGGTGAGTACCATGTTGGCATTGATCAGAGTGTTGAAGTGTTAAGGTCTAGCCATCTCCCCATGGAGCTCAGGGTGTAAGAGTCTGAGTGATAACTGTCAATGAAGTCAGAGCTGGCCAAGGGGGTGAGCCCTGGCTGCTTGGACTGAGTGCCTTGTGGCTCGAAGGCCACAACTCAGGTGTACCTGCAAGGTGTTCCTCAGGTGGGGTTGGCCAAGCTGCATTGCCGCTGCAGGTAGAGAGTGGACTAATCAATGCTCCTCTGTCCTTTCAGGAGAAGACGACTCATAACAACATTGAGAGGTCACGGACAGGTGGAGGCCCCCAAAACCTCCCAATCCTATGCAGATTTGAGCAGGACACCTTGGAGCTGGGGAAGCGCCATACACCTCAGTCAACCAGCCTCAGAGAGGCTGGGGTGTCAGATGAAGGTAAGAGTGCAGTGCACAGAGGTGAAAGTTTCGGATGCTGCAAACATTCTTGTGTAGTGTCATCATTGATAGGAGCCTCAAAACGGGATTGCCCATTGATCATTGAAAGACAATGGCACCATAATGCAGATCTCCACTGTCTCGCCTGGCATGCACAGTGAGTGTGATGACTTAAACTAATGACATGTTGTTTTTCTCCCTTAGATTCACCAGCACGTACTTAATCGCGGGACCCCGAAGAGCCATCCCCGACGCTAGAGTACCGCAGGCTTCACATGCACCTGCATCACACCCGCTCTCTGAACCAGGCACCAGCGCAGATACCAGCCCCTCAATGGGTGTTAGATCTACAGCTAGAATGTCGGTGCGCAGAGGTGAGGGCACTTCACACTCGCTTGAGGTGCAGCCGGAAGCAGAGAGTGCCCAGGGTGCCGACAGTTAGAGGAATTCTGGAGACCAGGACAATCAGTCAAAGGCAGATGATGAGCCTCTGGAGCCGTCCATTAGGCGGCAGATGCTGGATGTCCAGTGGGATGTGTGGGATGATCTGGCGGAGATCCATGAGGGTCTGTATGCCATGTTTTCTGTTGTAGAGGAGTCCAAGCGGAGCATGAGCACTGCGTTGATCCTCATGGCCGAGTGCACTGCCTCCTCCATTTAGAGAGTGGCTGCTCTCATGGAGAGGCAGCTCCAGGGACAGAATCAGGGGTCTCTGGCATTGCGCTCAGACCAGCAAACCCTTACACAGGCAATGACCTCAGGTGGTCTGTGTCAGTGTGGGAGATGGATGAGGCACCCAGTATCCCAGCTAAGTGCCCATCCAGTGCGACCTCATGTTGGCACACAAGCTACTTGTTGTCTCTGCGGGCTCCTCTCAGGGCGCTCTGGATGATGGCAGCAGCTCCTCCACCCCTCTGCCAGTGACTGTGGCATCTGATGAGGCTGCAATGACTGGGAGATGCCAGCCGTGGGGGTTGGGGGGAGGGAGGCGGTGGTTGGCCCACAAGAGAGACTATTGAGTGACTATTCATCTTCTGTCGTGTAATGTTTTGTTTATGTTTTCTGGTCTGGGAATTAAGAAAGTGATGTTAATTTTTTTGGATTGTCAAAATGAGATAAATTTTGTTTTTGTCGTAACAGCCTGAGTATGCTTCACCTTTGCATTTTTTTGGTGCAGGGTACGCCAGTATGTAATCCTGAACGTGAATGGCCCTAAACTTTATTACACAGGCACTGAGTGGCCTTTGGGTTCAAATGAAAAGGTCATTTCAGACATCTGGGATGAAGGCGGCAGCCCTGGCATGAGGTAGAAGCAGATCTTTGGCAGCCTAACTGAAGGAGCATTGGATAAAGGCGTCCCTGGTGTCCCTGCCTCCCTGAAAGATACAGAGGTCTGCCTCCACGCCCTCAGCATTCTCCTCACCATGCTCCTCTTCTAACTCACTACTGGATTCATCATCTGTGGCCTGTGGAGCTGTGTCAAGATCCTCTTCCTCCAGTAGGTCCCCCCCTTGTCAGTCCCAGATTGTGGGGAGCAGAGCATGCAACTACTATCAGTGACACCCGCTCTGGGGGCTATTATAGTGCTGCCCTGAACGGTCCAGCACATCTTCAGAAGACCTATGGTCCTCTCTATCACCACCCTTGTGGAGGCATGGCTCCTATTATAACATTGTTCTGCCTCTGTTCTTGGGTGGTGGAGAGGCGACATAAGCCACCTTTTCAACAGATCGCTCTTGTCACCCAGCAGCCATCCATCCACTTGGGCTGGAGCGTTGAATAGCCTCGGCACTTGGGGGTGTTTGAGGATACAAGTGTTATGGGTGCTGCCAGGGTACCTTGCACAGGCTTGCAGAATCTGTGTCCTGTGATCACACACTATCTAGACGTTTGAGTGGAAACCCTTCCTGTTGACGAAGGCACCCGGCTGACCTGCTGGCGCCTTGATGGCCACATGTTTGCAGTTGATTACACCCTGGATGCGGGGGAACCCAGCAATTGCTGCAAACCCACTGGCTCACTCAGCCTGGCTGGCCTCGTACGTACGGAAATGAAGGAAAGTCAATGCCTGCCTGAACAGAGCTTCTGTCACCAGCTTGATGCAACTGTGGACAACTGATTGAGGCACTCCGCAAAGATTTCCCACTGACCCCTGGAAAGAGCTGGAGGCATAGAAGTTGAGGGCAGCTGTGACCTTCAGAGCCACTGGCATGGGGTGTCCACACACAGTCAGAGCAGATCTCAGGCCCAATCATCTGACAAATGGAGGTCACAGTCTCCCTGGAGAGGCGAAGCCTCCTTCACCATTGCACCTCGGTCCTATTGAGGTAGCTGTATTGCCACCTGTAAACCCTGGCAGCAGGATAGTGGCGTCTTCTGTGGCCCCTTCCGCCTTGGACTACCAGCTGACCCTGTACCCCTTATGTCTGTGCCTCTCCTCCCACAGGTCACTCTCCTGGAAGCTGCATTGGGACATGTGCCTCCTCTCCCTTTTGCCCCTCTCTTCCTCCTCAGAGGAGGTGCCACCAGCAGAGACCACCATCCCCATTACCAGGATTACAGAAGGCTGTCTGATACCTGGAAGGATCCGCATGGTCAAAATCCTCCAGGGGCCTTGGAGACACCAATGAGTCCTGAAATGAAGTCTGGAAATGCTAAGAATGTAGCTCAGAATGGAGATGAAACTGTCAAATTCAAATAAGCAACCAGCAGCAAACTTTCTCCTAATCTCCTCACTACTCACACTGGCAATGCAGCTGATCTTTTTTATCCCGCCCTTGGATAAGGTTTTGCAAAATGTGGGCTGCCCGCCTGCCCGTTTTGCCCATGTGACGAACTCGAAATTGCGTAAAATCGGCTTCAATTGGGTTTTTAATGGCTTTAAGTGGTTTCATAATTGATGGCGGGCACAACTCCAACTCCCACCTGCGCTTGCCAACTTGAAGATTATGCGCGTGTGGGATGACATTGGGACGCCCACCTGACATCTTCTCTCACTATTTTATGCTCGATCCGGTCGGGTGCGTGTCCATCATAAAATTCTGTCCAAAGAGACACACACCACCTAAAGCGATATTCATTATTTCATTGTTCTTGCTGTTGGAGCTGTGAAGAGGACCTCTGAAACACATTGGAAGGCTTTCTGGGCCCCCTTCTCCCTTGCGGGTAGAGGTTATCCCTCATCCTCTGGATCTCCTTCATCAAGAATTCCAGTATGGTACCCAAGAACCTGTGCCCCTTCTCCCTCAGTCCCTGAACCATCATGCAATGTGTTGGTGTGTCTCAGGCAGAGTTCCTCAGTAGAAGTGGATGCAAAATTGCATACAATTAGCACTTGAGTGCTGAACCTGGAGGTGTCTGGTTTAGCACCTCCAGGCAAGTTCAAATTACACTAATCAACAATTAGGTCCAAATTTATGTCCTAAATCTGACTAAGACAGGCTTGTCTTACTAGCACAGCACCCATTTGGTCCCTTTACACCCTTTGGCCAAATTAAACACTAAATTGAGCATTTTGGAAATTAAATGACCATTGTAGTTTTGAATTCTGAGCTAAAACCCCCAATAGCCAGAGGTTCCACTCCTTGGGCAGAATCATCCCAGGTTTGCAGTAAGTGCGGTAGCGGGTTGATAAAATGACCTTTTACCCGCCGGCCACGATGGCAGGTTTTCACACTGTATTGTCCCAAACCCGCCACATTATTTATGCATTCCTGGGAAACACACCATTTCCATGGCAGGAGGGCTCTCATTCAACCGCCCACCATCAAACTCGCTGCTTCATCACGCTGGGCGCCATATTTAAATTTCAGCCACGTGCACCACAACTCAGTGCTCCCAGACCACAACTGCTGCAGGGAAGATGTTCACGAAGGGCAAGAAGACTGCAGCACCTCAGGTTTAGCGATGCATCACTGGAATGCCATTTAGACACCGTGGAGGCCTGCTGTGATGTCCTCTACCCCCACTCTGGTCACAGGACGGGCAGCAGCATGACCAACCAAGCTTGGGAGGTGGCAGCAGCGGTGGTCAACGCCAATGCCCTTCAAAAAAGGACTGCCACCCAGTGCCGCAAGAGGATGAATGATCTCCTCCGTTCCGCCGGGGTAAGTCACTCTTCTCATCACTCTCAACTCACACACTCACAAACCCAGCACACATCCATAGGTCCCTCACTCACTGCCAGTTCAAAGGGCATCACCATTCACTCTCTAACACTCACCGTCATTGTCCTCATCCTGTCCATGGGACCACTCACCACTCACACACGCCAGGCAGACTTATCATCTGGCGTGGCGGCATCCTGCTTACACTTTCTCCATCTCTTAGGCAGGACAAGCTGGCACACAACAAGAGGGAGAGGTCACTTACCGGTGGAGGAGGCCTTGGTCCAGGATGTTACTCCTGCGCTGCTGTGCGTGCTCAACTCTATCTCTAATGCCATAGTTGGCCACCAACAGTGTGTATGCAAGAGGGGTGCTGGGCAGCTCGATCTCACTCCAGCAAAGAGTCAACCTGGGGCCCTCAGGCACCCATAGGGAGGAGGATCAACAGGTGCACACTCTGGGGCCATCCATCCAGGTGACTCTGGGAGCGTCCGGCCCATCCGAATCCCCTCTTCTTGTGACCTCAGCAGCTCCAGCTCCACAGGCTGAGGAGGGTGTCACTGCCGCACAGCAGGATCCCGAGAGCAGGCTGGGGCCCTCCAAGTCTCAGCCCTCCAGAGGATGCCCGTCAAGGTCATCACAGACAGGGCGTCACAGTCAGCAGGCTGCATCCAGCTTTGCTGTGGATGTCTGGGAGCACCAAGACCAGTGTTAGGAAAGTTAAGAAGATTTAGTTGCACAGCCTGAGCATGGGTGTTAATCACTTGTACATATTGTTCACTATTGTCAATAAACTCCCAAGAATGTCTCCCTGCCTATGGCTCCTTGTTCTGATGAGCAGTGTTCGTGTCACTCAGATGTGAAACCTTTCTTTACGAGATAAAGGCAGGTGTCTCAGTCCAGGGCCTCTTCCCTGTGCTTTGTGCAGCTTTCAGACCAAAGTGATGGTCCAGCCTCACACTCCCTGGACACATTACTGATTCCTGCACCTCGATGGTGCTTGTCATTGCTGCCAGAATGTTGTGGGCAGGCACCACAGAGTTCCATCATTCTCTGTGTGAGCTCTCAGCACCTTTAAGGTGGGGCTGGCACACATCTCTTCAGCATCTGTGACCAGTGATGCTGTGCTCCTGAAGGGCTCAGTTGCTGAAGGCGGAGAAAGGATCAGGTGCTTTTAAAGTTTCATGGCTGCGTCGCCATGATAGGAGTCAGACATTCTCAGAGGCTATGTGAAGATTTATTGAGTGTCCTCACTGCATGTTGTCATCATCCTCCTGGAATCGGGCGACTATTAGGGGTTCCACTGCATCTCCATGACAGGAGCATTATCACAGTTGGTATTTGCGCTGCCATAATCCAGACTGGAGTCAAAGATTCACAGATGCAATGTGAAGATCTTATGGTGTCTCCACACTGCATGTCATCATCATCCTCCACAAATCTAGCAGCTATGAGGACCTCCCTAGCATACTTGCCTCATCTAGCCAGCGCGAGAGCTCATCCCCATCATTGTCACCTTCGAGGACCCCCTCACCCTCATCCTTGTCAATGTCCTACTCATTGGAGATGACCTCCAGCTCCTCCATCTCCTCCTCAGCCAGCTCCTCTCCCCGTTGCAATGCCAGGTTGTAAAGGGCACAGCAGACAACGATGATGTGTGACACCCTCTGTGGACTGTATTGCAGGGCTCCACCAGACCGGTCCAGACACCGGAACCGCATCTTCAGCATCCTGATGGTCTGCTCCATCAAGTTCTGAGCTGCAGCATGAGCCTCATTCTACCGTTGCTCTGCTGCAGTCTGAGACCGCCACACGAGTGTCATCAGCCACAGCCCCTTGAGCCCAAGGAGACAGCCCTGCAGGCTCTGTGGACCCTGAAGACTGCAGTGATCTGCAAGCGACTGAGGATGTAGGTGCCGTGCACACTCCCTGGAAACCATGCACAGACCTGCAGGATGCATTTCTGGTGGTCACACACCAGCTGCACATTCAGTGAATGGAATCCCTTGCGGTTGATGTAGTTGACCATGTGTTGCGACAGAGATCTAAGTGCCACGTGAGTGCAGTCAATGGCACCCGAGATCTGGGCAAATCTAATCGCTCTTGCATCCTGGTTGTCCTGGTTCCGGGCGAAATGCACAAAGCTGTGTGCCCTTGCAAACATGGCATCCGTGACCTCATTGCATTTGTGGGTGGAGGCTTGTGAGATCCTCAGAGGTCACCTGTGGAGCCCTGAAAAGAGGCACTGGCATAAAAATTGAGCGTTGCTGTCACTGTCACAGCCACTGGCAATGGATGCCCTCCATATCCCTGTGGCGCCAAGTCCTGCAGCAGGTGGCTGATGTGACAATCCAGTTCCCTATACATTCACAGTCTTTGGGAACATTGGTTCTCGGTAATCTGCAGGAATGAAAGGCAGCACCTATAGACCCTCGTTGTCGCTAGGCACCGACCAGCAATGGCCCACTTGGCTCTTTGGCGATGTGTGCAGGAGCTGCAGCCGCCCCTTCATCCTGAGGGTGTTGCTCCTCCCTCTGCCCTGCCAGGAGCTTTAGTTGTTCTCTCCTCCATCATCTTCGCCCTCTGGAGGCCATGAGGCATACAGCTAATTCACCAGGCTCCATGATGCTGATGTACTCTTCCTGCAGGATGAAAAAGAGAGATGTGTGGGTTAGCATGGGTGTGCTAAGAACCTGCCCTGGTTAAGTCTGAAGGCTCCTTAACACTTCCCGGAGAGTGCTGGCCATCACTTGGATGGCCAGAGTTTAGTGCGCTGCATGGCTGCCCAAAACTCCACTCCACTCCGCCTGACCGATTAGCAGCAGCTTTGCCCACTGGACTGCATGCTGTGCTCTCAGCTCAGGCGCAGACATTCTCCTAACACACACTGCAAGTCTGCACAGTTAGCTTGAACCATGAGGGAGACTGGTCCAAACTGGGATGCGGACATTGCAAGGGGCTGTGAGCACCTCCACCAGTGACTACTTCATGGCCAGTTTTAGCAAGGACAGCATGTGTAGTCGTTCAACTGCTCTGCACTCCATTAAAACACTCATGACTTTGCGGTCTGTGCTGGGGCGGTAAAAAGTTCTGGAGTACTTGGTGGCACTTTCAGGCCTCTGCGTTGCTTGAGTGGGCAGATAAGCTAGAGGCCCAACTCCAATCATATCAATGTGGCTGCACCTGAACTGTCTCAGCTGCAGAGGAATGATCACTTTATACAATGTGTCCCTAATGCGTGGCAGCTTCCCTCACCCACCCTACCCCCTCACCTCGAATGCTTGCGCCTCAATAGCAGGGCTGCCCCTGCGCCCCTCTCACCGACCCACAAGGCATCTAAACTGAAAGGCAGCCCCCCCCCCCCCCCCCGCCAACGAGGCTCCTCAACCACAAGGCTGTCCTTGCCCCCATCCCCCCCACAAGTCACCACAAGACAGGGCTGCCCTTACCCCCCCCACAAGACTCCTCAACTGCAAGGCTGCCCTTGCCCCCACTCCACAAGTCGCCTGAATGGCAGGGCAACTGCAATGAAGCCCTTGACATCCCCCAATGTGCCTCAAACTTGAAGTCCAACAGGCGACCCTGGCGAGCACTGCGCATCATGGCTGTGTATCACTTCCGTGTTCCCCTCAAAGCGCAGCCCACCAAGTGCATGCCTTTTATGTGCTGTTGTGAAACACATTGGAGTGCTTTCTCACTGACCTGGACAGATAATCCAGCGCAGCGGGGTGGGGGGAATGATTCTGGTGAGCAGGAAACGCAGCCCACCATCGGGCGGGCTGAGCGGACGATCACAAACTGGTTTCACGCCGTCATGAAGCTGTTCACGCCATATTGTCTGCTCACGCCTCTGAACATGCCCAACGCCTGCTGGCATGGAAAATCCCAGCCCTTGTATGGATGTGTGGTACACTCTGCAGACTACCAGCTTCATGTTGCTGTAGAAACCACATGAAGCTCTAATTCTTGCTATACCTAATGAAAATCAACTCTCTGACAGCCACAATGACCTCAAGTGAAAATTATTTTGGGTTCTGTCTTACTTAGTTCCTGGTGTTTAGGAGTTTCATCTGGCATGTCTGTTTATAGCACACTCCTTACTGTAATGGAAAATTTCAGATCCAAATATCAAACCATTTTTCCTGACTACAGAGTTAAATTGGATCCACCCTTTTTCAATAATAATTCCATATCTTTCAAGTCTTTTTGTGTCAGTCATTACATTAAAGCAAATTAGGAGGAACAGAAATTACAACAAATACAAAAGATGGGAAATTCCTCTGAGTTGCTTGGTTTCCACTGACATTACTTTGCACCACACTTGCGGTGAAGAAATTCTGGCAAACAAGAGCAGTTGCGAGGAATTTTCTGGTCTATTTTCTCGCATTGTATGAGAAAATGCAGTTTAGTTATTCTTCCACTGATTCATTGCCTCCAATGCTAACCATCCCCCGCCCCACCCTCAATGCATGGAAGAGGGTGGGAGCAGTTGTTAAAATATTGGAATTGTGCATTTCACCACCAAACTGCCACATTCATATCAGCCAATATATTTACAGGCCCTGGACAAGGTCTCCATTTCTCCATTTCCCAGCTTGCCAGGTTCTTTGCCCATCACTTCACCTTCCCTGCCTCCAGGCTAATAGAGTGGCCATTGTCTCAGTGGGAGAATATTTAGTGGGGTGCATTGTAAAGTTGATTCCAGAAGAGTAACTGCCTGATTCCGATTTGAGAATGTTCTTGATTTCCAAATTGGGTTTTGAAGCAAAGTTTACTGCTCGAAAAAGCACTGACTTTATAAAAATGGTCAAAGAGAACCACAGAGATATGTTAGAAATGGTTCCATCTTTTCTAAATGGGCAGTACATGTAGACAGTAATGCCCAAGCAAGAATTCCACATCACAGAGCACACAGTGCTAAATCTCAATCTCCCCCTATTTGTATCATATTGGCAGCTGGAACCAATAATGTGATCTGTTACCAATTCATTTTCACAGCTCCTTAGGGATTTCAGAGCAAACAATTACTACAGTGTCATAAAATCCCTATTACAGGAGGGTGTACAGAAATGGTTTGCACAATACTTTTTAGATGTTTTCTTCATAATAAATGTCACGTGACAAAAAAAACCACTTCAGCTCAAGTGGTTAAGGCATGAAACCAAATTGGTATCACCAGGCATTCCAGAGGTTTATTTATTCTTTAGATAAAGAGGGTTTATTTTTTTAAAAATTATCTTTGCAAGCAATGGGAGATTCCAACCTTTCTCTATTATCCCAATGTACTTACCTCCTTCAGTGTTCGTGAAATCAAGTTTCTTAAAATTAGGGCCTTCTACAATTTTATCCCTTTAGGTATTTTATTTTCTCTTTTGTGAAGCATTTAGCCAGGGTGAATGGGGTAAGGCTGTTATGTTTCCTCGCTTCATTAGTTTCCATACTGGCAGTGCTGCCTGCAGTTAATTTTCAGCCGATTTCTAGTTTGTAATGAAAACCCTTCGATCCAAAACTACTAGGTATGGCTCCAAATTGAAGCCCTGTGCTGCTGGATCTTATTAGTCTTAAAAATTCTTTCAGAATGGAAAGAAAAACTGTGCCAGATTGGGTTAAAAACAGAAAAATTAACATCAAAGTGACTAACCATGTTAAAACTCACCAAAAGAAATTTCACACAACCAAATTTTCATTGAAAACAAATACCCCAAAAAGGTTTTGGACAGCCTGTTCTCACATACGTCCTGTTACATGTGTGGTTATGCAGTTTTACATATGTACTGTTATTGTATATGTGGAATGTGATGGTGAATTGGATGCTGAAAGTCTGTTAGTTTCTGTAGAGTAAAGGGTTATCATCAGGAGCACCTGATGCTGATGTAACTATTGACGTAACTACAATGCAATGTCACATGACTAGGAGATTGAGATCTAGTGGGAAGCAGAAGTGGAACCTTGTGTACAGTACTGAGATGTGCATAGGTCTGTAAATAAACAAGAATGGTTTTTACGAATAACTGTCTGTGGTATCATTCGTAGGGTAACAGATCCTAAAGAAACCCCAGCTAGACCCCAAACCCAAGACAAAACATATACTATAAAATAAAAACAAAAACAAAAATTGCGAGAAAAACTCAGCAGGCCTGGCAGCATCTGTGGAGAGAGAAACAGAGTTAAAGTTTCGAGTCCGCATGTGTCTTCTTCAGAGCCCAACGCAAAACATGGTGGCAGCTAATGGTTTCTGTTGACTGTTCATGTGCACCATCCAGAGACAGTAGACAGAGTTTAAAGAAATATCAGGACTCCAAGAGAAGACTGAAGATCTGAAAGACCTGCAAATCCTTGGAAAAAGGATAAGAAGAAAAAAGATTGAAGACTTACCTGAGAATGGAGCAGTGTGGATGTTGCAGATGCAAGCAGGCACAGACCAGGAGTCCTGACAGCAGCGAGTACCGTTCACAATCTACAAGCCAACTCACTGAAGCAGCAATGATTCAAGAGCTTAGGGTAAGCATGAAGTTCTACATTTCTACCCCCAGAACCATTCTGTAGCACTGAAGACTCACAACAGGCTCAACACTAGGACAATTGGAAGAAGAGATGCTCCAAATACAGAACAGATTCAGATTTGCATAAGAAGGAACAGAAAGATCAGATCAGTACTCTACTCTATGCAGCAGGAGCCTGTTATAGATTTGATTTTCCAGACAGGTTTCTTATTAGAAACAGCAAACTTTATTTACAGGCCGCAGCAGCAGTTACATGCTTCCATCAAGCTCCACAACTAGAATAAGAGCTCAACTCTAAGGTTCCCCACACTTAGAGCTGATTTGTTCACACTGTCATATGATACTATACAACACAATACGTCTTAACATAGGAACAGGAGAAGGCCATTCAGCCCATCGAGCCTACTCCATGATTCAATACGACCATGTCTGATCGAACACTTCAATGCCTTTCACCCACACTATCCCCATAACCCTTTATGTTATTGTTAATCAGAAATCTATCAATCTCTACCTTAAATGTACTCAATGACTAAGCTTCCACGGCCCTCTGGGGCAGAGAATTCCAAAGATTCATAAATATCTTAGTAAAGAAATTTCTCCTCATCTTGGTCCTAAGTGGCTTCCCCCTTATTTTGAAATTTTGTCCCCTGGTTCTAGACTCCCCAACCAGGTTAACACCCTACCTGCATCTACACTGTCTATTCCTTTAATTATTTCATAGGATTCAATGAGATCACTTCTCATTCTTCGAAACTCTAGAGAATACAGGCCCAGTTTGCCCAATCTTTCTTTATAAGACAGTCCCGCCATCCCCAGAACAAGTCTGGTGAACCTTCGTTGCATTTCCTCTATGGCAATAATATCCTTTCTGAGGTAAGGGGACCAAAACTGCACATGGTACTCCAGGTGAGGTCTAACCAAGCTTCTATACAATTGAAGCCAGACATTACTACTCCTGTACTCAAATCCTCTTGTGTTAAAAGCTGACATTCCATTAGACTTCCTAGTTGCCTGCTGTACCTGCATGTTAACTTTCAGTGACTTATGGAGAAGGACACGCAGCCCCCTTTGTACATCTACACTTTCTAATGTTTTACCATTTAGGAAACACTCTGCACATCTGTTCCTTTTACCAAAGTGGATAACCTAATTTTTTCCACATTAAATTCCATCTGCCATGTTCTGGCCCAATCACTGGCCAGGATTTTTCCCTCGGCGATTTGGGGGCAGGGCCCATTCGCCGAGGGGAAAGTGACACAGGATGACGTCGGTAGGAATCCCCGACGTCATCCCGGTCCATTTAAATTTTTGGGAAGGCAGGTGGACAGCGAAATCAGCTGTCTGCCTGCCGACCTGTCAATGGCCAATTGAGGCCATTGACAGGCTATTTAAAGTAATTAAAGACCTGCCCGGCCAACCTTAAGGCTGGTGGGCAGGCCAGGAGCCCCAGCAGGCTCCGGATTATTGATGAAATTTCATCCACTGGTGGGATGAAGTTTCATGTCCGTATTGTAAAAAATTAATAAAGTTTATGTGTTCTTTACTAACATGTTCCGTCTCATGTGACATTGTCACATGAGGGGGCCATATTAATAATTTTTTAATGTTTCTATTTTTAATGTTTTTAACACTATCAGTATTCTCCCTGAGACAGGACTTTGCCTCAGGGAGAAGTGCGCTCTTTCGCGCGCATGCGTGAAAGAGCGCACTTTGACAGCTGGGGATTCCCTCCCCTCCCCGCACAGGAAGCTCATAGTGCTTCCTGTTGGGGATGTCGCTAGGCGGGCCTTAATTGGCCCGCCCACTTAAAATGGTGGCAGGCCCCGTTTCAGTGGCGGGGGTCGGCTGCCCGCCCACCGCCAAGCCAGTGGGGCCCGCCCACCAGCCAAGGGCAAGATTCTGCCCACTAAGTCTGTCCAAATCCTCCTGTAGCTGCTTTACATCTCGCTCAAAACACGCATTACCGCCTAGCTTTGTACCATCTGCGAATTTGGAAATATTACATTTGGTCCCCACATCCAAATCATTGATATATATTGTGAACAGCTGGGGCCCAAGTACTGATCCTTGCGGTGCCCCACTAGTCACAGCCTGCCAACTCAAGAATGACTCGTTTATTCCTACTCTCTGTTCTCTGGCTGTTAGCCAATCCTGCCAGTATGTTGCCTCCAATCCCACATGCTTTTATTTTGCTAATCAACCTCTGTGGGGGACTTTATCAAAAGCTTCTGAAAATTTAAGTATGCTAGGTCCATCGACTCTCTATCAATTTTGTTAGTAACATCCTCAAAACTCCAACAAGCTCGTCAAACATGATTTCCCATTCGCAAATCCATGCTATGTCCAATCAGATTATGATTATCCAAGTATCCATTTATCACATCCTTTATAATAATTCCAGCATTTTCCCTATGACTGATTTAAGGCTAACAGATCTGTAGTTCCCTGTTTTCTCTATCTTTTGCTTCTTAAATAGTGGTGTGACATTTGCTACCTTCCAATCTTCAGGAACCATTCTAGAATCTATAGAATTTTGAAAGATGACCGCTAATGCATCCACTATCTCTATAGCAACCTCTTTCAACACTCTGGGATGCAGAATATCAGGTCCTAGGGACTTATCAATTTTCAGTCCCATTAATTCCTCCAATGCAACCTTCTTACTTATATTAATTTCCTTCAACTCCTCATTCTCCCTAGTTCCTTGGATCTCTAAATCTGGGAGATTTCCTGTATCCCCCTCAGTGAAAAAAGACACAAAATAATCATTTAGCTTCTCCCTCATTTTTCTATTTCCCATTATAATTCTGCCTGCAATGGACCCACATTTGACTTAGCCAAATGCTTCCTTTTTACATGCCTGTATAAGCTTTTACAGTCAGTTTTTATGTTTTTTGCTAGATTGCATTCATATTCTATTCTCCCTTTCTTTACTAGTTTCTTGGCCTTCCTTTGCTGTATTCCAAAATCCTTCCAATCCTCAGGTTTACGACTACTTCTGGCAACTTTATAAGCCCTTTCTCTTAATCTTATACAGCCCTTAACTTCCTTTGTCAGCCATGGTTGACTGCCATTTTTTGGGGTTTTGCACCTTGAAGGATTATAGAGGTGTTGTAAACTATGTAATAGTTATTTGAAGACTATCCATTGCCCATGTACAGTCATATATTTTAATGGATTTTCCCAATCCACCTCAGCCAACTTGTCCCTCTTTTTTTGAATTCACTTGTGGGATGTGGGCTTCGTTGGCTGGGCTAGCATTCTATTGCCCATCCCTAGTTGCCCTTGAGAAGGTGGTGGTGAGCTGCCTTCTTGAACCACTGCAGTCCATGTGGTGTAGGTACATGCAAAGTGCTGTTAGGAAGGGAGTTCCAGGATTTTGACCCAGCAACGGTGAAGGAACAACGATGTATTTCCTAGTCAGGATGGCAAGTGACTTGGAGGGGGACTTCCAGGTGGTGGTGTTCCCATATATCTGCTGCCCTTGTCCTTCCAGATGGCAGTGGTCATGGATTTGGAAGGTGCTGTCTAAGGAGCCT
Organism: Cetorhinus maximus; assembly: GCF_964194155.1. Classification (NCBI taxonomy): domain Eukaryota; kingdom Metazoa; phylum Chordata; class Chondrichthyes; order Lamniformes; family Cetorhinidae; genus Cetorhinus; species Cetorhinus maximus. The sequence goes on along the minus strand of NC_135894.1, from coordinate 33,460,381 downwards.
TGGTGAATCCCTGCAGTGCATCTTGTAAATGGTACACACTGCTGCTACTGTGCATTGGTGGTGGAGGAAGTGAATGTTTGTGGATGTGGTGCCAATCAAGCGAGCTGCTTTGTCCTGGATGGTGTCAAGCTTCTTGAGTGTTGTGGGAGCTGCCCTCATCCAGGCAAGTGTATTCCATCACAGTCCTGACTTGTGCCTTCTAGATGGCGGACAGGCTTTGGGGGGTCAGGAGGTGAGTTACTCATCGCATGATTCCTAGCCTCTGACTTGCTCTTGTAGCCACAGTATTTATATAGCTAGTCCATTTCAGTTTCTGGTTAATGTTAACCCCCAGGATATTGATAGTGGGGGTTTCAGTGATGGTAATTCCATTGAACATCCAGGAGCGATGGTTGGATTCTGTCTTGTTGGAGGTGGTCATTGCCTGACACTTGTGTGGCACGAATGTTACTTGACGCTTGTCAGCCCAAGCCTGGATATTGTGCAGGTCTTACTGCATTTGGACATGGACTGCTTCAGTGTCTGAGGAGTCGTGAATGATGCTGAACATCTAGCAATCATCGACAAACATCCCTACTTCCGACCTTACAACGGGGGGAAGGTCATTAATGAAGCAGCTGAAGATTGTTGGGCTGAGGACACAACCCTGAGGAACTCCTGCAGTGATGTCCTGGAGCTGAGATGGCTGACCTCCAACAACCACAACCTTCTTCCTTTGTGCTAGGTGTGACTCCAACCAGCGGAGAGTTTTCCCCCTGATTCCCATTGACTCCAGTTTTGCTAGGGCTCCTTGGTGCCATACTCTGTCAAATGTGGCCTTGATGTAAAGGGCAGTCACTCTCACCTGACCTCGGGGGTTCAGCTCTTTTGTCCATGTTTGAACCAAGGCTGTAATGAGGCCAGGAGCTGAGTGTCCCTGGCGAAACCCAAACTGAGTATCAGTGAGCAGGTTATTGCTAAGCAAGTGCCACTTGATAGCACTGTTGATGACCCCTTCCATTATTTCACTGATGGAGAGTAGACTGATGGGGCAGTAATTGGCTGGGTTGGATTTATCCTATCTTCATAATTTCCTTCATTCAACATTAACACCATTGCTTCAGAGTGAACGACCTCACTTTCAAACATAATGTAAAATTCTACCATGTTGTGGTCACTCATCCCTAAAGGTTCTTTTACAACAATATTATTAATTAGCCCTTTTTCATTACATAATACTCGATCTAAAATAGCTTGTCCTCTAGTCGGCTCCAGCAACGTATTGCTCTAGAAAACCATGCCTAACACACTCCAGAAACTCGTCTTCCACTACATTCACTATATTCTTTAAAGCTACAATTACTACATTCCTGCCCCTTTAAATTTTTTGCACAGTTTGTATTTATAAGAACATCTACTTTCATGACATTACAAGTATATACACGGGTCATGGAATTATAAATTCAATCTCTCAGGTGGTTTCCTGATCTGGTGGGATGTCATAGCTCCACGACTTCTGGATCTCTTACAGGATCCACATTATCTGGAACCACAGCAACATCCGGTGCCTCTTTAGGCACAGGAAGCTCAGTATTATCTACTCTGACAGAGACATCTGGTATCTCCATTTTGGTTGAACAACTTCAATAGGGACCACGGGTTCTACAATGGTTACAGGTGGAACATCATTTTGTTGGAGTTTCTCCCTTCTTCTCAAATAACCCACATGTTTGCGGGTGATCTGGCCCTCCACTTCTTTGTGGAACGACAAGGGTCTGGTCACAGAAACTATTACACCAGGTAACCACTCACACCTTGGAAAGATATACTACTTTTCCTTTCAATGCTTCTTTAGCTTCATTCGTTTGATTCTTCAGTTCTTTGCTAGGCAGCTAGCTTCACTGAGCTGGCACTGCCTTGGAGTTTCTCTGAACTCCTGTCTCCTGGCTGTATCCAGCTACAAGCAACTCCCAGGGCTTCCCCTGTGTCTTCCCCAATTACCAGGGCTTCCCCTGAGCCCTCTCCAATTACCAGGGATTCCCCTGAGCCCTCTCCGATTACTAGGGCTTCCCCTGAGCCCTCTCTGATTACCAGGGCTTCCCCTGGGCCCTCTCTGATTACCAGGGTATCCCCTGAGCCCTCTCCAATTACCAGGGCTTCCCCTGAGCCCTCTCCGATTACCAGGGATTCCCCTGAGCCCTCTCCGATTACCAAGGCTTCCCCTGGGCCCTCTCCGATTACCAGGGCTTCCCCTGGGCCCTCTCCAATTACCGGGGCTTCCCCAGAGCCCTCTCCAATTACCAGAGCTTCCCCTGAGCCCTCTCCAATTACCAGGTATTCCTCTGAGCTCTCTGAGTTTCTTCTGCTGTGCTTCCATTCCACTGTTTAAGACAGTCTTTATTTCTTAATGTTGCTGAATGGTTACACATTCCTTTTGCATTTGATTGTGAATGACAATCAACTGTTCTTTCAACTGTTTATTTTCTGGTTGACCTCCCTCTGGGGTCTCCTGTTGCCCTTGGCAGAGCTGTCCTCTCTCTGGAGTTTCTTGTTCACTTCGGCTGAGTTGCCCTCTCTCTCTGGGGTTTTTTGTTCCCTTCTGCAGAGTTGCCCCCTCTCTGGGGTCTCTTGTTGCAATGGACCTATATTGAGAGTTGCCCTCTCCCTGGGGTCTCTTCTAATTTTCTGTCCATAGCCATTTTTCTTGCGTTTACCACTTTAAATGTATTTCCTTTGAGAGTAGTAACATTTTTTTTGACTTGGGCTGTCTCTACAGCTGTCGGCTTTTCTGTGCTGGTTTTTGAGTTTCCCACACTTTTCGTGTTTTGGCAGGCCCACTGGCAAACGTGGATTTTCTTTTAACTTTGTAAAACTTTGTTTCTGTTCAAAAATACACGGCAGTGATTTCTTATCCCTTTTCTGGGTGATTCTGCAGGTTTTTTTCTTTTTCTATTTGCCTCTGCAGGTCTTTTTTTTTTAAATGTTGGGAGTGCTCCAGGAGATTTCTCAGCCATTTAGTTCAGGGTCTGTTTCTATTTTTAACTTAAAACAGCACTTCTATTTCTTCTGTTTGAACTCTGCAGCATACCTGGTGAGTATATTTAACTTTTCTTCTGTTTAGATAAGATACTCGCAGTCGCTGGGCGAGGGACAATGCCGGACCCAATCCCATCCTCATCACCACTTTGTTATGGACTTGATTTTCCAGACAGGTTTCTCATTAGAAACATTGAACTTTATTTACAAGCTGCATCAGCAGTTACATGCTTCCATCAAGCTCCACAACTGGAAGAAGAACTCCAGTCTAAGGTTCCCCATGCTTAGAACTGATTCATTCACACTGTCACGTGATACTATACAACACAATAAGTCTTAAAGCTATAGTCACTACATTTCTTGAAGCTACAATTGCTACAGGACCATGGCAGATGATCTTATTGCAAGAGAGAGTGTTGATGAGGCTTCGAGCTCATATGAGGAAATCCTCCAGACATGCAATTCGTACTTCAGTGTTCGAAAAAATTTGATAATTGAATGAGCGAAATTTAATAAGAAGAGACAAAAGCCAGGTGAGTCCATGGACTCATCTATAAATGACCTGTAGAGACTCACAGAGAATTGTGACTACGGGATCCTCAGAAATGAATTAAGACGCGATTGTATAGTGGCTGGGGTTCTAGATAAAACTCTATCAGATCTACTGCAAATGTGAGAAGACAAAGGCAGTACAAATAGCATGACAGATCGAGCTCAGGAGGCAAAACAGAACTATTGTTCATTGGGAAAGTCATGTTCCTTTGAAAAGAATGAGCGAAGCTATTCAATATGTCGGACAAAAAGATAAACGCAATGAAGCAAAACCAAGCACTCGGGAAAAAGCACGCCAACTGCCATCTTGAGATGCTCTCGGTCTGGCAGGAAAACCCTGCACAAATGGGAAGAATGCCCAGGATGGGAAGCTGAGTGCCACAACTGGGGGAAGTTAGGACATTTTAAAATAGTGTGCAAATCCAAAGTTCCTGTAGCTCATAGGGAGAGAGAGATAACAACTAAACCAAATAACATCAGAGAAATGGAAGAGTCACAAAAAAAAAGCAAATAACCTTCTTTAGATAAGTTCACAAAACAGAAAATAATAATTGGAGCATTAAATTAGAAGTTGACGGTCACCCCACAGAATTCAAGCTAGATATTGAGGCATGTGTTTCAATATTATTGGATGAAGTAAAATTACCTAAAAATATCACATTATGGCCATCCTCCATCCAGTTGCAAGGTCCAGGAGGGACAACACTAAAAGCCATAGGCCAAAGCTTGGCAAGATTATGACCTGAATTTTCAGGTCATCGGATATGCCCAATTGGTGGGCCTGGAAGCGGCCGGAAACGTAACTGTGATTTTGTGCTGGCTGGCCAATTAACGGCCAGCCAGCGTGAAACACGCACTGAAAAGCTCAGCACTGCCGGGGTGGGGGTGGGAAGAGGGTGGGTGACGACTTCTCCATGGGCGCGGCTGAGCACTTCAAGAGAGCTCCCTGAGGGTAGACAGCTGCCTCAGGGAGCTGCAGACCTGCAAATGGTGAAATAAAGGTGTAAAAAGCTGCAAAAAATGTCCATGCATCACAACCAAGCACCTGAAAGCGTACCTCTTAAGAATGCATTCCACAGATATTTATCTTTATTTTATTTCCTAATGGAGATTTCATCCCGCCCTTCGATGAGGTTTAATGAAAAATATGAGGCCACCTAGCTGATACGCCCATCTACCAACCATAAGGTTGGATGGAGCACGAAAAATTGCAGACAATTGTGGCATTAATGGGCTTAATTGTCAACGGGCGCACTTTTAACTTTTGCGCGCGGCCACCGATCGAAATATCGTGCAAGTGCACGATGGTGACGGGACGCTTGCCCAACACCATCTTGTGCGATTTTATGCCTGATCGGGTCAAACATGTGTCCGTCCGCGGGACGTAAAATTCTGCTCTATAATACAAGGATAAAGAAATTGTGGAACCACTGTAATGATAAGGAGTCATCATTATTGAGCAGAAAAGCATATTTCCAGCTGAGGCTTATTTACAAGGTTGATAAAATTGCTGGTCAGCTAGTCTAACTATGTATTCAGGAATGAATTCCAATCCCAATTTTCAGGCTTAGGAAAGCTGAAAGCAGAATATCACATAACTCGAAGGGCAGATGCTAAGCCTATGTGTCTTTTCACAGCGAGGAATGTCCCTCACCCACTCTTAGGCAAAATCAAAAGCAAGGTTGAACACATGTTAAAACAACAGATCCAACAACACTCAAGAAGCATGACGCCATCCAGGACAAAGCAGCCCACTTGATTGGCACCCCATCCACTAATATTCACTACCCCCACCATGCACTGTGGCAGCAGTGTGTACCATCCACAAAATGCACCAAGGTTCGTTAGACAACATCTTTCAAACCCACGACCACTACCATCCAAAACAAAAAGGGCAACAGATAGATGGGAACACCACCACCTGAAAGTTCTCCTCCAAGCCACTCACCACTCTGACTTGGAAATATGTCACTGTTCCTTCACTGTCGCTGGATCAAAAGCCTGGAATTTGTTTCCTAACAGCACTGTGGGTGTACCTGCACCACATGGACTGCAGTGATTCAAGAAGGCAGCTCACTATTACCTTCTCAAGGGCAATTAGGGATGGGCAATAAATGCTGGCCTACCCAGCGACACGCACATCCCATGAACGAATAAAGAAAGAGGAATCATCTCTCCAGTGACCATACTTATAAAGTGGTGTTTTGGAATGGTCACAAGACCAAAGCCTAATGGTTCAATTAGAATCTGTGAGGACTTGACTCAATTAAACAAGTCAATAGAGAGCGAGATCCACATAGTGGCATCAGTGTGTAAAAGTCTCACCAAAATGGCAAAAAGTACCCTCTTCACAAAATTGGCTGCTGACAACGGCTTTGGCAGTAGCCTCAGGATAAAGAATCGAGGTTGCTAACTACTTTTATCACCCCATTTGGTCATTATTGTTTTAACAGGTTTACCATTCAGAATTGTTTCTGTACCTGAGATAATCCAAAGAACAATGGCCTGAATTTTTCAGTCGTTGTGTGGGGGCAGGCCCGACATGCCAGTGTGTAAAACGACGTGCAATGACGTCAGGCGCACGTCCCGACATCATCGCACTGTCTTGCGATGTTTCGTTCGGCGGGCATGTGTCGGAGTCGGCTACTCACCCACCGATAACTGATAGGCCTATTAAGGCCATTAACAAATTAATTAATATAATTGTTTGCGCTGCCCATCCAAACTTAAGGTTGGCGAGCAGGCGAAAATGTCAAGCAGCCTTTGCGTTTTTTAGGAAACCTCATCCATGAGCGGGATGAGATTTCCTAAAGCTTTTACCACTTAAATAAAAAAAATTCTGAAATTTAAAAACATGTCCCATCTCATGTGACACAGTCACATGAGGGGGCATGTTTAATTAAATTTTCAAATTATTTATTTATTTATTTCAAAAGCACTTCAATCTCCCTGAGACGGCTCTGTGCCTCAGGGAAATTGAAGCACTTTTTCACACGCATGCACGAAAGAGCGCTGGCCCCCGATTCTCCCTCCTCCTCCTGCCTGCACAGGTAGCGTCTTACACTGGGCGAGCCTTAATTGGCCCACCCACGTAAAATGGTGACACGGAGCCGATCGTGGGCAGCAGTCGGCTCTGTGACCACCCCCACCCGCTCCCGCCGAGTCTGCCCGCCGACTGAAAAATTCAGGCCAATGTCTCAGAGCCTGGAGGGCATGGAAGGAGTAACATGCTATATGGTCACATTCTCATACATGGTTCATCGAAGGAAGGATAGGACCGTTGAGTGAGAGCCATCCTCAAAGTCCTACAAGAAGCAGGTTTAACATTAAATGACAAATGTGAATTTACAAAGCCAATGATAAAATTCTTTAGGGCACATTCTGCAAGCTTCAGGAATTACAGTCGACCCGCAGAAAACCTAGGCCATTTGAGAGCTCCCACAGCCTAAAGACATCACAGGACTACAAAGGTTCCTTGGCATGATAAATCAAGTGGGCAAGTTCCTACTGAACTTGGCAGAAATCAATGAACTGTTATGACAGCTGTTGTGACAAGGTCAACAGTGGTACTGGAACATGGGCCAGCTAAATGCTTTTGACAAGACCAAAAATCTAATTTCACCAGAAATTCTAGCACACTGCTCATTCCAGAATTGCCGACAATTATAGCAGCGGACATATCATCAACAGGCTTGGGCACGGTGCTGTTTCAAGTTCAAAAATATGGACAAAAAAGATCAGTTTATTTCATCTCTCGATCTCTCACAGACAGAGAAGAGATACCTAACCATTGATAAAGAAGCATTAGCAGTGACTTGGGCCTGTGAGCAGTTCACTGATTGTATCATGGGATTAAGATTTAAAATTGAAACCAACTACAAACCTTCAGTTAGGCTTGTTAACCTAAAAGAAATTGCAAAAATGCCACCTATAATTCAACGCTTTAGACTGAGACGTGCAAGATATGATTCAGTTACTGAGTATGTTCAAGGAAAGTACCAGGCAGAGGTGCACTTTCAGGAATACCAGTGGAAGGAGTTAAACTAGAAAATTTAAATTTTATTGAGGAAGTGGAAGCATATACCGGCCACTGAGATTACAAGAAATTAAACAAATATAACAACAGGATGAAGAACACATCAAAATCAGACAGTATTGCCAGAACAGATTACCAGATATTCCTAACAACCCAATACTTCACCAATACTTCAACTGGAGAAAATATCTCACTATCTTCAAAGATTTCTTAGTTTTTGATGACAGATTAGTCATCCCTCAAACACTTTAACTCGACATTCTTCAGAAAATCCATCAAGGTCACTTGGCGATAGAAAAATGCCGAACAAGAGCCCAGTCATCAGTGTGGAGCCCAGGCATCATTCACTCCTTTGAAGAGTTAATCATGAGTTGCCATATGTGGCAGTGAACAGCCAATAGCAGAATGAACCGTTGGCACCCTCCACTTTTCCTTTGTGGAAATGAATTTATTTGTGTTCAAAGGCAAACTTTTCATCATTGTCATTGATTACTACTCCAGATGGTTTGGAGTGAGCAGGCTGCACAGCACCATGGCAGAGATAGTCATTACATCACTAAAAAGAATCTTTGTGACACATGGCATCTCCGTCGTTGCAGTCTCACACAACAGTCCCCAGTTTGCTAACAAGCATTTCCATAACTTTACGCAGGAATATGGCTTCATGCATGTGACTAGTTCATCTAGATATCCTCAGCTGAACAGAGAGGCAAGAGGAGGCAAGAGGAACCAGGGAAACGTCAGAAGGAACCAAAGAGCCATGATATCATTGGGAAAGAAACCAAAGGACAATAGATATACTATTTAGATCTGGATGGAGACAAGGAATCAGGTGGAAGGCACTCCTATCGAACGACGAGAGAGTGTAGTTCATCCTCAACCTCGAAATGAAATCAGGGCCAGATCAGGGAAATAGGTCAAGGCACCACAGCCTTGTGAAGGCTGAAACTTTTGGGGGGAGATGTAGGAGGTTGTATACAGTTGGAATAAATACTTGTGGGGAGATGTAAAGGGTTAAAATTAGGAGCACCTGATACTGATGTAACGACTGATGTAATTGTGATGTAATGTCACATGGCTAAGAGACTGAGATCTGCTGGGAAACAGAAAGTATAACCTTGTGTAGAGTGCTGAGATGTACGTAGGTCTGTAAATAAACAAGAATGGCTTTTACGAATAACCATCTATGGTAGCATTCTTATGTTAACAAGCAAATCCTAAAGAAACCCCATTTAGACCCCGAACCCAAGATTAAATAGTTACTGCTTTGCATGGAATGTATATCCTTTCATATTTTTAAAATTTACATATAGATAGCATATATAAAGATATATTTATATATGAAGGATATATTTATCCTTTCATATAAATACACATACATGGAATGCCGACAGCCTGTTAGTTACTGCTGCCTAATTTCTTTCTTTATAATTTATTAATGTTAATTTGTTGTGTTTACATCAGTGACTTGTTCGTAGTCCTGCTGACTAAAACCACCCAATCTTTCTCAGTGAGCAGGTGCATATTCTCAAAAATTCTACCTTCAGTTCAGAAAATAATAGTTCTCAAACACTCCCTAAAGTACAGACAACATGGCATCTCTAATAATATTATTCCATTGAACTTAGTACATAATTGTGTGCTGTGTGCCTTGCAAAATCTAGCAAGAAAATCCTTATACGTTGATGAAGAAAAAAAACTACAACACAAAATTAAAGAAAATAACTTGGCTTATTGTTTTTCTAAAACCTAAATATCATTGAAACTTTAGGTTACTTTCTACCTTGTCTGCTTATTGATGTGAAACAATTTAATAAAACAATGTGGCTGCTATCATTTATTTGAAATGAGATTTGAATAATTAATTCTTTTTCAGAAGAGAGCCTCATTACTTCATTAATTCAATATTATATGATTAGTTATTTATTTTTAAACTACCTAGGCAAACAGTCTAGTGCAGTTCTGAGGGACAGCTTTGCTGTCAGAGTTGTGAGCTTTCAGATGAGATGTTAAACTTAGGCAAAAACAGAATTACCTGGAAAAACTCAGCAGGTCTGGCAGCATCGGCGGAGAAGAAAAGAGTTGACGTTTCGAGTCCTCATAACCCTTCAGCAGAACTTCCTGAGGACTCGAAACGTCAACTCTTTTCTTCTCCGCCGATGCTGCCGAGTTTTTCCAGGTAATTCTGTTTTTGTTTTGGATTTCCAGCATCCGCAGTAGTTTTTGTTTTTATCTCTGTTAAAGTTAGGCCCTGTCTCAAGGCCCTGACTGTTCAGGTGGTCAGAAAAGTGGCAAATGGATTTCAACCCAGAGCAATGTGAGATGATGCATTTGGAGAGATTAGACAAGGCAAAGGAATACACAATTAATGGGAGAATACTGATGAGCGTAGATGAAGTGAAGGACCTTGGAGCAAATGCCACAGATCCCTGAATGTCCTGAGGGATGTTTGTAACATGTGAATGTCTTTCAACAGGTTTTCCTTTGCTTTGTGAAGCTCACTTGTTTCATCTTAATCTTTCCTGTAATTTAATAGAGTCTCTTTGAGTTTCTTCTGCTGTGCTTCCATTCTGCTGTTGAAGGCAGTCTTCATTTATTCACATTCCTGGTGGTTATGCATTCCTTTTGCATTTGAAGGAAAATCAACTGTTTATTTTCTTGTTGACCTCTTGCCAACTCACTCTAGGCTTCAATGAATCATTCTGTTGCAACTGATAGTTCCAATGCAGTTTTTTCTGAATATTCGATGTCCTTTTTAGCTCATCATGTTTTTCCATGGCTACATATTAATTCTTCAAGGAGTCCCTCAGGGTTGCAAGTTTTTTGCGTGCCTTTTCTACCTGCTGTTTCACCTGGCTGTACATCTGGTTGAGTTTTTCTAACTCTTGCTTTGATTTGCCAACTGTGGAATTGAGGGTCATTTCTTTCCTCCTAATACCTTCGTGTCATCTCTGAAATTTGTTTTTTCAGATATTGAGCAGCTTGGTCCATTGAAGACTTGAGTTTATCATCCATTTTCAGAGGTATATATTCAGCTTGAATCTTACGCTTCAAATCTTCCAGTTCAGCTCTGATACGAACATTTCCCTGAAGAACAGATTCATTTAATTTTTGCACGTTTTGCTTCATTTAAGTTACCTCAGATAGCTTTCCTTCATTCACAGCTATCTGCTCACTCTACACTGCTATCTGTGTCCCTCGCTCAGGAGTCTTTTGGCTCCCTCCCTCTTGTGTTTTCTGTCACCCTCTCTCTGGGGTCTTTTATTGCACTCTCTCTGGGGTCTTTTGCTGCCCTCCCTCTGGGGTCTTTTGTTGCCCTTGGCACTTTATTGTGATTTACCCTCTCTCTGGAATCTCTTGTTGCCCATGGCACTTTTTTGGGTGTTACCCTCTCCCTGGGTTCTCTTGTTGTTGCCCTCAGAACTTTATTGGGAGTGTGCTAAACTTTCTTCTAGGGTCTGCATTCTCCACAACTTGGAGTTTAAAATGTCTGTCAAAGCCTTTTAATATCTCACCAAATGTTGCCGAGTACTGATCTATACGTTGGCTATGGAGCACTTTGCCAACAAATTAAACAAACATGAATAAAAACTTATCAACTTGTACTTCATCTGATTTCTTACTTCGTCCTGTAACTCTCCTGTAAATTATAAATTGGCTTCTCAAAGACTCTTGGGTCTGCTTTAGCCCTTTCCATAGGACAAATGCACCTGGCTCTTCTAATTTTCCATCCATAGCTGTTTTTTCCTTTTGTAGTTATTGATTTAAATGTCGGTACCGCTTTAAGGCAGTGGGCTGAATTTTTTGCCTGTCGGGCGGGTGGATCCCCACCGGAGAAGTGGACCCAACTGCCATTTTAAGTGGGTGGGCCAATTAAGGCCCACCCAGCATGACGTCCGCCAGGAAGCACTATGCGCTCCCTGTGCGGGCGGGGTCTCCCAAATGCGCGCAAAAGAGCGTACATCTCCCTGAGGCTAAGTGCTGCCTCAGGGAGATTGCTGAAAGTTTTTCAAACTCTAAAAATAGAAAAATAAAAAAATCATTAACATGTCCCCCTCATGTGACAATGTCACACGAGATGGGACATGTTAATAAATTTCACAAAAACTTTAATAAACTTTTTTAAACCCTACATGAAACCTCATTCTGCCGGTGGATGAGGTTTCATGCTTTATCAGAAGCCCGCCGGGGCTCCTGGCCTGCCCACCAGCCTTAAGGTTGGACGGGCAGGTCCTTTAATTGTTTTAATTATCCTGTCAATGGCCTCAATTGGCCACTGACAGGTCGGCGGCAGACAGCTGATTGTGCTGTGCCCACATTTTCCTGAAGATTTAAATGGGGCGGGATGACATCGGGAGTTCCCCCCAACGCCATCCCACGTCATTTTTGCATCAGCAAGCGGGCCCCGCCCCCTGCTCGCTGACGGAAAAATTCAGCCCAGTGTGTGCAGTGACCATTTTTTTTCATTCAGGCTGTATTTACTAGGGTACAGTTGGCTTCCCTCTGTCTTTTTTTAGAGACTTGTTGCTGGGCAGATTTTTGACTCAACTTTGGAAGAAAAGCTTTCCAGGTGTTTTATTTTGCAACAAATATATCAATGCAGGTACAATGTCCCAGCTTTTGATACTATCCTGTATCACACTGTGCTGGAAGCCTGAATCTGCTTTCCTTATTTTAAGATGAGGGTGCTTGAAGCTATTTCCTTTCAGCTTAGAGTGCTTTTGAAACTAAGATTTCAGCATTTTGCTCTGTGCAAGAAGACAGGGACCTGACTGGAAAGGGTTCCCTTTCTCTTAAACTTTGCAGGCTTTACTTCTCTTTTTTTAAACTCTGCAGGCTCTGCTTAAACTTTTGACCTTGCAAGCCGATTTTTACAGGTTTTTAAAAATTTTTGGTTTTTACTTACAGCTCTCTTTCAGCTGGCCTCTGAATGCTGAGCCCTTGGAACAACCACCTATTCTAAAATGTAAGTACAGCTACTTTTTTTTTTGTATTTTTGCTCACCATCTTGTGAATTGTGTCACTCAGTTTCTTGCATTTTTTGTAATGGATTTCCACTCACGCTGGTGGATTCCTCACTTCCAAGTCTGTAGTGAAGTTTCTTCAACTTTTTCTTTGAATTTTCTTCTTAGGTGCATGTCTCTCTAGTTAGGGTTCAGTTGCTTTCAATTTGTCATACCTTGGGGTGCTGTTCTGGGTCCATGCATTTAGCTGCCACCTTTCCTATCACAGCGGATCGCCATGTCAGATTATGCTACTATCTCTGATGTGATATCTTGTAGAAGCGACCACCACTGTCAACTGTGTTGTACTATGCTGATAGCGTTGATGTCCCACCACTGCCAACATGTTGTAGCATGATGTCTGGTTGTGTCTCAATGATGAGATATTGAGACTTGCATATTTAAATGTGCAGGCTGGTTCCACAGTGTTCTCTCTAGACTGTTCTCTCAATCTATTACCATGTGACTCTATACATCATATTATGGGTGATGCTGTTCTCCAGTCCCATATTAACCCTTGCTCTGCCAAGCACCTTTACATTGTAACAGCATGTAAGCATATACTACAACAGGTAGCAGGACAGTTTGATAAGATGACTAAGAAGGCAAACAGAATCCTTTCCTTTATTAGCCGAACAGAAGAGCAGGGAGGTTATGCTGGAACTGTGTAAATCATTAGTTAGGTCACAACTTGAGTACTGTGTGCAGTTCTGGTCACCTCATTACAGAAAGGATGTAATTGCACCATAGAGGGTACAGAGGAGATTCACGATGATGTTGCCAGGATTGGAAACATGTAGCTATGAGGAAAGATTAGATAGGCTGGGATGGTTCTACCTGGAACAGAGGAGGCTGAGGGGAGATTTGATTGAGGTGTACAGAATTGTGAAGGGCCTGGATAGAGTAGATAGCAGAGAGGTCAGGGACTAGGGGGCATAGATTTAAAGTGATTGATAGAAGGATTAGAGGGGAGAGAAGGATTTTTTTCACCCAGATGGTAGTAGGGATCTGGAACTCACTACCTGAAAGAAACCCACAACTCATTGAAAAGGTGTCCGGATATGCACCTCAAGAGCCATAACCTGCAGGGCTATGGACAAAATGCTGGAAAGTGGGATTAGGCTGGGTGGCTCATTTTTTGGCTGGTGCAGACAGGATGGGCCAATTGGCCTCTTTCTAACATTCTATGATTCCATGATTCTAAGTGGACGGTGGAGATTCCATTGTACTATTCTGAAGAAGAGTAGAGGAGTTATCCCTGGCAGACTGGCCAATATTTATCCCTGGACCACCATCACTAAAAAACAGACTCATCCTCCTTCAGGTACCATGCCCCAGGAGGGCATTGGCAACCAATGGACAAAAATTGGGTTTGCTCCATAATTATGTTTGACAAACCCTCAGTGGTTTGTGATTGCCTTCTGCAGTATGGCTGACCAGGAAACTCTCCTGCTCTTTACTGCCTCCCAGCAGGCATATTGGAAGGATTTACAGGCTGATAATCAACATATTTGGTCACATTACACACATACGTTCCATGGCCATCAAATCCTAAAGGGGACATGAACCCAGAGGTGGGGACAATACCAATGTACCACAAGACTTCCCTCCAAAAAACAGACTGCCTGCTCAATATCTCATTGCTGCCTGTGGGATCTTGCTGTGTGCAAATCTGCTGCTAGGTTTCTACATTACAAAAGTGGCTTCACATGAGAAATAGGGCATTGGCTATGAAGTACTTTGGGACTTCTGAGATCATGGAAGACGCAGTATAAATGCAAGTCTCTCTTTTTCTTTTAATAGACTGTAACATATTATGGAAAGAAATATCCAGCTCTGAATCCAACCCTTTGTCTGGCACAACATTCTCCATGTGAATTATATGGGTCTGCAAATTTTGGCATTCCTCCAATATTCACAAGCAGAAACGAGACATTTTCTATGCAATTAATACATAATGTACCTGAGACAGCATTAGCTCTACATTCATAAAGAGAAGGGAACTCCTTTCAGAAAGCAATTAATAGAAACTTTTAAATTTGGCCATTATTGCACTGGTTAAACTAATATTGGAACATTTATTGCATGGAAATATTTTATAACACATCAAAGGATAGAGTCTGCACCTATCAAGGATAGGTTAACATTTTGGGTAGGTACTGATCAATAATCTTGCATAAATTGCTAACTTATCTTTTGTTTTTAGATACTAATTAATCTATGTACCTTCAACAGGGGTTGGGGCCTAATGGATATTGTAGCATAGTGGTTATGTTACTGGACTAGTAACCCAGAGGCCTGGGTTAATGATCTGGAGATAGGTGTTTAAATCCCACCATGGCAGCTGGGAATTTAAATTCAATTAATTAAATAAATCTGGAATAAAATGCCAGTCTCAGTAATGGTGACCATTCTGGAGTGTTGTAACACCCATCTGGTTCACTAATGTTCTTTAGAGAAGGAAATCAGTCATCCTTACCCACTCTGGCCCACATGTGACTCCAAACCACAGCAATAACTGCCCTCTGAAAGGCCTAGCAAGTCAGTTGTATTCAAGAAGGTGGCTCACACCTACCATCTCAAGTTCAAGTTGCAATGAGCAATGAATGCTGGCGCTGCCAGTGATGTCCTCATTCCATGAGTGAATAAAAAACAATTCTAACAATCCTTGGTAGTACCGAACTTGAATATTGCTGAACAGAGAAGCTTTTCATTATACACTCATCAGGACTAATGCAAGAATGACAAATTTCAAACGATCAAAACAGGTTTTACTACAGGAGAAAAGGGTGCTGATTCATTGGCAGGTCGACTCTGACTGGCTGGCATTGACATAGATAAAGGGACAGGGAACTATAGGTTCCCCAAGCTCCCGGGTAATTCAAAAAAGGTGCAACACTTGAACATATTCCTTTTGTTTGTAGAGAATGAGTCCCTGCATATGAATGCATATAGTTTCTAGCAAGCATAAATGAATCACGTTGCACATTCAATGATTATCTTAAATTGGTTGCCAGTACAGCTATTAGCACATTCAGGATTGTTCAGCAAGTGTTGCCCAATCGCAGAATCACATCCAATAGTAGGCATTATATTTCGGGTGTTGCAAGCGCGGGCTAATTGGGTACAGTCTGTACTCCACTTATTATCCAAAAGTGGCAGACTTTAGACTATTTGTGAATTTGCACCGTATGAATTGGATAATGATCTGATGAGGATAACCAGTGTACCACAAGGTAGCTTTGATATGCTCTATTTCTGTGTCAAATCTGTAAGGTGAGCAAATGGCTAGGGGCCTATTTACAAGGCTGCTGATAAGGCCAACCATACACATGGAGCTAAATGAATCCCAACTTGTATATTGACCAGTGAAGGTAGGCTTACAGTAGACAGTAGTGGAGAACTCATTAGCGAATTTCTCAACCAGCACATCAAGAAAAGGGAGCCACGTTAAACTGCTCCATCTCAAAAGTTAATCAGAGTGCAGCATGGAGTGTATTAAGGTGTTTAAGGAAACCCTTGCATGCAACTGCACATTAAAGATTATGAACGTATCATCTACATATCCAAAATATGCAGGGCGTGGGAGATTAGGGCTCATTTCCATCAAAAACGTGTTTCTCATGGAAACCGATGAAAATGTTAGTGAGCACTGAATCTAGAAGGGATCTATGGCTACACCATCTATTTGGGCAAACAGTGGTGTCATTAAAACTGAACTCGACTGTGAAAGTTGCTAAGTTCTGCAGTTTAATAAATACAGGTTCAGAAAAAAATCTGGTTTTACAAATGTGCAATAGATCAGAACTTCCTGTCAAAATAGTAGTGAGTCTAGTTCCTTCCAACATGATTTTTGTTTAAATGATACAGCAGCTTCAAGTGAGGAGAAGATGTGCAGTTAAATACCAATATCCAAAAGTTGTTGCCTGAGTTGTATTTCTCTGCTGGTGGCTTTACAAAATTGGCATCTCACTGCCTGCCTCACCATTGATATAGATTACAAATCATGAAGTTGCCAGAGGAGCTTTCTGGACTAGTCCCTGTGGGAGCGACGGGGCCATTTGCAGGTTGGAAACCCAAATAGTGAAGGAACGGACTTTGCCGAGGCTCTTTCCCAGACCAATGGCATTATCAGCCTGGTGAACCAGAGAGGGCAGGCGGGATGATACATCCATCCTGTCAAAGGAAGGATTTCTAATTAAAGGGACCACATCATGGGTAACAGGAGCTCCCTACCATTTGGAATTTTGAGGCTGCAGCAACAACAACAATGGAGAGGAGACCTGGGAAGGTTGCCAGCGATGCCCAGTTCAGAAGAATGAAGGAAAAAAGAAATCACCCTCGATAAATGTTGCCCCTCCTATCTCTCTACATAAGCCATTATGAGCTGTCATTCCTCTCTGCTTTCCCTCCTTGCAGAAGAGACTACAGAAATTGAAGAGAGGCAGAAACCAAAGGGTGACCTCCAGTGAAAGACACTTTGCTGGCCATTGGCAGTGCATGCTCACTTGCTCCAGTTGCTACACTACCCGACATGCAGATGGAGATAATTGAAATTAAAAGTTTGGACAAATCAATAAAGTTTCCATTACAGCTTTTAAAAATCTGATAAATAATTTACATCTCGGTGGTGTGCATCCAATTTCAAGATAGCAAAGCATATCTATCAAATGAATACAAATTCAAAATATTTTAGCAACACAGTCAGACTATTTATCAATTTAAAATGTTATCAGCAGACCTAATGAAAGCAGCACAGAATTTCTGCTTCGGGTGTAATTGGCGATCCAGGTGCAAGTTGCACCCAAAATTGCATCCGCTTTGAGAAGTGATTTCTTTCCTCAAGTTTCCTCTCAAACACATTTGCATATCACCAAACGCAAAATCCACCATGAGCCACTGCTATCAGTCAGTGCCTCAAAATGTAATTTTTTAAATTAAAATTTTTGCTTTAAAAAATGTTCTTTAACATAGCACCTAAAAGTGGTAAATTGATGCAGTGTGATTAATGTGGCTGAAGATAGGCTAATCACAAAAAATAAGCATTTCTAAGTAAAGTGTCAATCACCACCTGTGAATAACCTGATTTTAAATTACTGAAAACAAAGCAAACTTTTTGCTTGCTTTATTGGGGTAAGATAGTCAGTTTCTTAGCAAATTTTTAAAAAATTCAACATTTTCTTTTAATGCATGTATTAGTATCATTGCACCTAAAAGACCCAGCTTAATTTTTCAAGCCCCCTCGAAGACCTGCAAATGAGCACAATTAACAGAATCTCCCAATGGTGACTAATTCACCCTGGGAGACTGGCCAGTTCTGTGCACCCTGTTTCTAGCTTGGTGGGCTAAATCTCCTGAGGAGTGGCAAATCACTGTCAGATTGCCGCTCCACTTCTATTTACCTACCTAGCAACGGAGCTGCATGTTTCTTGTCTGAACTTCCAAACTGGGCCTCCTGAGGAAAGTGGAGCGTACCTGTTCCTGGATTCCTTCCTTCATAGCGTAGGGGTCGTCGGTGGAAGCCAAGCCAAGCACTAGCTGCCATATACCAGTAAGTACAAATGTCCCAATGTCATTTGGAGAAGCTACCAGAGTAAAGGTAAATCTGTAAGGTAAGTGGGTGACAGGGTAGGGTGGGTCAGGTGGTGGGGAGGGTAGTCAGGTGTTGGAGGTGTCGTCAGAGTGGGGAGATAGTCAAGGGATGGGGGTTAGTTGGAGGGTGGTGGGGTAGTTATGTGGTTGGAGGGCAGTCAGATGGTGGGGTTGTGGTCAGATGGTGAGGGGAATAGTTGGGGGTCTGGGGGTATTCGGGGGTTTAGGGGGTAGTCGGGTTGGGGGGGTAGGTCCAGTGGGGATTCGGGGGTCAGTAGTATATGGTATCTCTGAGGGGTCCCCAGTGCACCTTTGAGGGGTATCTCCGGGGTACAAATATTGGGAGAGTGGAAGATCTGGGCTGATATTTTTTCCAACTAGCACAAAATATGGCAGAAGCCCAACTTGCACTGAACATAATTTGTGCTTATCATTCTGTGATGTTTTGCACAGGTTATGCTAAAAGTCTATCCCTACATTTTTAATTATTGTAACTGAACATCTGAATATAATTCACAGGAATGACATGTCTTTAAAATGGGCGACAGTATTGGAACCACAACTTTTCACTTTATACATTAATGATCTAGGTGAAGGAACTGAGGGCATCCTGGCTAAGTTTGCAGATGATACAAAGATAGGTGGAGGGACAGGTAGTATTGAGGAGGCAGGGAGGCTGCAGAAGGATTTGGACAGGTTAGGAGAATGGGCAAAGAAGTGGCAGATGGAATACAACGTGGGAAAGTGTGAGGTCATGCACTTTAGTAGGAAGAATAGAGGCATAGACTATTTTCTAAATGGGGAGAGAATTCAGAAATCTGGAGTGCAAAGGGACTTGGGAGTCCCAGTCCAGGATTCTCTTAAGGTTAACTTGCAGGTTGAGTCGGTAGTTAGGAAGGCAAATGCAATGTTGGCATTTATTTCGAGAGGACTAGAATATAAAAGTAGGGATGTGCTGCTGAGGCTTTATAATGCTCTGGTCAGACCACATTTAGAATATTGTGAGCAATTTTGGGCCCCGTATCTCAGGAAGGATGTGCTGGCCCTGGAGAGGATCCAGAGGAGGTTCACGAGAATGATTCCAGGAATGAAAGACTTAACATATGAGGAACGTTTGAGGACTCTGGGTCTATACTCGATGGAGTTTAGAAGGATGAGGGGGGGTCTGATTGAAACTTACGGAATACTGAAAGGCCTGGATAGAGTGGACGTGAGGAAGATGTTTCCATTAGTAGGAGAGACTAGGACCCAAGGACACAGCCTCAGAGTAAAGGGAAGACCTTTTAGAACAGAGATGAGGAGAAACTTCTTTAGCCAGAGAGTGGTGAATCTATGGAATTCATTGCCACAGAAGGCTGTGGAGGCCAGGTCATTGAGTGTATTTAAGACCGAGATAGATAGGTTCTTAATTGGTAAGGGGATCAAAGGGAGAAGGCGGGAGAATGGGGTTGAGAAACTTATCAGCCATGATTGAATGGCGGGGCAGACTCGATGGGCCGAATGGCCTAATTTCTGCTCCTATGTCTTATGGTCTTATGGACATAGTATTTTCTCGATTTTCCTTAACGGGTGGTCGATGCAGCTTTGCACAATTGCCAAAAGTGAAAAGTACTCCCATTGCACCGGCTTTTCATATTTTGGAACATCCAGAAAACAATTACCAAAAAGCAAACTTTGCTACAAACCTCATAGGAAATGCCTGGAATTTTCTGGTGGCCTGTTTTCTTCAGCTGTTTCTCTGGCACACAGCACAAACAATCTTTGTCACTTTAACTCTATTGTAAAGTGCTCGCCGTGGAAAAAAGAAGTCACTTTACAATTTAAAATAGGCAGAGAGGGTTATTTGCATCAAATTAAAAATTCAAAGCATTTTTATTTATCTAGGTTCAGCTGAAGAAAACAAATTTAATCCCAACCTTTCAGTCTGGGAATCCTACCTTCATTTTATTTTCCCTTTTACAATTCATTATACCAAGTCACTTAGCCAGTTTTGTATTAGCCAAAAGTAAAAGGCAGGTCTACTTTTACCAGATGCTTTGCTCTACAGCTTTGGAAAAATAGAGTGATTGTAACATTAACGCTGTTCCTTAATGCCTCACACATATTATTGTGTTGAGGGCCTAAGTGCCATCTGTTGGTTAAATGTGGTATTGCAATGAAAATTTCTGAGAATCTCCAGTCAATTTTAACTTGGCCCATCTGGTGAAAATAGGGCAGTAGAGATCCTAAATGAACCATTACACCCCATTCTCACTCAGATCCCATTAGCCACCATATTTCCTGGAACCTTCTACTAAGTGGTCCAGGCGATGCCTGAATTTGGGCGGCAAGTATCATTAATGTACGGAGACCGTGCTGGAAATTTAAGGGACTGCTGGGTGGACTGTGACCACGCAGGTACTGCTGAGTTATAGCAGGAGGTGAAGCAAAAAAGGCCTCAAAGAGTGAGAACAGAAGTATTTTTCTGTGGCCATGTGGAGCAGAAGGGTGAGTCCAGGACTAGGAGGCACTGTTTTAAAATTAAGGGTCACCCTTTTAGGACAGAGATGAGGAGAATTTTTTTCTCTGAGGGCTGTGCGACTTTGGAACTCTCTGCCTCAGAAGGTGGTGGAGGTGGGGTCATTGAATATTTTTAAGGCAGAGGTAGATGGATTCTTGTTAGGCAAGGGAATCAAAGGTTATCGGGGAATGTGGAAATCGAAACACAAGTAGATCAGCTATGATCTTATTGAATGGCGGAGCAGGCTCAAGGGATGGAATGGTCTACTCCTATTCCTATTTCTTATGTTCTTATGTTGTTAGGTTCTTAAGGGTTCCTTTGGGGTCGTCAAGAATACTGTGAGTTGCTGCCAGCCTGGTTTGCCCACCCTCCATGATGGCAGACAGATGGTCCCTGGGGTGGGGGGAGACATGGAGGGGAGATCAACTGTGGCAAGGAAAGGGCACAGTATTCTTGTGGATTCTGGGGAAGCATTGCTGTTCCTTCTAGCCCCACAAAATTGTTTCTGTACCTTTTGGAGCTTTTTCTTGTTGTGCCTTGAAATTGAAATGTATACCATGCGACCCCATTCTGCATACATTAATGAAGCATCTGCCCGATTTAGGACCCAGCCAAAATTATGGTGAACAGTAACAGAGTGGCAAGCAGTGCACGGTGACTTTTACACCACTACCATCCCATCTTCACTGGACCAACCCCTGTATGCCTTCAAGGGGCTCAGGTTTGAATTCCTCTTACGAACAGTTTATTGTGTGATTGCACTATATTAAGAGAACAACCTTAACAGTAGCCAACAAAATATAATGGCATTGTAGTAGAAATGGTTTGATTTTAAATTTTGGGAGAGCATGTTGGTGGTCAACCATTCTGACTGCAAGGAGGCCCAGACCCATCTAAATTTGTAGGCAATCTCAATGGCCAAAAGGCAGCACAATGGATTGAACCCTTGACATAGAGCCGGTGGGGGGGAGTAAGGGTAATTGCAGTGTTAGGGATCCTGGCTGGCAATGGTACAGATTGTGTTTGAGAGCCCCAGTGGAATGATCCATTGGACTTGGTCCTCTTTGGTTCCATTGCCCATGGAAAAGGTCGGATTGTGAATGGTGTAGGCTCCAATTAACTCTCAGCCAAAATGGTAATCAAGGTCCTGTTTAATCAGAAGATCGTGATTTCCATATTAAAAGTCTGGAACAGGCAGGGACTTTGGATACTCAGCAGTAGGCCTCTTTCAAAATGGAGCCAATCACATTGCCAGAGTTAAAGCTGCCAACCCCATTTTGAGGTAATTACTAACCCACTAACACCAGATGAAGGTAGTAAAAATTGAACCCTTGGAACATAGGAACATAGGAATTAGGAGCAGGGGTAGGACATTCGGCCCATCGAGCCTGCTCTGCCTTCAACAGATCATGGCTGATCACCTTCCTCTATGCCTTGATGTCATTAGTATCCAGAAACCTATAGAATTCTGTCTTGAACATGCTCAGTAACTGAGCTTCCACACCCCCTGGGGTAGAGAATTCCAAAGGTTCACCACCCTCTGAGTGAAGAAATTCCTCCTCACCTCAGTCTTTAATGGTCTGCCCTTTATTCTGAAACTGTGTCCCCTGGTTATAGGCTCACCAGCCAAGGGAAACATCTTTTCTGCATCCACCCTGTCACGCCCTGTAAGAATTTTGTAAGTTTCAATGAGATCACCTCTCATTCTTCAAAACCCTAGAGGATACAGGCCCAGTCTCTTTTGCCCACAAACATTTCCAAGAATACTAGTTCATTTGAAATAAAATATGTTGATGTCTATGGCCAGTCAGATGATGCTCAGTTACATATAGGTGGAGTCTATGTGGCCACAAAGGACTGTGCATCTTCCATATATTAAGATAATCTAATAAAGAGGATCACATATTGTACCTGGACCCTCTTCGTGTCAGTCAACATGAGTAATCCGCTAACTCAGCACATTATGAATTTCAAGATGTGCAATCATGTCATGCCAAATAAAACAGGCATCGTCCACACTCCAGTATGCCAAAGCAAGCGTGGTCCTTCTCTGCAGCAAGATAGGCTAAAATATTGCCTGTTCGGTTGCAAACACATGTGATGATTAGTGAAACTTAACTATTTGTATCTGCTTAAGCCAGAATTTACACAGTTTCTATGTTCAAAAGATGTTTTATATTACACAGCCAGTTTTGATTATCCAGTTCAAAGGAGCCTGGCCTGGCAGTGAGCATATTAACTGTCCCTGATTAGATGACATCTTTTTTCCGTAGTTTAAGAATGAAAAATGTATACATATACACATAAAGCTAGGAGGGTGATTTGATTTCAGACGTATTAGGAAAAGTAAGGACATTTTTTGCAAACTGTAGAAGTATTGCATTTTTTTGTTGTTGAGAAACTTTGTTTCCTTTGTACAGACAGAGGCAGCATGTGCTTTTGCCAAAGCCTGATCAGAGTGGCTATGCTGTGAGGAGGTATAAAGATGTGTTGACAGATTTATTAGGTAAAGCAGGATCTTTTTGACAGCTAATACAGTTATCGGGGATGGGCATCAAGTTTACCTGCCTGTTTATAATTCAGTGTGGAATGGAGCTCAAGGCAAGTGATTATTAATTCCTCGATTCATCATTATTTGGAGAAAAATCTGCACTCAGCAAGAAAAGTGTGTAATTGGCATTTAAGGTTTAACAAGCTGTCACGTGCAATCAAGAGCAGGAATCTGAGATGTGATGTGGTGCGCAGAGAATTTATTGGTAGGTTGTGGGTAAAATTATTGGAGTCAGATTGCATTGCTGCTGAAAGAAGCAACAACATTAAAAACATGTCCTTGGATTTGCCGTGCAGTCAGTCATTAATGTGTTTTTTGCACTCAGTAGGAAGATATTTATTTGGTTACGGAATCATTTTATAAAAAAAATTCCACATGGACAAGTTCTTCTGGTTTTTTTTCCCACCCTGTGTAATTTGAGTCAGAAGGTAAGGCAGTCTAGGCTTTGGGCTTCTCCATTAGCCTCTCAATGTTGTTGTTACGTGACCAAGCCACAAGGTTTAAATAGATGACATAGACAATGCAATTGAATGGATCGTACATGGTGTGTGGAAGGAGCAGACTTGATGAGCTAACTGGACCTGCTTGATTCACACACTTGGGGCGGAATTGTCCTAGGTTTGCACTGAATGCGGCAGTGGACGGGAAAAATGACGTTTTACCCTCCGGCCACAATGGCGGCTTCTGAAGCTGTATCATCCTAATCCCTCCACATTAACTGTGCATTCCCAGGAAACACATAACAGTGCCCACACATAATTAACACTTTGTAACAAGAATTCAAGGCAGGATATTAACCATTTGGCAACTGAATTAATAGAAGAAAAATATTTCCCTTGAACATTCTTTTATACCATGCATCATAAACATTGGTGATTTGAATAAATCAACTCTGAACAAATGCTGAGAGAATGCATGGTGATGCAATCTTCTACTGTACTGAAGCATGAACTGTTAGGTAGTAAGTTTGTCCTTCAGTTCCCCACACAATAAGTTGTCAATTTTGGCTGTACTACAAGAGGCGACAAAAAGAAAAGGAAAGTGAGTGAGAAGCTGGCATGGCTTAGTCTCATAGGATTCCTGCAGGTCAATTTATATGGTCTTGGTCACCTGCACACATGATATAGAGAACCTGAGGATGGGTGATAAATCCTATCAATTTATTAATGAACCTTTGAACACTTTTTCTAGTCTAGTGACCATGTAATTACAAAAAAAGCTTCCAAACATAGGCTGTAGCATAAATCTGATACATATACCATCAGCCAACTTTGTGTCATGTTGCATCACCTCCTAGCTATGTGCTGCAGGGAGTATAAAATGGGAATATATGTTTTTTTCAGTTTAATAAAAATTATCTCTATTAAGAGTCTGGTGAGCCCTGAGACAAAACCAATCAACATTCTTGTTACTGAGCATCATTGTGACATGGGCAATAAATACTGGCCTAGCCAGCGACGCCCACATCCCATAAATGAATAAAATGAAAAAAAACACATGTACAAGTGAGGAAAAGACATGCAATGAGTCAAATTACATTACAACATTGGGTGTGATGTCATTATGTGGCACGTTGACAAAAAAGGCTCAGTCAAACAATACCTTTTTAATAAACGCACTTAGTTCTAGAGTATTTTAACACATCAGCAATCAGGCAGTCTCATGGAGCAGGGCAGTTTGTCAGAGACTTGCTGACTGAGTTGCTCTTTCATTAGTGTTAGAGATCTATTAGAAAAAGTGAAGAAAATGTTGTCCATATGTCATTCTCAGCGGTTTTCATATCCTGTCATTGTGCCTCAATGCAGCAAATATTGTTCTATTAGTAACCGAGGGGTCAACATTTTAACTAGCTGTTGTCATCCGAACATATATAAATGTTCTTCAACTTGCCGAGTTCCTGACATGCCACTTCTTTCTAATGCTTCATCTCTTTTCTCCTTTCCAAATTAGAATGACAAAATGCCTCTTTTGCCATTAGTCTTTGCTCAATAGTTTTTCCTAATTAACAACACTTTTTGACACAGGTGATGAATAACTTGACTTTAATTTTCAGTCACATTTTAGGTTTTAAAATATGCAAAATGCTGGAAATGCACAGCAGTACCATTACAAGTGCAAAAAACAAGGAGTAGTTAATGTTTCATGTATTTCTTGTGTTTCAGGACTGTTTGGACAAAGGACTGTGTGAAAAGTTAACCTGACAGCCCGAATGTCTTTCTTGCATTTTCTGGGCATACTTGAGTTAAGCCTTTACAAAAACATTACAGTTCTTTACTTCTTCCAAAAATGTGAACCAGTTTGGACACTCAAAAAGTAAACAACTGCACCATTTTCCCCCTCTATATTAGATCACACATCAACAAGATGCAAAAGGGAACAACAACTGTTACTAAGAATGATTGTCTTTATGCAAAGTATTGGAGAATTTGAACTGGGGTGTTAATGAGTGAACTATACATTTCCCACAGTACAATACATACAGTACAACCCTGGTTCAGCAAATAATAATTAAAGGCTTATTACTGTCACCCCTCTGAAGTTGTTGGTGTTGTAATAAGCCTATTAGGGATATCAGAATGACATCACTAGAAGGGAAATGTGTCATGTGTTCCAGTCTTGATTCTACTTTTGCTTTGAGCAGGGCTCACACACAGCTTTGATACCATCAAGATTTATACTCAGGTATAACTGTTCTCATATGCCTTGTCTTAATGACTGAACCTGAAATGTGTTTACCCAACCCCTTATGAGCGATTGGTGCCTTGTGTCTTATACAGTAAAGAAGCCCAGGGTATTAAACCACTATAATAAAATGGCAGTTGGGATAGCTTTTGAACCATGTTTATCAATACTCAAGATGATTACAGATCTATATCACCAATGAATTTATTGTGGCTGTAAGATAGCACTGTGTTAACAAAATGCCATCTTGTGCCTGTAGTCATCTCATCTTCTGCGAACATAAGAACATGTGAATTAGGAGCAAGAGTCTGCTCCGCCATTCAATATGATCATGGCTGATTTGATTGCGGCCTTAACACCTCTTTCCTATCTGTCCCCTATAATCTTTGACTCCCTTGTCAATCAAGAATCCGTCTAACTCAGTCTTAAGAATATTCAGTGACCCGGCATCCATTGTTCTCTGGTGAAAAGAATTCCAAAGACTAACGGACATCTAAGAGAAAAAAATTCTCCTTATCTCTGTCTTAAGTGGGGGACCCCTTATTTTTTAACTGTGTCCCCTAGTACTAGTCTCCCCCATAAGAGGAAACATCCTCTCAGCATCCAGCCTGTCAAGTCCCCTCAGGATCTTATATGTTTCAATAAGGTCTCTAATTCTTCTAAATTCCAATGGATACAGGCCTAGCCTGTCGAACCTTTCCTCATTAGATAACCCCCTCAGCCCAATAACCAGTCACGTGAACCTTCTCTGAACTGTTTCAAATACAATTATATCCTTTCTTAAGTAAGGAGGCCAAAACTGTACACAATACTCCAGATGTGGTCTCACCAAAACCCTGTACAACTGTAGCAAAACTTCCCTACTTTTATATTCCATTCCCCTTGCAATAAACGACAACATTCCATTTGCCTTCCTAATCACTTGCTGCACCTGCATACTAACTTTTTGTGAATCATGTATCAGGACACCCAGATCCCTCTGTACTGCAGAGTTCTGCAATCTCTCCCCAGATAAATAAAATGCTGCTTTTCTATTCTTCCTGCCAAAGTGGACAAGTTCACATTTTTCCACGTTATAGCTATCTGCCAAATTTTTGCTCACTTGCTCAACCAATCTATGTCCCTTTGCAGATTCCCAATGTCCTCTTCACAACTTACTCTCCTACCTATCTTTGTGTCATCAATTTAGCAACCCTAAAATCATCCAAGTCATTGGTATAGATTGTGAATTGTTGAGATCCCAGCACTGATCCCTGTGGCATTCCATTAATTATGGTTTGCCAACCCAAGAACGACCCATTTATCCCTAATCTCTGCTTCCTATTAGCTAACCAATCTTCTATCCATGCTATTATGTTACCCCCCATCACCCCACCGCCCCCCCAACACCATGAGCTCTTATTTTGCATAATAACCTTTGTGGTGGCACCTTATCGAATGCCTTTTGGAAATCCAAGTACATCATATCTACAGGTTCCCCTTTATCCATGTTGCTTGTTATTTCCTCAAAGAACTCTAAAAACTTAGTCAAACATGATTTCCCTTTCACAAAACCATGTTGGCTCTGCATGATTGCATTAAGATGTTCTAAGTGTACTGATATAATGCCCTTAATAATAGATTCTAGTATTTTCTTTATGACAGATGTCAGGCTAACAGGCTGATTAGTTTCCTGTTTTCTATCTCCCTCCTCTCTTGAAGAGATGAGTTACATTTGCTATTGTAAAATCTGATGGAACTTTTCCAGGATCTAGGGAATTTTGGAAAATTACAACCAATGTATCTGCTATCTCAGTAGCTATTTCTTTTAAGGCCCTGGGATGCAGGCCATCAGGTCCTAGGGATTTGTCACCCTTTAGTTCTGATAGTTTTCTCTGGTGATTGTAATTGCTCCCGCCCTTTCACCTCTTGATTTACAAGTACATCTGAGATGTTATTTGTGTTCTCTGCAGTGAAGGCAGACATAAAGAGCAGAATTTTCCATAAATGAGACTAAGTGCGGCGGTGAGCAGTTTCGGCAGCGCCCACCCCGCTGTCCAGAATGGCGGGAATACGTGCCTGAACGAGCTTCGTTAAATATACAAAGGCATGTATTGGTCCAAATCACCTGGCAGGTCAGGAGTTGATTCATGCGACCATTGTCAGCTGACGGGTTCAAAGGTCCGGGTGCCATATTTAGAGGCCAGTCCAACGTACAATCTCACTCTCTCCAGCCCATCAGAGATGTCTGGCAGCCAGAAGGGTAAGGCAGAGAACCTCAAGAAGAAAGCAGCACACCACTTCACGCACCAGACCCTCCAGGCCTTGATCTAGGAGTGCTATATCCCAGGGATGGCTGCAGGAAGCACAGCAGCCTCACCCCTCCAGCCTGCGAGACCATTGCAGAGTAGGTCAGCATGGCTGGCAACTGTGCCCAAAATGCCATTCAGTGCAGGAAAAAGATGAATGATCTCACCAGCTCCGCCAGGGTAAGTCATCCTTTAACTTCCTCCAGTATTGAACTCTCATTGCGACATCATGCACACAAACAGCTACTCTCTTCAGTGATCTCATGCAACCATTAGCAGGGGACACATATCAACACTCATTCTCTCACCGAGACTTTCACATCACCACCATCTCATCAATCATGTTGTCCACACTCCATCCTCTGGCCCTTCTGGGAAGGGCTGACCACACACAGGGGACATGCGTTTCACCCAACCTCTGCTCCCTCCATTCTTATCATATGCCTTTCTTTCTTCTAAAGGGGAACCAGTAGATGTAATATATTTGGATTACCGATAAGGTACTGCACATAAGGCTACTTAATAAGATAAGAGCCCATGGTGTTGGAGGTAGTATATATTAGTATGGATAATGGATTGGCTAACTAATAGAAGACAGAGAGTTGAGATAAGGGGGGCATTTTCAGGGTGGCAACCTGTAACTAGTGGAGTGGCACAGAGACCAGTGCTAGGGCCACAATTATTTACAATATATATTAATATCTTAGATGAGGGAAGTGAATGTACTATCGTCAAGTTTGCGGATGACACAAAAATAGGTGGGAAGGCAAATGATGAGGATGACACAACGAATCTACAGAGGGATATAGACAAGTTAAGTGAGTGGGCAAAAACTTGGCAGATGGAATATAATGTGGGAAAATGTGAGGTTATGCATTTTGGCAGGAAGAATAGAGGAGCTGAATATTATCTACATGGAGAAAGACTGCAGAAAGCTACAGCACAGAGGGATTTGGGAGTCCTCATGCATGAATCCCAAAAAACTAACATACAAGTTCAGCAGGGAAGGCAAATGGAATGTTGGCCTTTATTTCAAAGGAAATGGAATATAAAAATAGGGAAGTCTTGCTAAAACTATACAAGGCACTAGTATTCCACACTGTGAACAATTTTGGTCCCCTTATCTAAGGAAAGATGTACTGGCATTGGAGGCAGTCCAGAGAAGGTTCACTGGGTTGATTCTGGGTTTGGAGGGATTTTCTTATGAGGAGAGGTTGAGTAGGTTGGGCCTGTACTCATTGGAGTTTAGGAGAATGAGAGGCGGCCTTACTGAAACATATAAGATTCTTATGGGGCTTGACAGGTGCTGAGAGATTGTTTCCCATTGTGGGACAGTCTAGGACCAGAGGGCATAATCTCAGGGTAAGGGGTCACCCATTTAAAACAGACATGAGGATGAATTTCTTCTCTCAGGGAGTAGTGAATCTGTGGAATTCTTTTGTAGCTGTAGAGGCTAGGTCGTTAAATATATTCAGGGTGGAAATAGACAGATTTTTAATCAGTAAGGGAATCAAGGGTTTTGGGGAAAAGGCAGGTCACTGGAGGTGGGGATTATGAGATCAGCCATGATCTCCTTGAATGGCGGAGCAGACTTGATGGGCCGAATGGCTTACGTCTGCTCCTACATCTTATGGTCTTATGGTTCTTTATACAGGCCAAGCTGGCACACAACAGGTGCGGAAGATCGCAGACCAGGGGAGGAATGGCTGACATCATCGCCCCCACTGAGTTTGAGAAGACTGCAATCAGCTGGCTGGGGAGGACAGGGATCGCTCCTGGGGGAAAGGGGAGATCGGTCTCTCCCATCAACCTAGTATGGATACAGCTCCATCACTTCATTAAATCCTGACATTCTCAGTGAGTCACATGCAGTATGATCTAGCTCATGCTCATTAACTGAAACTCTCTTTACTATTTTCTAGGCACCAGCAGATTCAGGCCCCTAAGCCAGTCCAGCACCAGTGCGAGCCCACAGACTACATCTGAGAAGGAAGCTCTGGAAGAACCATCACAGCACTCACACACACCCTCCACCAGCTCAGAGACACACACATCGGTGGGACACAGCTGTAGATCAGGCTTGGCCTCACTTTCTGGGGAACACCTCACTGACACATCCCTGCAGCAGTCAGAGGCAGGGACACCCCTGATCTCTGGCACTCAGAGGGCTGCTGGAGACCAGCCACCCACTCAGTCCTAGTCAGATGATGAGTCTCTGGAAGTGGCCATCAAATCTATGCTGGAGATGCAACGACAGGCGGTGGAACATCAGGCAGAGATTCGACAGTCACACAGCAGACTAGAGCGAACAATGGAGGAGTCCATCCACGTTCTGTCTGATGTCGTGGCTCCGACATGCAAGTGCCTTGAGGTCACCATGGGAATGCTTGCGACCACCATGGAGACCTTGGTCCACCAGGTCTCGCCAGATTTGCACTCGGCCCTGATCACCATGGCCACACACCCTAGAGGGCACCATCAAGATGTAGGCGACCTGGGGACGAGGCACCTTGACCTCCCTCCAGGTGCATCATCTCCTGCAGGAGTCACAGCGGGGCCCTCGGGCACCCACAGGGAGGGTGAGCATCAGCTGGACACCCCGGGGGCTTCCTCTCAGGAAGTTGTGCAACCACTCGCAGCCCCCTCTGTCTGTGACCCTATCCACTCCAGCTTCTCAGACCACCCAGGGCACTTCAGGCTGGGGCCCTCCAGGCCTTGGGCCACCAGAGGACGCCTGCCAAGGTCACCACAGACATCAGGACATAGCAGTCAGCAGGCTGCCTCCACCTCTGCTGCGGATGTCGGGGCAGCACCCAGGCGTAGCGGTACAGTTAGGAAAGTTAAGAAAAATTGATGTCACTTTTGGGTCACAGGTGTTCTAGACATATAACTAAATCGCACTTTTGTTAATACATTTGATGGTTATGTGAATGTTCCTGTCTACTGAAGGTGTTGTGATTTTGTCCTTTGGAATCCTCTTATTTCGAGGTTTAGCCTTCCTCCCACTCAGTGATAGTATCCCACTGAGAGATTCACAGTCCTGTGATGTCAACCTCAGTTGAACTAGTCTCCACACCCTTGTGTGATGTCAGGGAGATGTGTTTAAATCTTTATTTGAAGTGTGTGATGTAAGCGTTTCTAACCCTTCTTCCTCAAGGAACACCATTGAGAGAGGGCAGCTCATCAGCATTGATATTCTAGCGACATTTGTGTCTCTTCAGTGGTAGTGGCAGAAGAAAAGACATGCATGTGAGGAGGAGAACCTTAGGCATGTCCACATCTCAGTCACAGCAGTGTCTGCATCATTAGATGGCAGCGGAGGCTTCAAGTCTTCTCTCACATCGGTCTTGTTCCTCAGTGGACTTTCAGTTCCCAGAGTGAGCTCACTCACAGGGCCCTACGGACCAAAGCAGAGATCATGGCCTGGCGATTCATGAGGTCAGAACGCACACATGTGAATGCAGGACTCATTCTTGCTGCAAGTGGGTGGACATCCCCTGAGATGAAAGGGAATGGCATTGAGGGCTAGGAGAGATGTGGCCATATTCCCTCACTTAACTTTACTCTCCCTGGAACCTGTCAGCGATTAACATATCATGGGCACCTCTCCCATGTCTTCCTTCCTCCATGGTGTGATTGTGCTCATACTGACCCTCAGCAGCCTCCTAAGGTTCCTGGGCCTCTGGATCTTCATCCTCTCATGAGCTCTCATCCTCCTCCAGGTCATCCTCTGGCAGGGGGTCTTCTCTTTGCATTGCCAGGTTGTGAAGGGCGCAACACACTGCGATGATTCGGGAAACCCTGTCAGGAGTGTATTGGGGTGAGCCACCTGAACAGTCCAAACATCTGAAGGGCATCTTCAGAAGCCCTATGGTCTGCTTTATAAGGGAGTGTGTGGAGCCGGGAGCAGCCTTGTACTTCTCCTCAGAGCGACTCCGAGGGTGGTGCACTGGTGTCATCAGCCAGCATTTCAGTGAGTACCCCTTATTCCCAAGCAGCCATCCCAGCAGACGTAATGGCCCCTCAAAAATCTCAGGCACCTGGGAGGTACTCAGGGTGTAAAAGTCATGGTAACTCCCAGAGCACCGTGCACAAATATGCAGGATGTGCTTCTGGTGATCAGACACCAATTGTACATTGATGGAATGATAACCCTTGTGGTTTATAAACATTAGGGCTGCTGCCATGAAGCCCATATAGCCACATGGGTGCAGTATATTGCACCTCGCACTCTCAATTTCACGTCCTGGCTATCTGCGTCCGGAGCAAACTTGACATAATGATGGGCCTCCCTGTAAAGGGCATCTGTGACCTCCTTTGTGCATCAATGTGTTGCGGACTGAGAGGTGCCGCAAGATCCCCTGTTGATCCTTGGAAAGAACCAGAGGCGAAGAAATTGAGTGCTGCAGTCACCTTCAAGGCCACTGGCAGGGGATACCCTCCAACTCCACATGGCATCAGGTCTTCACGAAGAATGTGGCATGTTTGATGTACCAGAGCTCGGGACAAGTGCAGATGTACACGGCATTGTCTCTCACTCATTTGTAAATAGGAGGCTCTTCTATGATAAACCCTCGGTCTGGTGAGTCGCCCCAGTTGTCTGTGCCTCTCCTCCTGACCCTCCTGTTCATGCTGTGGCTCCGCTTGAGCATGTCCCTCCTGCTGGAGCTGCGCGCGGTGTCACCTCTTGCTCTTTCACCTCCTCCATTGCATTAGGACCCTGACAAAGGCAGCATTGAGCCCTGGATCCATATGTGCTTTTGCCTTCTCTCTGAAAGGAAACATTGAAGACATTAATGATTCAAGGGGCAAGAAAGTAAAGCTCAGTAGATGACACATTTGGATCTGTAAGAGTCCATAGTTTTTCCTGACCTACTTGCATGGTGGCTGATACCGCCTTGTCCCTGAGACACTAGCACACACATTGAGGTGACCAAGATGGCATCACAGATATGTCACACCTTGAGCCCTGCGTAGGATGCTAAAGTTTCAGTGAGATGAGTGGCTCAACCTAGCTCTCTGCTCCAATCTCTGATGTGATATAGTAATGACCAGTTGCTCATGGTGAATAAATGGATGTCCTTTTACCCGTTAGGAATGTCAATTCTGGTGAACACGTGACAGGCTTTCATTAATGGAATGTCATATATGATACAGCTGTGTCTCCTTCACTATTACCTGCATTCCCAAATTCTACATTCCTATGTGTTACTCTTGAGATGCAACGACTGTGATGTGAAGCCACTGAGTAGCCCTTTAGCAGTGCTAATGAAGCCATTGGCTTTCAGTGGCTTTCACCACAAGGAGGTCTTCCTCTTTTCTGTTCTGGGATTTTGAGATCCTTGTTGACATGAGAGCTAAGTGGTGGAAGAAGCGTATGCGCAGGCTGAAGCATAAAAGACGAAAGGTGAGACAGAGGTCCAGGTGAACAACTGCTGAAGATGCAGTACTGATCAGGCTTTGTTGAATCTTACATGGCAAATGGACTCTGCGCTTCTGTTTATACATCTTTTTCTAAGACCAACAATTTAGAGGCACTTCAGATGCTGGTCATGAGAAGATCTTGTACATTGGTCTGTTGTGGTACTGTGCCTTCATGTACAGTAGTTGCAAAATAAAATGTGAAAACTCAAAAAAAAAAGTCTTCCTCTTTTCTTTCTAA
The DNA here is from genome assembly GCF_964194155.1 of Cetorhinus maximus. Lineage (NCBI taxonomy): Eukaryota > Metazoa > Chordata > Chondrichthyes > Lamniformes > Cetorhinidae > Cetorhinus > Cetorhinus maximus. Next base: position 33,426,500 of record NC_135894.1, on the reverse strand, counting down.
GCAGACTCCTGCTCACTCCTATGGCAACCAGAGGTTAGGTGACCCCAGAAAGACCCCCCTCGTGCTCGCCCTTCTCCCTCTCTGCCATTCCACAGTCTTCTCTCTCTGTTGCCCAACTCATGTTCACCCTTTCCCCTCGCTGTCATTCCACAGCCTTCCCTCCCCGTTGCCCCACTTGTGTTTGCCCTTCCCCCTCATTGCCATTCCACAGTGTTCCCTCCCCGTTGCCTCCCTCATATTCATCAACCCAACCCTCGCTTCACAGCCCACGCCCGGTTAAAATGCTAGTTTCTGAAAGTGGGGGCCTGCATGAGTACCACAGCACAATGGTGTTCCTTGGGACAATGTAGGCAAAGAGCATGAGCAGACCAATCCCACAGCTCCAGCAGTGTGGCGTTCATCACAAGACTGGCACAGCGCTATGGCAGGTAGGCTATGTATGTTCTACTCACCTCGAAGTTACCAACGAACTGAGGTATGATTTATGCACACCACCTTTTTTCAAATGGATCTGAGGCCGACGTAATTTCCCATTGCATAATGCAACATGGGAAGGCCTGACAAGATTCAAGTGAGCAGATGTTTAAATGAGCATTCATGAGATGTTAATGAACGCAAATGGCATTTGCACCACTTGTCGGCGGGATAATCGATCTGCCGTAAACACACCATCGGGAGAATTGCAACTTATTTTTATGATGGCAGATTTGTGACTTTTTGCCCTCTGCTGGATTCTACACTCCCGCCCGCCACGAAACCCACCGCGGGCAGGATAGAAAAATGCCACCCAAAACGCTTCCTTATTTCCTGTTATTAATTCCCCAAACTCTCTCTCTAGAGGACCAATGCTCAGTTTAGTTACTCTTTTCCTTTCTAATTACTTGTAGAAACTTTTGCTATCTGTTTTTATATTTCTAGCTAGAATTCTCTCACACTCTAATTTCTCTTTCATCATTGTCTTATTCATTCTTAAAATCTGTCCGATATTCTGACCTAACACTAATCTTCACAGAATTGTACACTTTTTCTTTCAGTTTAATACTATCCTTAACTTCCTTAGTTAGCCATGGATGGTGCATCCTTCTTCTAGGGTCTTTCTCACTGGAACATATCATTGCTGAGTATCATGAAATATCTCCTTAAATATCTACCACTGCATCACTATTGTCCTACCCTTTAACCTAATTTCCCCATTCACTTTAGCTGGCTCTGTATTCATACCCTTGTAATTGCCTTTTTTTAAGTTTAAAACACTATTCCTAGCCCCACACTTCTCACCCTCAAACTGAATGTGAAATTCAATCATGTTATGGTCAGTGCTACCTTGAGGCTCCTTTACTATGAGGTCATTAATTAACCCTGTATCATTGCACATTACCAGGTCTAGAATAGCCAGCTCTAGAAATTGGCACAAAAACACTCTTATGAACTAATCTTCTAGGCTACCTTTGACAACCTGATCTGTCTAATCTATATGCAGATTAAAATCATCCATGATTACTGCAATCTCTGCCAGGTTGTGCCAATTCATGCTCACTCCAAAAAACGGTGATAATCTTCCTTTAGCAGTCAGGTAGAAAGAACTGAGCACAGATATTTAGGCAATTTTGATGCTCTAGCAGAAATGGGTGGGAAGCGGGCAGAGCGGGAGGAGCAATATATACAATCCAGCAAGATTAATATCCACTGTAAAATCAGCTGTAATGGAAGGAAGGACAAATATTTTAATTTTCCACTGTTGTCCCCTTTTTAAAGAGATAGAAAATGCTCCCAGTGCCTGGAAACAATTTCATTCTTTCTTTCATTATTGTTCAAATGGCTCACTGCACATGAACACGATGTTGCTTTACATTTTATATCAAAGTTTTCACAGTGATTCCTACTCAATTGGTTGTATATTAAGGGCCAACCAATTCTAATTTAGGAGTTGTTTAATGTTTAATATTTTCTTCCACTGAAGAGTGTTTTGCTAATTGGTCATCAAAGGGAATGGAAGGGATCAAAAAAGAGTAAGATCAAAGGAGGCGATAAAGGGAAAAATTATAGAAACGGAGGATGCATTCAGAGGATGTGTGTACTATTACAGCAGAATAGCTGAGGATGAGGGAATTATGAAAAATTTAGCCAACATAAAAAGAAGTCCCAAGGTTCTTCTCAGGAATGTTATAAAGCAAAATTAGACACCCAGCCACATAAGGCAATATTAGGTCAAATAACCAGCCCACGATTGGTTGCGTGCCGCCATTTTATGTGGGCAGGCTACTTAAGGCCCGCCCAGCATGACGCACACCTGGAAGCGCTCAGCACTCCCTGTGCGGGTGGGGGGAGTAGGCTGAGTCGGGGCCTGCGCTCTTTCGCACATGCACACGAAAGAGTGCAGAAATCTCCCTGAGGAACAAAGCTGCCTCAGGGAGATTAGTTTGATTTTTAAAAACTTTAATAAAGAAAAAAAAAAATTCTGACATGTCCCCTCATGTGACAGTGTCACATGAGCTGGGACATGTCAATGAACTTTAATAAAAACTTTCATTCAATTTCATCAGCCTGTGAGTGAAGTTTCATGATAAATGCAAAGGTCGCCTGGGCTCTTCGCCTGCCTGCCAACCTTAAGGTTGGATGGGCAGCTCAGTTAATCAATTTAATTACTTTTTAAATGGCCTTAGTAGGCCTTTGCCAGTTCGACGGGTGCGCTGCTGACTCCACAGCGCACCCGCCGAACTGAGGATCAGAATGACACACAGTGACGTCGGGACGCACAGCCGACGTCACCATGCATCATTTTATACATCAGCAAGTGGGGCCTGCCCCCGAACGCCGACCCAAAGATTCTGGCCCAAAACCTTGGTCAAAGAGGTAGGTTTAAGAAGTGCCTTCAAAGAGGCAAGTGAGGTATAGAGGCAGGAAGGTTTACGGAAGATATTCCAGACCGTGGGGCCTAGAAAATTGAAGGCCATCAATGGTGAAGTACTTAAAATTGGGGATGATCAAGAGACCAGAATTAGAGAAGAGCAAATATATGAGAGGGTTGTGAGGCTGGAGGAGATTACTGAGGAAGGGTGAGATGAGGTCATGGAGCAATTTAAAAACAAGGGTGAGAATTTTGAAATCATGGCGTCGCTTGACCGGAGCCAATGGACAGCACCTTCCAAACCCATGACTGCTACCATCTAGATTTGGAACAGTGACTGAAGACAATGGCTTCAGTCTTCACAATATTTATCTGTAACACTTCAAAGTTTATGCCCTAAAATTTCCTGCATGCATTGATTTGTATCAGCACCAGGTTTGTGATTCTCTTTCTTGCAATTTTCTCTGTTTGGTTTGGCTTCTATAAAATTCTGGTGTCAGCTGTGGCTCAGTTGATAGTATGATCACTACTGAGTCAAAAAGTTGTGTGTTTAAGTCCTGCTCCATGACTTGAGCACAAAAATCAAGGCTGACATTCCAGTGCTGTATTATGTGGGTGTTTCACTGTCAGAAATGCTGTCTTTCAGGTGAGATGTTAAACTGAGGCCCTGTTTGTCCTCTCAGGTGGACATAAAAGATCCCACGACAATATTCCAAAGAAAAGTAGAGTAATTATCCCCCGTGTACTGGCTAATATTTATCACTCAACCATTATAAAAAAACAGATTATCTGATCATTATCACATGGTTGTTGTGGGAGCTTGCTGTGGGCAAATTGGTTTCTCTGCATCCTACATTACAACATTGACTATATTGAAACCATTCAATATTTAATTGGCTATAAAGTGCTTTGGGACTTCTTTCTTTCTTTTCAAAGTCCTACTCTGTATAACAACTGCTCCTCCATCTTATCTACACCAAAAGTGTGTCAGCTCTGTTGGCATGGCAACAAGCCGGGGCCAGAGAATGCATTAGCAGCCAAGTCAAAGCAAAGACAACCCAGGACAATGTACATATGAGGTGTCCTGAATTACAAGCAGCAGCACTCAGGTAAGACCAATTGCTGATTCTTGGAAATTCCTGGGCAATTTGGGAGAGCTGGCAACCATTTTTCAGCAGGGGGAAAAGGGGTGAGGGTGGGAAATGGAACAGACAAGATTCAGGACTTTGTCTGTCATGTTGTAGGGAAACCCCAGCTGAGGAAAACAGAACATTTTGACAGATCTGGTGTGATGAGTATTAGTGTCAGGGCAGATACCACAAGAAAACTGGGTGAAAAGAATGGAGTTCTTAAATGAAGTGGGGTGGGATGAAGTCTAATCAAAGTAGCTGTGGTGATCAATGGATATCAGTAGATGCACCATGTGAAATTAAAGAAAGGTTAGAAGCTGAAAGAAAAGTTAATGGGATTCACAAGCTCAGGGTACAAACAGGAAGCAGCATCAACACAGTCATGGGTATGCTGGAAGAAAAGAAGGCCATGATTAGGACTAGAACAAATAATGTTCAACATATCACACAAAAAACAAGCATAACTAGAGAAAAAGAAAGACTTGCAGATGTCTCAAAGTGCTTTATAGCCACTTTATAGTACTTCTGAAATGACGTAATTCTGAACTTTACTTGCAATGCAGGAAACATGGCAGCCAATTTGCACACAGCAAGCTCCAACAAACAGTAATATGATAATGACCAAATAATATGCTTTTGTAATGCTGATTAAGAGATAAATATTAGTCAGGACACCAAGGATTTTCCCCTTGGGCGGGCGCTGCCGGCGGGCAACGATGCGCTGCCCGCGATCGGGCCCTGACTGCGATTTCATGCTGGCTGGCCAATTAACGGCTAGCCAGCATGAATCGTGTGCTGAGACGCTCAGCGCTGCCTGGGTGGGGGATGGAGGAAGGCAAGTGCGGAAGTCAGCGCAAGTGTGTGGGTGAGCTCAGTGAAAGCTCTCTGAAGGCACAGAGTTGCCTCAGGAGCTGAAGATTTTTCACATTGAAAATAAAGTTTTCAAAAAAAAAGGAAAACATCTCCCCTCATGTCATTCTGTCACATGAGCAAGGACAAGTTGAAAATGAATTATAAAAACTTTTATTTCATTTTTAATTAGCATCGGAAACCTTATCCCGCTCAAAAATCCAAAGGCTGCTGGGCCTTTCCGCCAGCCGGCCAACCATAAGTTTGGATGGGCAGTGGAAAATATGTTTAAATTAATTGATTTATGGGCTTAACAGCCCTCTTAATTGTCAGTGGATGCGCTGCCGACTCCCGCGCACGCCCGCCGACCAAAATATCGCTCGAGGGCGCAATGTTGTCAGGACGCTCACCCGACATCATCGTGCGCTATTTCACTCTCATGCATGCCGGCCACGCACCCATATGCTGAGGAGAAAACCCAGCCCCAAGGATGAAACCTCTACTTTTCTTCAAAAAAATGCCGTGTTTTTTTACATCCACCTATGAGGCAAGGCAGGGCCTCAGTTAAAAACTCACTTGAAAAACAGCACCCATGACACTGCAGCCCTTCCTCAGTACTGCAATGGATAATCAACTATGATTTTTCTACTCAAATCCTAGACTTGAACCCACAAACTTCTGACTGAGAGGCAAGAGTTCTACCAACTGAGCCATGAATGGTACCTGAGCCCAGATAGGGTTCTGACTTTACACCTTCTTTTATTTGGAGAAAGTGAATGGAAACATTGTCAAGTGTGTGAACAAGTCTGCCAAGTAGAGAAGGGTGATGATAGGTGGAGACTAGTTTAGCCACTGTTCAGGGAAAAGGCATAGGATGTTCTAGTGGGAGATGGAAATGTGGAGGGACTGTATATCCATAGTGAAAAGAAGCTGATTCAGGCCAGGATACGGGAATTGGTTAAAGTGATGAAGGGCATCAGAAGAATTATGGTTATAGGTGAACAAGGAGAGAAAAAAATGAGTTGAAATAAGAAGAATTAGGTTCTCTGGGATACAGTAAACTACTTTCTAATATGAAGTCCATATATTAACCCTGGATTTCATGGTCAGTGACGAAGCAACGTGCTCACCATTGACCTTGAAGAAAGTTGCCCTCAAAGATCTAGTGATCTCTGTAGCATGGATTTTCCCTTTCCTAATGTCATTTTGAATCTGACGCAAAGTCAAGGGGATCTCCAGGCATCCAGCAGCAGTGATGTCACAAGAAGGGTAAGGAGGTAATCACATTGAAATATTTTCACAGAGAACAAGCCAGGAAGTAAAATACACTGAATTTTTCACTTTTAGTCTAAATTTTACAGCCAGCAAAATTAATGATTAAGACATACATATGGGATTAAAATAGAAACTGAAATATCATAAACAAATTTAAGAATGAAAATGTGTGAATTCTTTGATCAGAATGGAGAAATTTGACATTCCACAAATATAAAATTAGTTTTTCAGGGATAGTGAGGCTGTTCAGTGATAATTATGAATTTAGAATGCCATTAAGAACCCTGTTACACCTCATTCATCAAAGTGTGACTTTTTTAAGGGTTCATATAGTGAGATTAATAGAGTTAAAGTGAAAGTTCTCATCCAGTGATTTCTACTTGATTGCAATATACAGGACAGTGCACCTTTGAAGAAACATAGAATTACAGATAGCAACTTCCTGAATTCCAGAATGCTAGTTTTACTATCATTACTACCATAAAATCTGGGTCAATACATGAATATGATTAACCATCCAGAGCTGGCTGAAAAATGTACAAACTACTGTTGAAATTTAAGCTGTAGATCCATATTAAACCTTACCGTGAATCTCAGTGGACAAATAAAAAAAATTGTAATTGCCAAGGTAAAAATACAACTATATTAAAATTGTTGCATCACATTACAGACCCAGCGTCTCAAAATGAGCAACCTTGGGACCGGGTCCATGCCGGATTTTGGATTTTGCCAATTTTTGGGTCAGGTGGTTTGGTCCAGGTCGGGTTGGACAGTTCAGGGCAAGCCGGGTTGGGCGGGGTCAAGGATTGCTTGGACCTTTCAGAGTGTGGGAAAAGACGTGAAGCTGATAACTAGTCCGGCGTACCACTGCGCCAATGCAGCACCTAACCAAACAAGCCGGTAAATTATTTTACTCATTTAATAGAAGTAATATTCATGCATGGCAGTTTATAGAAATGTCTGGTTTACAGACATCCCTGGTTTCCGGATACCTGGCTTTGAGGCACTGTACCTGTACTACTAATGAGACACAGCAGACTCTAAATATAAAAATGCTGAAAGTGACTGCAATACTGAGACCTAATTTTTTAATTAAAAAATATGACCCATTTCTTCTCCTATGTACTGGAGAATTCTCAGTTCTCAGACACAAAAGAACAGAAATACGGGTGGAGACCAAATTTAATCCACTCACATTTGCAGTTGCCTTGAAGCATCTGGGTCTCCCCTGAAGGAAGGGCAGTGTCCCTGAGCCTACAAAAGCTGCCCCTGCTGCACTAATATATAGAAATGAAGCATGTGGAGTCAAATGGTACTTCCTCCCATGTTTTCCTCCAGAACTGTTGATTGGGTGCTTATTTGGAATGGTCATCAGAAGCAGAATAGACTTGAGATCACTAATACTTTTAAAGCCCTTACTCAACTTTACAGGATGGAGGGGTAAGAGTCCAGAGTTTGTCATGAGTTTCCTCAGGCTGGGCTTCTGAAGTCGACAGTCCAGTGAACTGTCTTCTGGGCAGTCCTTTTCACATTTCCTGCTCCTGTTCACTTAGACTGGTGTCCACATTATTCATCCTATTTTAAAACATTGCTCCTAGCACGTGGGCTGTCATTTATTTGTATTCTCACAGAAGGCAATTCCTTTTCATGTAGCCATTGTGTTACCTGTCACTAGAAACCATGAGCAGGTTTGTTTCTGCAGCAAAGAGATATCTGCTGTAGGTCAGATAAATGAACCTTGAATGCTTGCACTAAAATCACATTTAAAAGCAGTTTACTGATCGTTTTGAAAAAAATGAATGCTCTCTGACTACATACTAAATTTTGTTATTTGATCTGTTTTGTTGCAATGCTGTGAATGTATTCTATGCCTCTCCATCATTTATCCATTATGGGATGAATTTCACATTCCCCCACCAGCGGGATTATTGGCAGGGGTGACCGTAAAATTTCTCGGACGGCCTTCAGGCTCCCGACCTCTCTGTAATATTATGCTTGGACAGACAAGGCCTAAGCCTGCCCTTGCCTTAATTGGAACCACTTAAGGGCCGTTTCCTGCCCAGCCTCAATTTTCAGGCTGGTGGGAGGAGTTCAAAGGCAGGGGGGAGGCTCAAAAATGAACCGTGTTCAGGCCTTGCATGGGAAATGGAGTGGTTGCCTCTATCAGCACCCCCAGTTCCAGAAGGTCCAGTCCCTGAAGGTCGCCCCTCCCTCCGGCCTCTCTATCAACATCCCTACCCCACTCTGCCCACTCCAATGGGCCTCACCTCCCCTCCCCGCCCTGAGACCCCCCACATTTGCCTTGTAATGGACTCCCGGGACTTCGGCTCCAGAACTGCATGCAGTTCCAGTCCTGTCCCACTGCAGCTTCTGGTGCTGCAGGGACTAGAGAACTGCTGGCCAATCAGGTTGGCCGACAGCTCTCTGAGGCAGGACTTCCTTCTGAGTGAGGGGTAGAAGTCCCACCTCCAGCCAATTAACACTTGTTGGAGCATTAAACTGCTGCAGAGCAGGCAGTACTGGTGGTGATGTGTTCTCTGCCGACTCTTTGGATGGCTGGAAGGGGAGCCCCACCATCCTAAAAACCCTGGCGTATGTGTTATGTGGCCTATAGAACATAATTTCTACCTGCATTGTGATAACAGTCAATCACGGCAATGTTTCTTTAAAATGAAAATAGGAGTGTAAACAACCAAGAATCAAAAATAGAAAAAAAGATTGCATGGAAAATTCAGGGACTGAACTGATAAGGGATACTTAAATGCAGCACCAAGAAATGGTAAGAGGAGAGTGCGAGAGGAGGTCTCTGGGACAGGCAGTCAGCAGCACCTAGAGGAGAGTGCAAGGGGAGGACTCTGGGACAGGCAGTCAGCAGCACCGAGAGGAGAGTGCGAGGGGAGGCCTCTGAGACAGGCAGTGGACTATACGCACTAAAGCTTGGGGCAGCTGCCGCAAAGGCGCAATGGGGAAGGGTCGCTGTCTAAGACCTTTCTACCACAGCGCACCGAGAGACTGGGAACTGTTTAGAGCCCCTCGGGCTGTACAGATCAAAATGAAAGGCTGTAAATGATTGTAATATTGTTTGTACTGATGCACCTGGTGACACATTTTGTAAAAGTTTAACCTGGATTGTACCCTTGTAATGTTGTTTTTGAAATGGTTTTGAATGTGATTGAAGATTTTTTATGAATAAAGTATATTTTTACAATAAAAAAAAAGTGGACTATAAGATTCTGTCCAAGGTCATCGCCAACCGGGTCAAATCCGCTCTGGAATTGGTGATTCACCTTTGTGTGTGGCTGCATCAAGCGGTGCGTAGACCCTCAGTACGCAAACACCAAGTGTCACTACGTGCTGAGGTTCTACCTGTCCCCGGTGTTGCGAAGGATGGGTCTGGCCACGCTGCCGCGGAACGCTCCAAGTAGTTGGACCGTGCCGTACCACCTGTCCCTGGTGGAAAAATTTATGCAGAAAAACACCTTTGACCACAAGTCCATCAGGCAGTGGTCAGCACGTAACGTCCTAGAGGCCCTGAGGGATAAGGAGAGGGTGGACCCTGTGGGATGGTTCCCCGAGCAGACTGTCAAAGTCATTTGGCAGAATGCCTCATCGCCAGAACTTTCCAACAAGCACCAAGACATAGCTTGGCTGGTGGTGAGAAAGGCCCTCCCCGTCAGATCCTTCCTACACGCCAGGAGTCTCACCCCCTCTGCACGATGCCCTCGAGGTGGCTGTGGTGGGGAAGAGACCGTTGTTCACCTCCTTGTGGATTGTGCCTTTGCAAAGAAAGTCTGGAGAGAGATGCAGTGGTTGCTGTCGAGGTTCATCCCGAGCAGTTCTGTGACACAGGACTCTGTGCTCTACGGGCTGTTCCCAGGGACACACACCGAGACAAACATCGACTGCAGCTGGAGGATCATCAACTCGGTGAAAGACGCGCTTTGGTCTGCCCGAAACTTGTTGGTCTTCCAGCACAAAGAGTTGTCCCCGACCGATTGTTGCGGACTGGCACAATCCAAAGTCCAGGACTACGTGCTGAGGGACGCACTAAAGCTTGGGGCAGCTGCCGCAAAGGCGCAATGGGGAAGGGTCGCTGTCTAAGACCTTTCTACCACAGCGCACCGAGAGACTGGGAACTGTTTAGAGCCCCTCGGGCTGTACAGATCAAAATGAAAGGCTGTAAATGATTGTAATATTGTTTGTACTGATGCACCTGGTGATACATTTTGTAAAAGTTTAACCTGGATTGTACCCTTGTAATGTTGTTTTTGAAATGGTTTTGAATGTGATTGAAGATTTTTTATGAATAAAGTATATTTTTACAAAAAAAAAAGCTCTGGAATTGGTGATTCACCCTGACCAGACCTGCTCTGTGCCAGGCAGGAAGATCTCTGACAGCCTGGCGCTGCTCAGGGATACGATTGCCTATGTACAGGACAGGGGTGTGGATACCTGCCTCATCAGCTTGGATCAGGAGAAGGCCTTTGACAGAATATCGCACACCTACATGGGGGATGTGCTCTCCAAAATGGGCTTTGGGGAGGGAATTCGAAATTGGATCCAACTGCTCTACACTAACATCAGTAGCGCAGTCTCAATCAATGGGTGGGAAACAGATAGCTTTCCGATTAAATCTGGAGTCAGGCAGGGCTGTCCTCTCTCGCCTGTCCTTTTCGTGTGCTGCATAGAACCCTTTGCCGAGTCCATCAGGAAGGATCCGGGCATAAGAGGAGTGACGATCCCAGGCAGTGGAGGCACTCAGGTAAAAGCCTCCCTGTACATGGACGACGTCGCCGTTTTCTGCTCGGATCCGCTGTCGGTGCGCAGACTGATGCACGTCTGCGACCAGTTCGAACTGGCCTCGGGAGCCAAGGTAAATTGTGGGAAGAGCGAGGCCATGTTCTTTGGGAACTGGGCTGACCGATCCTTTGTCCCCTTCACTGTCAGGGCTGACGGCCTGAAGGTGCTGGGGATATGGTTCGGAGGGACCGGGGCATGCGTTAGAAACTGGAAGGAGCGAGTGGCTATGGTGAAAAGGAAACTGGGCATGTGGGAGCGACGCTCCCTCTCCATTGCGGGTAAGAACCTGGTCATCAGGTGTGAGGTACTCTCGCTGTTGCTGTACGTGGCGCAGGTCTGGCCCATTCCACACTCCTGCGCGATGGCGATCACTCGAGCCATCTTCCGCTTTATCTGGAGGTCGAAAATGGATCGTGTCTGCAGGGACGCGATGTACAAGCCTCTAGATAAAGGGGGAAAAAACGTGCCCAACATCGCCCTCATACTGATGGCCACCTTTGTGTGTGGCTGCATCAAGCGGTGCGTAGACCCTCAGTACGCAAACACCAAGTGTCACTACGTGCTGAGGTTCTACCTGTCCCCGGTGTTGCGAAGGATGGGTCTGGCCACGCTGCCGCGGAACGCTCCAAGTAGTTGGACCGTGCCGTACCACCTGTCCCTGGTGGAAAAATTTATGCAGAAAAACACCTTTGACCACAAGTCCATCAGGCAGTGGTCAGCACGTAACGTCCTAGAGGCCCTGAGGGAAAAGGAGAGGGTGGACCCTGTGGGATGGTTCCCCGAGCAGACTGTCAAAGTCATTTGGCAGAATGCCTCATCGCCAGAACTTTCCAACAAGCACCAAGACGTAGCTTGGCTGGTGGTGAGAAAGGCCCTCCCCGTCAGATCCTTCCTACACGCCAGGAGTCTCACCCCCTCTGCACGTTGCCCTCGAGGTGGCTGTGGTGGGGAAGAGACCGTTGTTCACCTCCTTGTGGATTGTGCCTTTGCAAAGGAAGTCTGGAGAGAGATGCAGTGGTTGCTGTCGAGGTTCATCCCGAGCAGTTCTGTGACACAGGACTCTGTGCTCTACGGGCTGTTCCCAGGGACACACACCGAGACAAACATCGACTGCAGCTGGAGGATCATCAACTCGGTGAAAGACGCGCTTTGGTCTGCCCGAAACTTGTTGGTCTTCCAGCACAAAGAGTTGTCCCCGACCGATTGTTGCGGACTGGCACAATCCAAAGTCCAGGACTACGTGCTGAGGGACGCACTAAAGCTTGGGGCAGCTGCCGCAAAGGCGCAATGGGGAAGGGTCGCTGTCTAAGACCTTTCTACCACAGCGCACCGAGAGACTGGGAACTGTTTAGAGCCCCTCGGGCTGTACAGATCAAAATGAAAGGCTGTAAATGATTGTAATATTGTTTGTACTGATGCACCTGGTGATACATTTTGTAAAAGTTTAACCTGGATTGTACCCTTGTAATGTTTTTGAAATGGTTTTGAATGTGATTGAAGATTTTTTATGAATAAAGTATATTTTTACAAAAAAAAAGTCAGCAATCGTGTCTGCAGGGACGCGATGTACAAGCCTCTAGATAAAGGGGGAAAAAACGTGCCCAACATCGCCCTCATACTGATGGCCACCTTTGTGTGTGGCTGCATCAAGCGGTGCGTAGACCCTCAGTACGCAAACACCAAGTGTCACTACGTGCTGAGGTTCTACCTGTCCCCGGTGTTGCGAAGGATGGGTCTGGCCACGCTGCCGCGGAACGCTCCAAGTAGTTGGACCGTGCCGTACCACCTGTCCCTGGTGGAAAAATTTATGCAGAAAAACACCTTTGACCACAAGTCCATCAGGCAGTGGTCAGCACGTAACGTCCTAGAGGCCCTGAGGGAAAAGGAGAGGGTGGACCCTGTGGGATGGTTCCCCGAGCAGACTGTCAAAGTCATTTGGCAGAATGCCTCATCGCCAGAACTTTCCAACAAGCACCAAGACGTAGCTTGGCTGGTGGTGAGAAAGGCCCTCCCCGTCAGATCCTTCCTACACGCCAGGAAGCTCACCCCCTCTGCACGTTGCCCTCGAGGTGGCTGTGGTGGGGAAGAGACCGTTGTTCACCTCCTTGTGGATTGTGCCTTTGCAAAGAAAGTCTGGAGAGAGATGCAGTGGTTGCTGTCGAGGTTCATCCCGAGCAGTTCTGTGACACAGGACTCTGTGCTCTACGGGCTGTTCCCAGGGACACACACCGAGACAAACATCGACTGCAGCTGGAGGATCATCAACTCGGTGAAAGAGGCGCTTTGGTCTGCCCGAAACTTGTTGGTCTTCCAGCACAAAGAGTTGTCCCCGACCGATTGTTGCGGACTGGCACAATCCAAAGTCCAGGACTACGTGCTGAGGGACGCACTAAAGCTTGGGGCAGCTGCCGCAAAGGCGCAATGGGGAAGGGTCGCTGTCTAAGACCTTTCTACCACAGCGCACCGAGAGACTGGGAACTGTTTAGAGCCCCTCGGGCTGTACAGATCAAAATGAAAGGCTGTAAATGATTGTAATATTGTTTGTACTGATGCACCTGGTGATACATTTTGTAAAAGTTTAACCTGGATTGTACCCTTGTAATGTTGTTTTTGAAATGGTTTTGAATGTGATTGAAGATATTTTATGAATAAAGTATATTTTTACAAAAAAAAAGTCAGCAGTTCCCAGGGACACACACCGAGACAAACATCGACTGCAGCTGGAGGATCATCAACTCGGTGAAAGACGCGCTTTGGTCTGCCCGAAACTTGTTGGTCTTCCAGCACAAAGAGTTGTCCCCGACCGATTGTTGCGGACTAGCACAATCCAAAGTCCAGGACTACGTGCTGAGGGACGCACTAAAGCTTGGGGCAGCTGCCGCAAAGGCGCAATGGGGAAGGGTCGCTGTCTAAGACCTTTCTACCACAGCGCACCGAGAGACTGGGAACTGTTTAGAGCCCCTCGGGCTGTACAGATCAAAATGAAAGGCTGTAAATGATTGTAATATTGTTTGTGCTGATGCACCTGGTGATACATTTTGTAAAAGTTTAACCTGGATTGTACCCTTGTAATGTTGTTTTTGAAATGGTTTGGAATGTGATTGAAGATTTTTTATGAATAAAGTATATTTTTACAAAAAAAAAGTCAGCAGCACCGAGAGGCTTCTCGGCCTTTTGGCTAAGATCAAGTGTTGCAGGGGCGACACCATGGTCCTGCCAAGGCAAGGTCGGGATGGAAGGGCGATAACCAATCGCAATCCAAATCCATACCGTGGGTTACCTATCACCGTCCGAGTCACGGTGAACCACAGCGACGAAGGAGGATCACCTATGGATCGGGGCTTCTTCACCAGGAGGATCCTGTTGAAGGCGTGCGGCTTCCAAGCTACGGAGATCTTCACCCTGCACGACTCCCGCAAAGGTGGTTATTTTGACGTCACGTTCAAGCGAGTGGCAGACTGCGTCCGGCTCCTGAGGGTGTTCGAGGAGAAGAGAGACCTGCCGGAGATGAAGATCCTGACGGCGGAGCCGCACTTTTCTCTGCCGTTGCAACGGGAACGTGAGGTGATGGTGCATGTGTACAACCCCTTCGTCCCTGTCGCCGACGTGGTCACCTTCCTCACCAGGTACTTCGATAAGGTGGGGAGCGGCACCGAGATTCGAGACGACTTGGGGATCTGGACAGGCAAACGCCTGTTTAAGGTCACGCTAAAGACCGATGGTAAGGGAGCCATTTTCCACCCTCCCTCCAGTTTCGCTATCGGGGGAAACCGTGGCTACCTGGTCTACGCTGGGCAACCCAAGCATTGTCGCTCATGCGGCAAGGCTGGTCATGTGGCGGCCAACTGCAGCGCCTCCCTCTGCAAGATCTGCAAACAGGAAGGGCACCAGACAAAAGACTGCAAACAGGCCAAGTGCTGCAACCTGTGTGGCGAGGCAAGTCACCTCTACAGGACCTGCCCCAAACGCTGCCGTACTTACGCACAGGCAGCCAAAGCCGACCAGGGGGAAGCAGAAGAAATGTTCCGTGTCACTCCAACCACCAAGGCCCCCAGGGAGCTCAACGGGACAAAGGAGGACACAGAGAGAGACAAGGTGGAGAAAGAGATTGAGGCAGCAGAGAGCCAATCAACAGCACTACCCCCTGAACCTCCCAGTCCTCAGGACAGCGAATCAATGGAGGAGGAGGCAGCAGTGGAAAAGCAGCAGGGGGAGTGGCGGACGGTGAAGAACAAGAAAAGTAAGAGGGAGCGAAGAAGAAGCAAGGGCGTTTCCCAGAGAAGCGGCAAGAGGCGTCTCCCATCCGACACGGATGACAAGGGCAGCAGCTCTTCGGATGATGAAGTGCCAGAGCGGCACCGACAGAAGAGGCGGCAAAGCTCCAGGGCGTTGGAGGACGAGACACCCGAGCTCCAGAAAATTGGAGACAACAAGGAGACCAGCGCACCCCAACTTTGCCTGCAACCTGAGGAGGCCAGTGCACCACAGCCCCTGGAATCTGGGAGCAGTGAGGCAATCATCGCACCCCAGCTCCAGGAAGCCGGGAACAGCAACACCCCAGAGGGGGTGAGTTTTGGAGAAGCTTCTCCAGCAAAGGTCATCTCAAAACCCGCTCTCTACGTGAACCTCCAGATGCCACTGGAGCAGAACACGGCCAAGGAGATCTACCTCAGCCCATCCAAAGTGAAGGAATTTGAGCTTACTACGGGTATGAAGGAGCAGACTAAAGGTCTGGGACTCTCAGAGACAGTGGGTTTGGTAGGAGAATAAATGCTTTAAAATGGGTTTAAAGATTGTATCCATAAATGTGCGTAGCATTAAATCTACTACGCGATGTGTTGCGACCTTGGACTACCTAGCCAAGGTCAAAGCTGACCTGTTGTTTCTGCAGGAGTGTGCGATACCGCACCTCAGCTCCTACAGGCAATGGTCACGATGGTGGTCCCACGGGCCATCGATCTGGTCGGGCGGAAACGACTCTCGTTCCTCCGGCCTGGGTATTCTGCTGCGGGGAGGCAACTTCACCGTCTCCGAGGTCAAGGAGGTGGTGGGCGGGCGACTCCTCGTAGCAGACGTAATGTACAAGAACGCTCCACTCCGGTTAATTAACGTGTATGGCCCGGCACAAGGGGCTGAGCGGCTGGAGGTTTTTCAGCAGCTCCCACTGCTGCTGGCGACCTCCAGGCCGGTCATTCTGGGCGGGGACTTCAACTGCATCATCGATGCGGCTGGACGATCCGGCAGGGCCGGAAGCAGATTGGACGCTACGTCCAGATCCCTGATGGAAACAGTTAAGGATGCCAAGCTGCACGACGTCTTCAGCAACCCTGCAGACGGAGCGCAGCGTAGATACACCTGGTCGCGGCCAGACGGGTCCATTCGTTCCAGGATAGACTTCCTGTTTGTGTCCCGTGCATTCACAGTCAGATCCACCGAGGTCAAGCCGGTGTTCTTCTCTGACCACTGCCTCCTACTGGCGGACTGCCACTTGGAGAAGGACCTGAGGGTGGGCAGGGGGGCATGGAAGCTAAATGTGCAACTGCTGACCCCAGAGAACATTGAGGAGCTCAAGAGGGATTACAAAGGTTGGAGAACCGTGAAACCCCTCTTTGAGTCCCTGACACACTGGTGGGAAGTGATCAAGGGAAGCATCAAGAGGTTTTTCATCCGCAAAGGCACCCAGAAAGCTAGAAAGGAACAGAGGGAAATGTCCCGACTCCAGAAAAAGATGCAGAATCTGCTGTGGCTGCAGTCGATGGGGGTCGATGTCAAGGAGGAGCTCCAAGAGGTGAAGGGCCAGCAAGCCTCGCACTTTGCCTCGGAGGCCTCCAAGATCATCTTCCGTTCCAGGGTCCGCTCCGTGGAGCAGGATGAGACGTGCTCACGTTTCTTCTTCCAAAAGGTACACAGAGAGCGCTCTGTGATCAGCAGCCTGAAGGAAGAAGACGGCTCAGTAAAGTCATCACGGTCCGACATTCTGAGGATCAGCAAATCCTTTTATGCCGGACTGTATGACGTGAAGCCCACGGACAGCACGGCCTCCCAGTCCTTCCTGTCCTCTATCACGGAGGTCTTAGACCACAGTACGCGGGAGAGCCTGGACAAACCGCTAACTCCTGACGAACTGACTAAGGCCCTCGAGTCCTTCGAGAAGAGTAAAACCCCCGGAAGCGACGGCTTGCCGGCGGAGTTGTATTCGGCTCTGTGGGACTTGATCGGCCCAGACCTGCTAGAAGTGTACGAGAGTATGCTCCTGGCCGGTAGTATGTCAGAATCCATGAGGAAAGGCATCATCACCCTCATCTACAAGCACAAGGGGGAAAGGGAGGAAATTAGAAATTGGCGACCCATTTCACTGTTGAATATGGACTATAAGATTCTGTCCAAGGTCATCGCCAATCGGGTCAAATCCGCTCTGGAATTGGTGATTCACCCTGACCAGACCTGCTCTGTGCCAGGCAGGAAGATCTCTGACAGCCTGGCGCTGCTCAGGGATACGATTGCCTATGTACAGGACAGGGGTGTGGATACCTGCCTCATCAGCTTGGATCAGGAGAAGGCCTTTGACAGAATATCGCACACCTACATGGGGGATGTGCTCTCCAAAATGGGCTTTGGGGAGGGAATTCGAAATTGGATCCAACTGCTCTACACTAACATCAGTAGCGCAGTCTCAATCAATGGGTGGGAAACAGATAGCTTTCCGATTAAATCTGGAGTCAGGCAGGGCTGTCCTCTCTCGCCTGTCCTTTTCGTGTGTTGCATAGAACCCTTTGCCGAGGCCATCAGGAAGGAGCCGGGCATAAGAGGAGTGACGATCCCAGGCAGTGGAGGCACCCAGGTAAAAGCCTCCCTGTACATGGACGACGTCGCCGTCTTCTGCTCGGATCCGCTGTCGGTGCGCAGACTGATGCACATCTGCGACCAGTTCGAACTGGCCTCGGGAGCCAAGGTAAATCGTGGGAAGAGCGAGGCCATGTTCTTTGGGAACTGGGCTGACCGATCCTTTGTCCCCTTCACTGTCAGGGCTGACGGCCTGAAGGTGCTGGGGATATGGTTCGGAGGGACCGGGGCATGCGTTAGAAACTGGAAGGAGCGAGTGGCTATGGTGAAAAGGTAACTGGGCATGTGGGAGCGACGCTCCCTCTCCATTGCGGGTAAGAACCTGGTCATCAGGTGTGAGGTACTCTCGCTGTTGCTGTACGTGGCGCAGGTCTGGCCCATTCCAGACTCCTGCGCGACGGCGATCACTCGAGCCATCTTCCGCTTTATCTGGAGGTCGAAAATGGATCGTGTCCGCAGGGACGCGATGTACAAGCCTCTAGATAAAGGGGGAAAAAACGTGCCCAACATCGCCCTCATACTGATGGCCACCTTTGTGTGTGGCTGCATCAAGCGGTGCGTAGACCCTCAGTACGCAAACACCAAGTGTCACTACGTGCTGAGGTTCTACCTGTCCCCGGTGTTGCGAAGGATGGGTCTGGCCACGCTGCCGCGGAACGCTCCAAGTAGTTGGACCGTGCCGTACCACCTGTCCCTGGTGGAAAAATTTATGCAGAAAAACACCTTTGACCACAAGTCCATCAGGCAGTGGTCAGCACGTAACGTCCTAGAGGCCCTGAGGGATAAGGAGAGGGTGGACCCTGTGGGATGGTTCCCCGAGCAGACTGTCAAAGTCATTTGGCAGAATGCCTCATCGCCAGAACTTTCCAACAAGCACCAAGACGTAGCTTGGCTGGTGGTGAGAAAGGCCCTCCCCGTCAGATCCTTCCTACACGCCAGGAAGCTCACCCCCTCTGCACGTTGCCCTCGAGGTGGCTGTGGTGGGGAAGAGACCGTTGTTCACCTCCTTGTGGATTGTGCCTTTGCAAAGAAAGTCTGGAGAGAGATGCAGTGGTTGCTGTCGAGGTTCATCCCGAGCAGCTCTGTGACACAGGACTCTGTGCTCTACGGGCTGTTCCCAGGGACACACACCGAGACAAACATCAACTGCAGCTGGAGGATCATCAACTCGGTGAAAGAGGCGCTTTGGTCTGCCCGAAACTTGTTGGTCTTCCAGCACAAAGAGTTGTCCCCGACCGATTGTTGCGGACTGGCACAATCCAAAGTCCAGGACTACGTGCTGAGGGACGCACTAAAGCTTGGGGCAGCTGCCGCAAAGGCGCAATGGGGAAGGGTCGCTGTCTAAGACCTTTCTACCACAGCGCACCGAGAGACTGGGAACTGTTTAGAGCCCCTCGGGCTGTACAGATCAAAATGAAAGGCTGTAAATGATTGTAATATTGTTTGTACTGATGCACCTGGTGATACATTTTGTAAAAGTTTAACCTGGATTGTACCCTTGTAATGTTGTTTTTGAAATGGTTTGGAATGTGATTGAAGATATTTTATGAATAAAGTATATTTTTACAAAAAAAAAGTCAGCAGCACCGAGAGGAGAGTGCGAGAGGAGGACTATGAGACAGGCAGTCAGCAGCACCGAAAGGAGAGTGCGAGGTGAGGACTCTGAGACAGGCAGTCAGCAGCACCGAGAGGAGAGTGCAAGGGGAGGACTCTGGGACAGGCAGTCAGCAGCACCGAGATCGCTTCTCGGCCTTTTGGCTAAGATCAAGTGTTGCAGGGGCGACACCATGGTCCTGCCAAGGCAAGGTCGGGATGGAAGGGCGATAACCAATCGCAATCCGAATCCATACCGTGGGTTACCTATCACCGTCCGAGTCACGGTGAACCACAGCGACGAAGGAGGATCACCTATGGATCGGGGCTTCTTCACCAGGAGGATCCTGTTGAAGGCGTGCGGCTTCCAAGCTACGGAGATCTTCACCCTGCACGACTCCCGCAAAGGTGGTTATTTTGACGTCACGTTCAAGCGAGTGGCAGACTGCGTCCGGCTCCTGAGGGTGTTCGAGGAGAAGAGAGACCTGCCGGAGATGAAGATCCTGACGGCGGAGCCGCACTTTTCTCTGCCGTTGCAACGGGAACGTGAGGTGATGGTGCATGTGTACAACCCCTTCGTCCCTGTCGCCGACGTGGTCACCTTCCTCACCAGGTACTTCGATAAGGTGGGGAGCGGCACCGAGATTCGAGACGACTTGGGGATCTGGACAGGCAAACGCCTGTTTAAGGTCACGCTAAAGACCGATGGTAAGGGAGCCATTTTCCACCCTCCTTCCAGTTTCGCTATCGGGGGAAACCGTGGCTACCTGGTCTACGCTGGGCAACCCAAGCATTGTCGCTCATGCGGCAAGGCTGGTCATGTGGCGGCCAACTGCAGCGCCTCCCTCTGCAAGATCTGCAAACAGGAAGGGCACCAGACAAAAGACTGCAAACAGGCCAAGTGCTGCAACCTGTGTGGCGAGGCAAGTCACCTCTACAGGACCTGCCCCAAACGCTGCCGTACTTACGCACAGGCAGCCAAAGCCGACCAGGGGGAAGCAGAAGAAATGTTCCGTGTCACTCCAACCACCAAGGCCCCCAGGGAGCTCAACGGGACAAAGGAGGACACAGAGAGAGACAAGGTGGAGAAAGAGATTGAGGCAACAGAGAGCCAATCAACAGCACTACCCCCTGAACCTTCCAGTCCTCAGGACAGCGAATCAATGGAGGAGGAGGCAGCAGTGGAAAAGCAGCAGGGGGAGTGGCGGACGGTGAAGAACAAGAAAAGTAAGAGGGAGCGAAGAAGAAGCAAAGGCGTTTCCCAGAGAAGCGGCAAGAGGCGTCTCCCATCCGACACGGATGACAAGGGGAGCAGCTCTTCGGATGAGGAAGTGCCAGAGCGGCACCGACAGAAGAGGCGGCAAAGCTCCAGGGCGTTGGAGGACGAGACACCCGAGCTCCAGAAAATTGGAGACAACAAGGAGACCAGCGCACCCCAACTTTGCCTGCAACCTGAGGAGGCCAGTGCACCACAGCCCCTGGAATCTGGGAGCAGTGAGGCAATCATCGCACCCCAGCTCCAGGAAGCCGGGAACAGCAACACCCCAGAGGGGGTGAGTTTTGGAGAAGCTTCTCCAGCAAAGGTCATCTCAAAACCCGCTCTCTACGTGAACCTCCAGATGCCACTGGAGCAGAACACGGCCAAGGAGATCTACCTCAGCCCATCCAAAGTGAAGGAATTTGAGCTCACTACGGGTATGAAGGAGCAGACTAAAGGTCTGGGACTCTCAGAGACAGTGGGTTTGGTAGGAGAATAAATGCTTTAAAATGGGTTTAAAGATTGTATCCATAAATGTGCGTAGCATTAAATCTACTACGCGATGTGTTGCGACCTTGGACTACCTAGCCAAGGTCAAAGCTGACCTGTTGTTTCTGCAGGAGTGTGCGATACCGCACCTCAGCTCCTACAGGCAATGGTCACGATGGTGGTCCCACGGGCCATCGATCTGGTCGGGCGGAAACGACTCTCGTTCCTCCGGCCTGGGTATTCTGCTGCGGGGAGGCAACTTCACCGTCTCCGAGGTCAAGGAGGTGGTGGGCGGGCGACTCCTCGTAGCAGACGTAATGTACAAGAACGCTCCACTCCGGTTAATTAACGTGTATGGCCCGGCACAAGGGGCTGAGCGGCTGGAGGTTTTTCAGCAGCTCCCACTGCTGCTGGCGACCTCCAGGCCGGTCATTCTGGGCGGGGACTTCAACTGCATCATCGATGCGGCTGGACGATCCGGCAGGGCCGGAAGCAGATTGGACGCTACGTCCAGATCCCTGATGGAAACAGTTAAGGATGCCAAGCTGCACGACGTCTTCAGCAACCCTGCAGACGGAGCGCAGCGTAGATACACCTGGTCGCGGCCAGACGGGTCCATTCGTTCCAGGATAGACTTCCTGTTTGTGTCCCGTGCATTCACAGTCAGATCCACCGAGGTCAAGCCGGTGTTCTTCTCTGACCACTGCCTCCTACTGGCGGACTGCCACTTGGAGGAAGACCTGAGGGTGGGCAGGGGGGCATGGAAGCTAAATGTGCAACTGCTGACCCCAGAGAACATTGAGGAGCTCAAGAGGGATTACAAAGGTTGGAGAACCGTGAAACCCCTCTTTGAGTCCCTGACACACTGGTGGGAAGTGATCAAGGGAAGCATCAAGAGGTTTTTCATCCGCAAAGGCACCCAGAAAGCTAGAAAGGAACAGAGGGAAATGTCCCGACTCCAGGAAAAGATGCAGAATCTGCTCCGGCTGCAGTCGATGGGGGTCGATGTCAAGGAGGAGCTCCAAGAGGTGAAGGGCCAGCAAGCCTCGCACTTTGCCTCGGAGGCCTCCAAGATCATCTTCCGTTCCAGAGTCCGCTCCGTGGAGCAGGATGAGACGTGCTCACGTTTCTTCTTCCAAAAGGTACACAGAGAGCGCTCTGTGATCAGCAGCCTGAAGGAAGAAGACGGCTCAGTAAAGTCATCACGGTCCGACATTCTGAGGATCAGCAAATCCTTTTATGCCGGACTGTATGACGTGAAGCCCACGGACAGCACGGCCTCCCAGTCCTTCCTGTCCTCTATCACGGAGGTCTTAGACCACAGTACGCGGGAGAGCCTAGACAAACCGCTAACTCCTGACGAACTGACTAAGGCCCTCGAGTCCTTCGAGAAGAGTAAAACCCCCGGAAGCGACGGCCTGCCGGCGGAGTTGTATTCGGCTCTGTGGGACTTGATCGGCCCAGACCTGCTAGAAGTGTACGAGAGTATGCTCCTGGCCGGCAGCATGTCAGAATCCATGAGGAAAGGCATCATCACCCTCATCTACAAGCACAAGGGGGAAAGGGAGGAAATTAGAAATTGGCGACCCATTTCACTGTTGAATGTGGACTATAAGATTCTGTCCAAGGTCATCGCCAACCGGGTCAAATCCGCTCTGGAATTGGTGATTCACCCTGACCAGACCTGCTCTGTGCCAGGCAGGAAGATCTCTGACAGCCTGGCGCTGCTCAGGGATACGATTGCCTATGTACAGGACAGGGGTGTGGATACCTGCCTCATCAGCTTGGATCAGGAGAAGGCCTTTGACAGAATATCGCACACCTACATGGGGGATGTGCTCTCCAAAATGGGCTTTGGGGAGGGAATTCGAAATTGGATCCAACTGCTCTACACTAACATCAGTAGCGCAGTCTCAATCAATGGGTGGGAAACAGATAGCTTTCCGATCAAATCTGGAGTCAGGCAGGGCTGTCCTCTCTCGCCTGTCCTTTTCGTGTGCTGCATAGAACCCTTTGCCGAGTCCATCAGGAAGGATCCGGGCATAAGAGGAGTGACGATCCCAGGCAGTGGAGGCACTCAGGTAAAAGCCACCCTGTACATGGACGACGTCGCCGTCTTCTGCTCGGATCCGCTGTCGGTGCGCAGACTGATGCACGTCTGCGACCAGTTCGAACTGGCCTCGGGAGCCAAGGTAAATCGTGGGAAGAGCGAGGCCATGTTCTTTGGGAACTGGGCTGACCGATCCTTTGTCCCCTTCACTGTCAGGGCTGACGGCCTGAAGGTGCTGGGGATATGGTTCGGAGGGACCGGGGCATGCGTTAGAAACTGGAAGGAGCGAGTGGCTATGGTGAAAAGGAAACTGGGCATGTGGGAGCGACGCTCCCTCTCCATTGCGGGTAAGAACCTGGTCATCAGGTGTGAGGTACTCTCGCTGTTGCTGTACGTGGCGCAGGTCTGGCCCATTCCACACTCCTGCGCGATGGCGATCACTCGAGCCATCTTCCGCTTTATCTGGAGGTCGAAAATGGATCGTGTCTGCAGGGACGCGATGTACAAGCCTCTAGATAAAGGGGGAAAAAACGTGCCCAACATCGCCCTCATACTGATGGCCACCTTTGTGTGTGGCTGCATCAAGCGGTGCGTAGACCCTCAGTACGCAAACACCAAGTGTCACTACGTGCTGAGGTTCTACCTGTCCCCGGTGTTGCGAAGGATGGGTCTGGCCACGCTGCCGCGGAACGCTCCAAGTAGTTGGACCGTGCCGCACCACCTGTCCCTGGTGGAAAAATTTATGCAGAAAAACACCTTTGACCACAAGTCCATCAGGCAGTGGTCAGCACGTAACGTCCTAGAGGCCCTGAGGGAAAAGGAGAGGGTGGACCCTGTGGGATGGTTCCCCGAGCAGACTGTCAAAGTCATTTGGCAGAATGCCTCATCGCCAGAACTTTCCAACAAGCACCAAGACGTAGCTTGGCTGGTGGTGAGAAAGGCCCTCCCCGTCAGATCCTTCCTACACGCCAGGAGTCTCACCCCCTCTGCACGTTGCCCTCGAGGTGGCTGTGGTGGGGAAGAGACCGTTGTTCACCTCCTTGTGGATTGTGCCTTTGCAAAGAAAGTCTGGAGAGAGATGCAGTGGTTGCTGTCGAGGTTCATCCCGAGCAGTTCTGTGACACAGGACTCTGTGCTCTACGGGCTGTTCCCAGGGACACACACCGAGACAAACATCGACTGCAGCTGGAGGATCATCAACTCGGTGAAAGACGCGCTTTGGTCTGCCCGAAACTTGTTGGTCTTCCAGCACAAAGAGTTGTCCCCGACCGATTGTTGCGGACTGGCACAATCCAAAGTCCAGGACTACGTGCTGAGGGACGCACTAAAGCTTGGGGCAGCTGCCGCAAAGGCGCAATGGGGAAGGGTCGCTGTCTAAGACCTTTCTACCACAGCGCACCGAGAGACTGGGAACTGTTTAGAGCCCCTCGGGCTGTACAGATCAAAATGAAAGGCTGTAAATGATTGTAATATTGTTTGTACTGATGCACCTGGTGATACATTTTGTAAAAGTTTAACCTGGATTGTACCCTTGTAATGTTGTTTTTGAAATGGTTTGGAATGTGATTGAAGATTTTTTATGAATAAAGTATATTTTTACAAAAAAAAAGTCAGCAGCACCGAGAGGAGAGTGCGAGGGGAGGACTCTGAGACAGGCAGTCAGCAGCACCGAGAGGAGAGAGCGAGAGGAGTGTCCTCTGCAGTCACCGTCGCTGAGTGGAAAACAAAGAGTGACTTCGCAGGAAAACCGTAAGTTCACTGGTTGGTAAGTAACTGCTAGTTTGAACTACCTATTCTAAGTTGATTTCAGATTAAGGGTGACTACTGGGGCCCAGGATCGGAGGCCTAACACTTCAGCTTCAACTCAGCAGAGAGAGCAAGTTCCAATTGATTTTAAAAAGTGTATTTTGAATCTCTATTCTAACTTGCTTTCAGATTAAAGGTAAATAGGAGAAATATTTTACAGATTGATAAACGAAAGACCAGTAGGAAATTTAAAAACAAATTTAAAAACTAATTAAATAAAATAGAGATGCAGGGCCAGGTGATGTGTTGTAGCTGCATGATGTGGGAGCTGGTGGACCCCATTGTGGTTCCCAGTGACCACATCTGTAGCAAATGTTGGTTGCTCGAGGAACTCCGGCTCAGAGTTGATGAGCTGGAGTCTGAACTTCGGACACTGCGACACATCAGGGAGGGAGAAAGTTACCTGGACACTGTGTTTCAGGAGACAGTCACACCCCTTAGATTAGCTGCCTTAAATTTGGCCAATGGTCAAGGACAGGAGGGTGTGACTATGAGTGAGGCAGGTAGAGGGATCCACGAAATAGCACTGCAGGAGCCTCAGCCCTTGCCCTTATCCAACAGGTTTGAGGTTCTTGCTCCCTGTGTGGACGAGAGCGGGGACTGTAGGGAGGATGAGCAAACTGACCATAGCACCGTGGTATAGGGAGCCATTCAAGTGGGAGGAGAAAAGAGAAATATAGCTGTATTTGGGGATAGTATAGTTAGGGGAATAGATACTGTTCTCTGTAGCCAGGAGCAAGAGTCTCGAAGGCTGTGTTGCCTACCTGGTGTCAGGGTTAAGGGTATCTCATCTGGGCTGCAGAGGAACTTGGAGTTAGAGGGGAAAGATCCAGTTGTCATGGTCCACGTAGGTACCAACGATATAGATGGAAGAAGGAAAGAGGTTCTGCTGAGGGAATACGAGTAGCTAGGGGCTAAATTAAAAAGCAGAACCAAAAAGGTAATAATCTCCGGATTACTACGTGAGCCACGAGCTAATTGGCACAGGGTCAATAAGATTAAAGAGGTAAATGCGTGGCTCAAAGATTGGTGTGGGAGAAGTGGGTTTGAATTCATGGGACATTGGCACCAGTACTGGGGAAAGAGGGAGCTATTCCGTTCGGATGGGCTCCACTTGAATCATGCTGGGACCAGTGTCCTGGCGAATCGCATAACTAGGGTCGTAGATAGGGCTTTAAACTAAATAGTGGGGGGGGAGAGTTCAGTTGCATGGAAATATAAAAAATCAAAATTTAAGGAGAGGGTAAGAGTGCAGGTCAGTGACAAGGCTGATTGCTATCAAAAAGTGAAAGGAAGGGACAGAATGTGTGAACGTCATATTGCACCAAAGAATCATATAAGAGTAGGGAAAATTGACAATAGGGCAAACTTGAAGGCTTTGTATCTGAATGCGCATAGCATTTGGAATAAAACTAATGAGTCAACAACACAAATAGAGATAAATAGGTATGATTTGGTGGCGATTACTGAGACATGGTTACAGGGAGAACAGGTTTGGGAGTTGAATATCCAAGGGTACTCAGTGTTTCGGAAGGATAGGCAGGAAAGAAAAGGAGATGGTGTAGCTTTGTTAGTAAAGGAAGATATCAGTGCTATAGTGAGGAATGATATAGGCACTGGAGAGCAAGACGTAGAGTCAGTCTGGGTAGAAATAAGAAATAGCAAGGGAAATAACTCCCTGGTGAGCGTAATCTATACTCCCACAGTAGTTTAGCAGTAGGGCTCAGTATAAACCAGGAAATACTGGGAGCATGTAAGAAAGGCATGGCAATAATCATGGGTGATTTTAATATGCATATAGACTGGACTAATCAAATTGGCAAAGGTAGCCTTGAGGGAGAGTTCATAGAGTATTACAGATTGTTTCTTGGAGCAATATGTTGTGGAACCAACCAGGGAGCAGGCTATTCTGGATTTGGTTTTGTGTAATGAGATGGGATTAATTAATGATCTCATAGTAAAGGATCCTCTAGGGAAGAGTGATCATAGCATGTTAGAATTTCAAGTTCAGTTTGAGAGCGAGAAACTTGAGTCCCATACTAGTGTTCTGGAGCTAAACAAAGGTAACTACATAGGTATGAGGGCAGATTTGGCCCTAGTGGACTGGGCAGGAAGATTACAAGATAGGACAGTTGATGAACAGTGGCAGATATTTAAGGAGATATTCAATTCTTCCCAAGTAAAATATATCCCAATGAGGAAGAAAGATGGTAAGAGGGGGAAAAAGCATCCAAGGCTAAGCAAGAAAGTTAAAGATAACTTAAAGGCAAAAACTAAGACATACCAAATTGCAAAGGTCAGTGGCAGGCTGAAAGATTGGGAAACTTTTAAAGATCAACAAAGGGTTACTAAAAAAATAATAAAAAGAGCAAAGGTAAATTCTGAAAGAAAACTAGCGCAAAATGTAAAAACTGATAGCAAAAACTTCTACAAGTATATAAAAGGAAAGAGAGTAGCTAAAGTGAATGTTGGTCCCTTGGAGGATGAGACTGGGGAGTTAATAGTGGGGAATGCAGAAATGGCAGTTTCGCTTAATCAATATTTTGTCTCAGTTTTCACAGTGGAGGACATTAGTATCACCCAATAGTAACAGGTAGTGCAGAGGATATAGAGAAGGAGGAACTTCGAACAATCACCATCACTAGAGAAAAAGTACTGAGCAGACTATTGGGATTAAAGGGTGACAAGTCCCCAGGACCTGATGGCCTACATCCCAGGGTCTTAAAGGAAATGGTAGCAGAGATAGTGGATGCACTGGCTATAATATTCCAAAATTCCCTGGATTCTAGAAAGGTTCCAGTGGATTGGAAAAATACTAATATAACGTCCTTATTCAAGAAGGGGGAGGCAGAAAGTCAGAAACTATAGACCAGTTAGTTTAACGTCTGTCGTTGGGAAATTATTGGAATCCATTATTAAGGAAGTAGTAATGGGGCATTTGGAAAGTCAAAATGCAATCCATCTGGGTCAGCATGGTTTTATGAAGAGTAAATCATGTTTGACTAATTTGCTAGAGTTCTTTGAAGATGTGACAAGTAAAGTGGATAATGGGGATCCTGTAGATGTAGTATATCTGGACTTCCAGGATGCCTTTGAAAAGGTGCCGCACAAAAGATTAATACACAAAATAAAATCACATGAAGTTAGGGGTAATATATTAGCTTGGATAGAGGATTGGCTAACCAACAAAAAGCAGAGAGTTGGGATAAATGGGTCTTTTTCTGGATGGCAAGCTGTAACCATTGGGGTGGCACAGAGTTCGGTCTTTGGGCCCCAACTATTTACAATCTATATTAATGACTTGGATTCAGGGATAGAAGGTACTGTGGCTACATTTGCAGATGACACCAAAATAGGTGGGAAAGTAAGTTACAATGAAGAAATAAGAAATTTACAAATGGATATGGACAGGTTAGGTGAATGGGCCAAAATTTGGCAGATGGAGTTTAACGTGGATAAGTGTGAAGTTATCCATTTTGGTCGGAAGAATAAAAAGGCGACTTATTATTTAAATGGAGAGAAACTTCAGAATGCTTCCGTGCAGAGGGACCTGAGTGTCTTCTTGCATGAATCGCTGAAAGCTAGTATGCAGGTACAGCAGGTAATAAGGAAGGCAAATGGAATTTTGGCATTTATTGCTAAAGGAATAGAGTATAAAAATAGGGAAGTGTTGTTGCAACTGTACAAGGCAGTGGTGAGACCGCACATGGAGTACTGTGCACAGTTTTGATCCCCTTACTTGAGGAAGGATGTAGTTGCACTGCAGGTGGTTCAGAAGAGTTTCACTAGATTGATTCTAGAGATGCGGGGCTTGTCTTATGAGGGGAGATTGAGCAGTTTAGGCCTATACTTGCTAGAGTTTAGAAGGATGAGAGGAGATCTAATTGAGGTATATAAGATACTAAAGGGGATAGACAAAGTAGATCTGGAGCGGATGTTTCCTCTTCTGGGGCATTCTAAAACGAGAGGCCATAGTTTTAGGCAAAGGGGTGGTAGATTTAAATCAGAGATGAGGAGGAATTACTTTTCTCAAAGTAATCTGTGGAATTCACTACCTCAGAGTGCAGTGGATGCCGGGACACTGAATAAATTTAAGGAGGAGATAGACAGATTTTAATTAGTAATGGGTTGAAAGGTTATGGGGAGAGGGCGGGAAATTGGAGTTGAGACTGAAATGAGATCAGCCATGATCGTAATGAATGGCGGGGCAGGCTCGAGGGGCTGAATTGCCTCCTCCTGCTCCTAGTTCTTATGTTCTTATGTTCTTATATTCCCACAAGCTGGATTTTGGATCTTTGCCTTGCCACAGTTGGGAGGCATCTGTTTTGAAAATGTTCACAAGCTGAAAGCTAAATTGGAACTTTATGATCACCCTTAGAGCAAATAGTTAAATTACACTGGGACTTAATCAATTTGACATCAGGGTAATTATTATTTCGTTACAGGAACCTGGTGCAGGCTTCTGATTTCCACCTTTTATAATGAACCAGATCATGCAAAGTCAATATTTCAGGCATTCTCTTTTTTCCATTCCTCTTTGCTTTTTCTTTAAATTGGGTGTGGTGTCAGTCACTTTAACTGCTGTCACTGTTTAATTCTATATTCAATGTTTGTTTGCGAGAAACAATGGGCATTTTGACGTTTGGATTTATTCTGTTGACATGATTGATAAGTCCTTTCCTGCTTCAATGTAATAGGACACGTTTTCTTGTGAACCTGAATCATTTCCTTCATAGACCCGTCTCCTTACATTATGTAAAATAAAACAAAAGCACTTCAGCTTTGGATGGTACCATTTCAGAATCCAAACACTGAAAAACCTAAGCTGTGCAACGAAAAGTGGTTGTCTACATTTTTAAACTTTTGTGCGAATTGATGCCATTTGCACAGTGCAATAATGTGATTCGTCATGGGTGCTATTGGCATAAATGTTTCATGCTAAGACATAGCAAAGACAGCCAGATATGTTTCATCACATACTGATACATGTAGGCACATCACTTAACAGTTAGCAAAGCAGATGAATAAATTATGTAAGAAAATGTTAATAAACTTCTATAGCGTGTATGGGATGACAATCACTTCTAAAATTAGAGAAAAATGGTGAGATTATTAGATGAAAAATTAACAAGAAATAATAGCACAAAGGTTGGGGAGAAAGAATAAAGGCAGCATAAGGAAGAAGGGCAAGAATAAGGAGTGAAATAGTCAAAAAAAGAGTGCAGTAATGGTGCTTGAGTGATATATCTGCCATACTTGTAATTATGATGTGTTATAAGATATACTGAATATTCTAGTACATCTAATTGCAGGACATCAATATTGCTCCAAAATTTTAATCGCTATTACTCATTTCAATGATTGCATCTTTACTTTCCGGTCTGAATGGAATACCAGCTGTCAGTTATTTTCCTGCACACTTAACTAGATCA
This sequence comes from Cetorhinus maximus, assembly GCF_964194155.1. Lineage (NCBI taxonomy): Eukaryota > Metazoa > Chordata > Chondrichthyes > Lamniformes > Cetorhinidae > Cetorhinus > Cetorhinus maximus. Next base: position 33,396,127 of record NC_135894.1, on the reverse strand, counting down.
AAGAGTTGAGGAAGTAGAGTGCAAAGGGTAGGAAATTAGATGAAAAGTGATGAGAATAGACAAAATGGAGGTAAAATAATGCAAGTAGGAAAAATAAAGACAGAGAGGGGAAAAGTGAAGATAGAGAACAAGAAAAGCAGGGACAGGAGTGAATAAAACAGGAAAGTTGTAGAACGTATAAAGACCAGGAAGATTTTGAACGTAGAGTGAAAAGGGCAGGGAATTGATTAAAGGCAGCAATGATGTGGACCAGGGGAAAGAATCATTAGGATGGAGAATGAAGACAACCATGTTAATATAAAGACAACAGAGATCAAATGCAATTTTCAGGGAGGTGAAGTTTCAGATTGTATGAAGGGAGTCTGGAAGATTAATCAATGGGAAAATATGTTCTTCAGGATAATTCCAAAACCATAAATGCTACAGAGAAGTAACTCCTGCAAATGTATTTTAAGGTTGAAATCAAATTTCAGTAATATCATGAGTGAGGAAGTTTGCTTAACCTTCACCATTGGAGCTTCATGATATGCCATTGAACGGATTTATACATAAAGCAAGTAAATTGTCTGAGCGAGTGCTGGTAGCACTAACCCCAACCAACAGTAAGCTCAATTGGAAAATTGCAGGTGAGCTAGCCTAATATGGATTTCAAAATGTCTGCTCTCTGGCTGCCTCTAGCCTAAACAGTGTTAAAAAAAAGGAGCAACTAATAATTATTGATAATTTCTATTTATAATACTTATATTGGTGTTGTTTGTGCTACTTCCCTTGAAGTAGTAAGAACTGTGAATAACTAGAGTGGAGCTGTTGGGAAACTCCACAAAAAGCTGGACAAATCCAATCTGGCCAATTACCACCCCATCAGTCTACTTTTACTCATCAGCAAAGTGATGGAAGCTGTCACCAACAGCATCATCAAGTGGCACTTACTTACCAATACCCTACTTATTGATGCTCAGTTTGAGTTCCACCAGGATCACATGGTTCCAGACAACATTACAGTTTTAATCCCAACATGGACAAAGAGCTGAATTCCAGAGGTGAGATGAGAGTGGTTGCGTTTGACATCAACGCAGCATTTAACCAAATGTGACATCAAGGAGCTTAAGTCACATTGAAGTCAATGGGAATCAGGGGAGATCGGCACCTTTACATGTTGGAGAGGCTTGTGTGCTCCAACGATCTCTTGAGTGATGACATCGGGGCTCCTGGTAGGGCCACACTGGCAAAGTCAGGAGGAAATGCCAGGCAAAGTGCAGTCCAGAAAGTCCTCAACAGCAGAAGGAAGGGGGACTGTGCGTCGCACCAGTTGTGACAGTAGAAGAAGGCAGAAGCAAGGTGAGCCTGGTCATCATGTTTTGACTCATCACTGAAACCTGAACACCAACCAATCAAGATCAACGACAGTGCCCCAAGGTCCCCACGTAAAACAAATGGCGGAATCATACAAGATTTGCACTAATTGCAGTAGCAGGTGGGTAAAATGACATTTTACCCGCCAGCTGCAATGGCGACTTCTCACATCGTATCATCCCAAACCCGCCGCAATAATTATGCATTCCCGGGAAACCCGCTGCTTTCATGGTGGCCAGGCTCCCATTTGCCCACCACACCATCACCTCATTGCTTCATCACGCCAGGTGCCATATTTAAAGTGCAGCCACGTGCATACCTCTCAGTGCTTCCAGCCCAGGACTGCTGCACGGAAGACATGGCCCTGAAAGGCAAAAAGACTGCAGTCCCCCAGGTTCAATGGTGGGTCCCTCGAGCGTCTTTTGGACGCAGTGGAGACATGTGGCTCTGGCCGCATGATGGGCAGCAACATCACTAATCCAGCTTAGGAGTTGGTGGTTGCGGTGGTCAGCGCCAATGCCCTGCAAAAGAGAACTGCCACCCAGTGCTGCAAGAGGGTGAATGATCTCCTCCATTCCGCCAGAGTAAGTCACTCTTCTCATCACTCTCAACACACAGACTCACAAATGTCAAGAAAACAAGAAATTGTAATATTTATCTTCTGTTAATAAACCTGTCATTTTCCTTACGTACTGGAAGACAGGCTGTTGGGGGTTGTAAATATGGTAATTGGAATAAGAGCCAGAATGACTGCAAGAGTCTAAAGCCAACAGTAAGAAGTGCTTTTGTTAATGAACAAAGTGGAATTTCAGTCAGAGTTTAGCATAAAGCAATAACAGGAGTAGTTTTGAATTGAGTTGTTTTAGTTAATAGGGGCATATATAAAAGTTTCCTAAAGGCGTAAGTAAATAAGGTAAAGATAGGGTAGGTTACTTTTTTAAAAAAACCTAAAAGCTAAAGTAAAGAAGAGTCTAATGAAGTCTGGGAAGAAAGCATTTTAAAGAGACTGGTTGAGACAATAGAAAGATCAAAGGAAAGGAATGCATTTAAGGAAATACTGAAGCCTATGGGGGGGCGGGGGGTGGTGGTGGTGGGGGGGTGGGGGGAGGGTGGCGGGGTGGGGTAACTGTTTAGATCTCCCAGAAGACATCAGAATAGCTGGTCAGAACTCCCAGAAGACAGTGTGAATGAGGCTAGAATGAAGACTCAGTTGCTGTCAGCCTCAGAGGACACCCCAAGGAAAAAGGCACTGTGTAGTAAAAAATTGCTGGGATTCCATAGATTTTGAAATCTATAAGGATAGTTGCTGAACAGAAAAGGGGACAGTTAGCTCTGAGGGTGGTTAAGTTAAGTTCTTGTGGAACTGTTTTAAAGTAATGTTTATTGTGTGAAGCCATTCTTGTGTTTAAGTGTAATTGTGTTCTTTTTCTCTATTTTCTTTTAATAAACATTTATTTTACTATTAAATCACCACAAATACTTGTGGACATCATTTCCTGACTTCAGAACCTCTCCTCATACTATACAAATTGCAAAAACTGTTCGCAGCTGTTTCAAATTTCCCTCTGGGATTTGGGCAGCTCGGCATTTACCATAACGCAAACCCATCACACATCCACAGGACCCTCACTCACTGCTAGTTCAAGGGACGTCACCATTCACTCTCTCATACACACTTTCATTGTCCTCATTCTGTCCATGGGAGCACTCACCACCCACACATACCAGGCAAACTTATCATCTGGCCTGGCAGGCGTCCTGCTTACACTCTCTCCATCTCTATTCATGCAGGACAAGCTGGCGCACAACAAGAGGGAGAGGTTGCAGACTGGTGGAGGAATGCCTGAAATCAAAGTCCTCATGGACTTTGAAAATAGAGTGATTCAGCTGGCTGGTGAAGATATGGACCATTCCAATGATGATGATCAGGTTATTGGTGCTCTACCAAGTGAGGATCCAGCAGTGCAACATCCATCAGACAACCATGCTGTGACTGATGTGTCCTGTTTCACAGGCCACTGACATGCACTAATTATCTCCCCTTGATTTCGCAGGCACATCTGCCAAACAGCCAACAGAGTCCATGACCCAGGGCCTCCAATCAAGCTCCGAAGAAACCCCTGAAGAGGAATCTGAAGATACCCTCCTTGAAGTCCCGTCACAGCGCTCACACACACCCTCCACCAGCGCAGAGACACACACCTTGGTGGGACCTAGCTTTAGAGTAGCCTCGGGATCACAATCTGGTGAGCACATCGCACTGTCTGATCCACTGCAGGCGGCGGCAAGTACCAGGTCCACGGCACTTGGAGGATTGCTGGAGACCAGAAATTTGCTGAGTCCGAGTCAGATGATGAGCCTCTGGACTAGGTCATGTCACAGTTGTTGCAGCTGCAAAGGCAAGCTCGGGAACACCAGGAAGGGATGTCCACTGCACTCCTCAGATTGCAAGGCGTAATGGAGGAGTCCGTCCACCTTCAGTCTGAGGTGATAGCGCCAGCATGCCAATGTACCGAGGTCAACACTGGTAGGATGGCGGCTGCCATACTTGGGCCAGGATGTTGCTCCTGCACTGCTACATTGGTTGAACACCATCGCCGATGCCATAGTTGGCCACCAACAGTGTGTACGCGAGAGGGGTGCGGGGCAGGCCGATCTCACTCCAGCTACCCCTTCTCCTCATGGAGTCAGCCAGGGGCCATTAGACACCCATGGGAGAAGGTTCCGCAGGTGTCCCCCCCGGGGCCATCCGCCCAGGTGACTCCGGGAGTGCCCGGTCCATATGAATCCCCTCTTCCTGTGATCTCAGCAGCTCCACCTCCACAGGCTGAGGAGGGCGCCACTGCCATACAGCAGGATCCCGAGAGCAGGCCGGGGCCCTCCAAGTCTCAGCCCTCCAGAGGTCATGACAGACAGGGGTAACGGTCAGCAGGCTGTCTCCACCTCCACTATGGATATCCGGGGAGCACCAAGGCATGGCGGCAGGGTTAGGAAAGTTAAGGAGTATTAGTTGCACAGCCTGGGCACGGTTTTTAATCACTTGTACATACTGTTCGCTATTGTCAATAAACTCCCAAGAATGTCTCCCTGCCTATAGCTCCTTGTTCTGATGAGCAGTGCTCATGTCACTCAGATGTGAAACCTTTCTGTACAAGATAAAGGCAGGTGTCTCAGTCCAAGGCCTCTTCCCTATGCTCCATGCAGCTTTCAGACCAAAGTGATGGTCCAGCCTCACTCCCTGGACACTTTACTGATTCCTGCACCTTGATGGTGCTTGTCATTGCTGCCAGAATGTTGTGGACAGAGTTCCATCATTCCCTCTGTGTGCTCTCAGCACCTTGAAGGTGTAGCTGGCCCCCCATGTCTTCAGCATCTGTGACCAGTGATGCTGTGCTCCTGAAGCGGTCAGGTGCTAAAGGTTGGCAAAGGATCAGATGCTTTTAAAGTTTCATGGCTGCATCTCTACGATATGACACTGGTCACAGAGCACAAGCAAGCTGCTCTCGCCCAGACAGGAGTCAGACATTCTCAGAGGCTGTGTGAAGGTCTATGGAGTGTCCTCACTGTATGTCATCATCATCCTCCTGCAATCGAATGACTATTAGGGCCTCCACTGCATCTCCATGACAGGAGCAGTCTCACAGAGGGTATGTGCGCTGCCATTAGCCAGACTGGAGTCAAACGTTCATGGATGCAATGTGATGATTTTATGGTGTCTCCTCACTGCATGTCATCAACATCTTCCACAAATCTAGCGGCTATGAGGGCCTCCCGAGTGCACTCGCCTCATCTAGCCAGTTTGAGGACTTGATCACAGTCGTTGTCGTCTTCGAGGACCTCCTCACCCTCATCACCGTCGACATCCTCCTCATTGGAGGAGACCTCCAGCCCCTCCATCTCCTCCTCAGCCAGCTCCTCTCCCCATTGCAGTGCCAGGTTGTAAAGGGAGCAGCAGGTGACTGCGATGTGTGACACCCTCTGTGGACTATATTGCAGGGCTCCATCAGACCGGTCCAGACACTGGAACCTCATTTTCAGCATCCTGATGATTTGCTGGTATGAGTTGCAGCATGAGCCTCGTTACACCTTCGCTCTGCTGCAGTCTGAGGCCGCTGCATGGGTGTCATCAGCCACGGCCTCTGCAGGTAGCCCTTGTACTTGAGGAGCCAACCGTGCAGCCTCTGTGGACCCTGGAAGATGTCAGGGATCTGTAACCAACTGAGAAATGAAGGAGTCATGGACACTCCCTGGAAAGTATGCGCAGAATTGCAGAAGCACTCTTACATCCTAGCTCTCTTGATCTCAGACAAAATGCACAAGGTTGTGTGCTCTCGCAATGATGGCATCCATGACCTCATGGATGCATTTGTGGGTGGAGGCTTGAGAGATCCCACAGAGGTGCCAAAGGAGCCACTGGCATAGAAATTGAGCACAGCGGTCACTTTCACGTCCACATGGTGCCAAATTCTGCAGTAGCTGGCAGATGTGACTGGCCAGTTCCATCGACATGGGCAGTCTTTGGCAACACTTGTTGTCGGTCAACTGCAGTAATGAAAGGTGGTGTCCTTAGACCCTGGAAGTAGCTAGGCACCAACCAGCAACAGCTCGCTGCGGCTCTTCAGCGGTGTGTGTGGTAGCCCCAGCTTCCCCTTCTTCCTGAGGGTGCTGCTCCTCTCTCTGCACAATCAGGCACCTCAGTCGCTCTCTTCTCTGTCGTCTTCGCCCTCTGTACACCACAAGGCATCCAGCTAGTTCACCAAGCTTCATGATCCTGCAGGATGAAACAGATGTGTGGGTTAGCGTGGGTATACTAAGAACTTCTCTTGGTTAAGTCTGAAGGCCCCTTAATGCATCCCGGAGAGTGCTGGCCACCAATTGGATGGGCAGAGTTTAGTATGCTGCATGGCTGCCTGAAACCCCAGTCACCTCCACCCCACTTCACCTGACCGATTGGTGGCAGCTTTGCCCATTGGACTGCATCCTGTGCTCTCAGCTCAGGCGCAGGCATTCACCTAACCCACACTGCAAAGCTGCCCTGTTAGCTTTAACAATGAGGAGACTGGTCCAAACTGGGATGGTGACATTGCAAGGGGCTGTGAGCACCTCCACTAGTGACTGCTCCACAGCCAGCTTTAGCAAGGAGATTGTACAATGTGCCCAGTCGTCCAATTGTTCTGCAGTCCACTAAAATGCTCATTAGTTTGCAGTCTGTGCCCGAGGGGTGAAAAGCTCTGTAGCACTTGGTGACATTTCCATGCCTCTGCATTGCTTGAGGGGGCAGATAAGCTAGAGACCCGACTCCACGCCTGAAAATGTGGCTGCGCCTGAACTGCCTCAGCTACAGAGCAATGGTCACTTTATACAAGGTTTCACTAATGTGTGATTGCTTCCCTCATCCACCCCTCATGTGCTTGTGCGCTACCATCAACCGCAGGGCAGCCCTTGCCCACACTCCCAAGTTGCCTCAACCACAGGGCAGCCCTTGCTCCCACCACCTCCAACGCACTTCCACCTTGAAGTCCTGGGCGAGCGCTGTGCAACATTACTGTGCACTCGCTTCTGAGTTCCCCTTGAAGTGCAGCCTACCAAGTGCACGGCTTTTATAAGATTTTGTGAAATACGTTGGCCTGTGGTCATGTGGGTGGACGATACAGTGTGACTGGGGAAATGATTTCGGCGGACTGGCCTTATAATGATACACAGATTTATTACAATGCGGTTCCCAACATCCGAAGGCAGGAAACATGGCCCGTCATCAATGGGCTGAGCAAACAATCGCAAACTGGTTTCACAACATTGTGAAACCAATTTCTGGCCTTCTCGCCATATTGTCTGCTCATGCTGCCAGGCACGCCTGATGCCAGCAGGCATGGAAAATTCCACCCAAAATCATGCACAGGGTTCATTTGCTAAGTCCTGTGGTGATGGAGAATTGGTGACAGGGACAGGGCTGTGAACCTGGGAGTCCTTGGTCAAGAATCTGAACATAGGTGACAGGTGCATGAATGTTGTTGGACATCTGTGATCTGTGTTGGGACAGATGTGTCTTTGGGCAGCAGCATCTGTGACTGAACCGTCGTTTTCAGGATACCCCCTACTCAAGCCAAATGGGGAAGCATCTAGAAAAGGTGCCCTAAAAATAGGCTGTTCCACTCTCTCCTGGCAGGAGAACCATATCCTGTGGGATCACCAATTTTGTGGTCAAAGAAAGAAAGCATTACATTTTGCAACTTGTCTTTCTTGAAGCCAGCTCCACAAGCATTCAGGCAAAACTCCTGCAAAATCAACATTGATGGACTGGACACTTTGTCCAGATGGCCAAAAAGTGTTTCCCCTGCCAGGTCCTATTTCCTCAACTCTCAAATGGCCAGTGTTCCAGGGGAGGACAATGACAATACTTCAAAGATATTCTCAAGCTCTCCTTGATGCATGACAGCATTGACATTAATGATTGGGAGGAGCTTGCCACCAATCATTCAGAACGGCATCAACATGTCCATCAAACTGCATCATACTTCGAGTCCAAATGCCTCAATGAGGCAGAACATGTTGGAGAAAGAAAGAAAAGGAAGCAAATCCTGTGCCCTGGAACCCACTACCCTGTGGGACATCCTGTCCATGTGTCCAAAGATCTGTGGGTTGAAAATTGGTCTGTTCAGTAGGAATTCGCGACCCTGAGTAGACATCACCCCTGAATCGACAGCTAACAATGACTTCGCCAAATGAAGAAGATGGTGAATGTTGGAAGCCAATTATCTCAGCCCTAGCACATTGCTGCAGGAGTTCCTCAGGATAGTGTCTAAGGCCCAACCATCTTCAGTTGCTTCATCAATAAGCTTCCCTTCATCATAAGATCAAAAGTGGGGATGTTCACTGATTGCACAATGTTACATTCCATTCACAATTTCTCAGATATGAAGCTGTCAATGCACACATACAGCAAAACCTGGACAGCATTTAAGCTTGGGCTGATATGTGGCAAGTAGGTTTTGTACCACACAAGTGTCAGTCAATGACCACCTCTGATATGAGATAGTATAAACTATTGACTTTCAATGGCATTGCCATCATTGCATCCCCACCTTCAACATCCAGGAGCTTACCATTGACCAGAAACTTAACTAGGCCAGCAACATAAATATTGAGGCTACAAGAGCAGGTCAGAGGCTGGGTATTCGGTGGCAAATGACTCACCTCCTGACACCCCAAATCCTTTCCACCACCTACAAGACATAAGTCAGGAGTGTGATTGGATGCTCTGCACTTGCCTCGATGACTGCAACAACAATCAAGAAACTTGACATCATCCAGGACAAAGCAGTCAGTGTGATAGGGCCCCCTGTTTAAATACTGGTATCCTCTCCACCAGCACAATGTGGCTGCAGTGTACACCATCTACTGCAGCAGCTTGTCAAGGCTTCTTTGACAACACCTCCCAAACCTGCAAACTGGACAATTTAGAACAACAAGGGCAGCAGGCCTCTGGGAACACTACCACCTGCAAGTTCCCTTCCAAGCCACACACTATCTTGACTTGGAACTCGATCGCCATTCCTTCATTGCTGCTGGGTCAAAATTCTGGAACTCCCTACCTAACAGCACATGGACTGCAGCAATTCAAGAAAGGCAGCTCAACCTTCTCAAGGACAATTGGGAATAAAATAACATGCTGTCAGTGCAGCAATGCCCACATCCCATATAAAAAATGAAGGTCATGTGAAAGGACTGATGGTAGCATAGGTGGAATTTTCTGTGCTGAAGTCTGCACATGTCCAGGGAACTGGTTAGTCACATCTGCCACCTGCTGCAGGATTTGGCTCCATGGGGCCGTGGTGTGCACCACTGCCAGTGGCCATGAAAGCTCAATTTCTACACCAGTGGTTCCTTCCAGGGCTCCACAGGTGACCTCTGTGGGGTATCACAAGCCTCCATGCACAAGTGCTTCCAAGAGGTTGGATGGCCCCGGGGTGTGCACCTGCTGATCCTCATCCCTATGGGTGCCCAAGGGCCCCTGGCTGACTCCTTGAAGAGAAGGGGAAGCTGGAGTGAGATTGAGCTGCCGCACACCACTCTCACATTGACACTGGCCAAATATGGCATCAGCAATGGAGTTCAGCTCATGCAGCAGTGCAGGACTGATGTCCTGGACCAAGGCTTCCAGGCAGCTGCCATCCTAACAATGTTGACCTTGATGCGTTGGCACGTTGGCACTATCACCACAGACTGAAGGCTTCCATTGTGCCTCACAATCTGAGGAGTGCAGCGGACACCTCTTCCTGATGTTCCTGATCTTGCCTTTGCAGTTCCAGCAACTGACGTATGACCAAGTCCAAAGGCTCGTCATCTGACTCGGAGTTCTGTTTCTGGCCTTCAGCAGTCCTCCGAGTGCCGGAAACCTGGGAAGTGCCTGCTACTCCCTGCTGTGGATCAGACAGTGTGATGTGTTCACCAGATTGTGACCCCAAGGCTACTCTAAAGCTAGGTCTCAACAAGGTGTTTGTCTCTGCACTGGTGGAGGGTGTGGGTGAGCGCTGTGATGGGTCTTCAATGAGAGTTTCAGCAGATTCGTCCTCTGAGGTGTCTTCAGAGCTTGAGTCAAGGACCTGGGTCATGGACTCTCTCAGCAGTTTCCCAGTTGTGCCTGTGAAAGCAAGGGGAGATAATTAGTGCATGGCAGTGGCCTGTGAAACAGGACACATCACTCATAGCATAGTTGTCTGATGGATGTTGCACTGCTGGATCCTCACTTGGTTGAGCATTGTGGACCTCACCATCAGCACAGTCCAGATCTTCGCTGGCCAGCTGAATCACTCTATTTTCAAAGTCCATGAGGTCCCTGATTTGAGGCATTCCCCCACCAGTCTGCAACCTCTCCCTTTTGTTGTGTGCCAGCTCGTCCTGCATGAATACAGATGGAGAGAGTGTCAGCAGCACTCCTGCCAGGCCAGATGATAAGTATGCCTGGCATGTGTGGATGGTGAGTGGTCCCATGAACGGGTTGAGGACAATGAAGGCGCATGTGAGAGAGTGAGTGGTGATGTCCCTTGAGCTGGCAGTGAGTGAGATCCCTGTGGATGTGTGTTGGGTTTGCGAGTGTGTGAGTTGAGAGCAATGAGAAGAGTGACTTACCCCTGGTGGAATGGGGATCATTCATCCTCTTTCGGCAATGGGTGGCTGTCCTCTTTTGCAGGGCGTTGGCACTGACCATCGCTGCCACCGCCTCCCATGTTGGATTTGTCACCTTGCTTGCCGGTCTTCGCCCAGAGTGGGGGTAGAGGACATTGTAGCGGTCCTCCAAAATGTGTTCTAGGGAAGCGTCACTGAATTGGGGGACTGAAGTCTTCTTGCCTTTCAGGGCCATGTCTTCTTTGCAGCAGTCCTGGGCTGGAAGCACTGAGAGGTGTGAGCACAGCTGCACTTTAAATATGGCGCCTGGCGTGAGGAAGCAGCGAGGTGACAGTGTAGTGGGCGAACCGAAGGCCCCGGCGTGTTTCCCGGGAATGCATGATTAATGAGGTGGGGTTGGGATGGTATGGATGAAAAGCCGCCATTGCGGCCAGCAGGTAAAATGTCCTTTATCCCACCCTCTACCGCACTTAGTGCAAATCTGGAACGACTCTGCCTGAAGGGTTGAGTGTGGAGTAGCAACGTCTGTATTAGAAGGAAGATGTGAAAGATGTAAAATCAATTCAGTTATTTAACTGTGTTACAAGAAATAGTCAACAAAAAAAAACTCAAAGATCCTGTATGCTGTTGACAGAGAAAAGCAGGAAAAGAAGAGCACCTTTTAAATGTTGAATCTCTTGATAGTCCTGAGAATAAATTTAACTGCTAGATTAAGTGCATTGTTAAATCTTCCTGCAATTATGGCTCATTCCAGATTAGATTTATTTGGAGTCATATATCTCAAAATATTTAATATTATAAAATATTAATATGCTTTTTACTGAATTCAAATTAAACTATATTGTTTCTGAGCATTACTTCCTTACATTTTATGAATGACATTAATGCTTTAACATATTTGGTAGCTTAAATAAAAATCTTAGGAGATTTGAAGAACTGTATGTAACCTTGATGTATGGGAAAGATGGTAACAATCCTTCGTACTCAGTTAATCTAGGAAGAGGGGAAAGGACAGACGCAAAGAATGGGCTTTACGTATCTAATTGCATACAATGACATTAAGGTAGCTGGAGGGGGCGTCAAATGCTCAGTGAAGAAAGCATATTAAATGTTTGCAACAGCACAGGCAGGAAAATTTCAAATTCCTTTGCATGCTCCTTTCTGATTAGCACATGTAAGTGTTTTAGTCCTACTTGCCTGTTGGTACCCCAGTACAATTTCAGCAGAGCTTGTAGTGCTCCCACCAACCACCAAGGCCAAATTTGTGAGCTGTCGGCAGCTGCACCTTGTTATGTCACTTAATATATAGAGGAGAAAAACTCCAGAAACTGCATGATATCTCCAGAAATGGCATTCAGTACCCTTGAAAGCACCAGATTGAGAAGTGCTCAGTCTACACCCTATTAATAACTAAAAAACCAGCAGTTAAAGCAAAACAGTAACCTGTTAGAAAATTTTAATAAACTTAAAATCCACCTGTTGGCAAATTTTATCAACCTTAGAAATCTCAGATTTAAGAAGACTTGAAGATTGATTGTCAAAAGTAAAATCATTACTATTGAATGCTGGTTAACCCCTGTCATATGTTTATCCATATGGGTGAATTTTTGACAATATCACAATTATTAATCATTAAGGTAGTTTGATTGGTGCTCAGCATTGAAAATGGCGAAGGGAACATCATCATTTGCTAAGAGGTGGAGCAAGACCCATACTCTTTACTGGCGATGTGGGGCCAAAGCATTTTGCCTGCAGAAATCAACCTGTGGTAAATGTGCCTGCCCTACCAAGAGCAAGAGGAAGTATAACTGCAGTGCTAATGCCAAAAGGAGAAACACAACCAGTACAGGCTGCATGAGGCATCTGAAGTGGCGTATCGCCGACTCAGGAATCAATTCCACGAAGAGACCGCCCCGAAGCCCAGACGTTCCACAATGGCTTCATCCAGCACTTCCTAAACTACACAACAAATAAAGCTATGGTTTGGAAAGTTAACAAAAACTTTAGGATGCACTCAGGTGTCCTTTTGGTAAACAACATGTGCGTATTCCATGTCCTGTATTGAGAAGAACCTGTCTTCAATTTAGCTAGACACATGTCCATTATTGCTTAAATAAATCTCAACCTTTTGCAGGCGCATTGATCACATTGGTGCATTCAGTCTGAACAGATGTTTAACATACTCATTATAATAACTAATTTCATCCAGCAGTGGATTTTTGGAGGCAGTCAACCTTTCATCTGACAGGCATCATCATAGGTTGTCCCCCCTGCAACCGGATGGAGATTAGTTCCTAATGAAATGAAAAGTGCCACAATTCTGTTTTCTTGTTGCAACTCCAGCATTAGTGGTTTAATTGCTGGAGAGATAGGGGAAAAAATCTTTGTTATAAAAATATATAAAAACAAATTGTTGAATATGTACTGGACCAACTATGAGCAGGATGTAATTATCATGAATCCACTCGTGGAATCAATTAGGCCTAAGTAATGGGAAAAAGGCAAAATTGTCTGCAAATGGGATTTGGAGTGCACTGTGTGAGTATAGTCCATCTAAGTTCACAGGCATGTTTGGAAGCAGGAAAGGTTCTTTAGCCGTATCAAGTCTAAAGAAGTTCTAATTTCCAATCTCTCCATTAGTACCTTTTGTGTGGTCTTAATTGCCCATATAACTTCCTACCAAATCTCTCTCCAGAAGCACATCTAATTGACTTTTTAACCCATTGATACAGTTTTCCTTCATAAAACTACCCAAAATCTTATTATTGTAAAGGTGAAAAAGGTCCACCTGGCTTCCTTTCTTACACCTAACAGTCTGATTTGTGTATTTTGATATATTAAACCTTTCACTGTTTTGAACAACTTGTCAGTTCTTTCATAATCATGAAAAATATTGCAGGTTAATAATAGTGTTCTGTTGAAAAATACTTTGTGTCAGTTCTCTTGGGTACTGTTCAAGTGAGGTCATTCGATGCCTTCTGTGACCAGTGATAACTACCTTTAATTTTTGTTTTTAGCCTTTGGAGTTGACTTTGTTTTTCTATTTACTTTTATTAGTTTGCTGGTTTTAAGACCAGTTTTTTTTTTTGCAAAAATATACTTTATTCATAAAATATCTTCAATCACATTCCAAACCATTTCAAAAACACCATTACAAGGGTACAATCCAGGTTAAACTTTTACAAAATGTATCACCAGGTGCATCAGTACAAACAATATTACAATCATTTACAGCCTTTCATTTTGAGCTGTACAGCCCGAGGGGCTCTAAACAGTTCCCAGTCTCTCGGTGCGCTGTGGTAGAAAGGTCTTAGACAGCGACCCTTCCCCATTGCGCCTTTGCGGCAGCTGCCCCAAGCTTTAGTGCGTCCCTCAGCACGTAGTCCTGGACTTTGGATTGTGCCAGTCCGCTACAATCGGTCGGGGACAACTCTTTGTGCTGGAAGACCAACAAGTTTCGGGCAGACCAAAGCGCGTCTTTCACCGAGTTGATGATCCTCCAGCTGCAGTTGATGTTTGTCTCGGTGTGTGTCCCTGGGAACAGCCCGTAGAGCACAGAGTCCTGTGTCACAGAACTGCTCGGGATGAACCTCGACAGCAACCACTGCATCTCTCTCCAGCCTTTCTTTGCAAAGGCACAATCCACAAGGAGGTGAACAACGGTCTCTTCCCCACCACAGCCACCTCGAGGGCAACGTGCAGAGGGGGTGAGACTCCTGGCGTGTAGGAAGGATCTGACGGGGAGGGCCTTTCTCACCACCAGCCAAGCTACGTCTTGGTGCTTGTTGGAAAGTTCTGGCGATGAGGCATTCTGCCAAATGACTTTGACAGTCTGCTCGGGGAACCATCCCACAGGGTCCACCCTCTCCTTTTCCCTCAGGGCCTCTAGGACGTTACGTGCTGACCACTGCCTGATGGACTTGTGGTCAAAGGTGTTTTTCTGCATAAATTTTTCCACCAGGGACAGGTGGTACGGCACGGTCCAACTACTTGGAGCGTTCCGCGGCAGCGTGGCCAGACCCATCCTTCGCAACACCGGGGACAGGTAGAACCTCAGCACGTAGTGACACTTGGTGTTTGCGTACTGAGGGTCTACGCACCGCTTGATGCAGCCACACACAAAGGTGGCCATCAGTAGACCAGTTGGAGTGGGGTAGGACTTGGCGAGCTACTCCCTTAAATTTTAGCAGTATTGTCTTTTTAAAGTGTATGTTATGTGACACACTTTAAGGAACAATTGCAACAATCTTGAGTTATATTTATTACATTTAAAGTCCTGCTGTGGATTTGTTTTAGCTCATAATTCACCTGCCCAACTATCCATAAAAACCAGAGCAGCATAGGTGGCTGTATTGAGATGTGTATGTTAGAGCTCACTGATGTATCAGTTGGCATAAAATAATTAGTGTAGGGTTTCTGCTCTTGATTGATACCAGTGACCTCTGCTGGAAAACATGTGCGTGTGTGTGTGGGAAGTGAGGAATAAAATCAGGCTTAGTTGCGGCAATGTAAAATAAGTCATTAACATCCAATTTCTAAGCTCATTCATGAAGAATAAAGATTTAGGTGGAGTGATGGAAGGTAACTAGTGCCTGTAGGATTGTACCCAAGCATGTGTTAGTGCTTTCAGGAATGGAGGAGAATGTGATGACAGTGGTTGTGGGGGATGGGTTTTGGGAGGTGGGGAGATTGGGGTGGAGAGGTGGAGTGGTTAATTATTCAGACAAGACTGCTCAGGAAAAGATTTAATGTAGTATACTTATGTCTTTCTATGTACATTTCAGCTAAAGCTTTGAGACAAAGTTCATTCCAGCTTTAAACAAAATGCTGCAAGCTGCTTGCTAATGGAGGGATTGGAAATCAGAACTTCTTTAGAAAAGATTTTGCCTAGCTTGTGTTGGTTTAATATGGTTTTCATTTCACCAGCAGTGGTGATGCCATTTTTCCTCTTCATTTGTTTTGAGAAATGATATGGGAGCATTTCAGTTGCCAGGAAAAAGAGCCAAAAGTCATTTATCACAAAGATGAGTCCATGACTGCTGGAAGACCAACAAACAATCTGTATGAAACTTTCTCATCAGAACAGTTGTGTGATCATCAGAACATAATTTGAATGATTTAAACTTTTTTTGTACATCCTGTCACTTGGCATAGCTGATTTAACTAAAGGATTGGCCTAATATGCGGCCCAGTTGAAAAGATGAATAACACAAAATAGAAAACAGTTTATAAAACTACATATACAAGTAGGTTCAATAAGTTAGAAATTTATACTTAATTTGTTCAGGTAACATATAGATTACAATTTTCCTAATAATTTCTATATCTGGTATAATTTGGGATTTGTTAGAAATACACTGCATAATTGAACATGATTGAACTTTCCCCAGTATGTGCTATAAATTTCAGGGAAATTACCCAGAATCCCAAGAGCAGCAAACAGCAAAAATCGATATCCAAAATGTCAGAAAGCTTCAGTTAACCATGATAGTCCTCTTAATGCAGCATACGGCTCAGGTGTACTATTACGCTCTTCATATTGGCACTTATGTACTGCTACTTTCCCCAGATCGTTTGGAGTGGTAAGTGGAGGAAATTCAGCTGCGACCCAAGACAAGACAGAAAAGGCCAGTACTGCAGAATAACTTTGGTCCAACTTTTTAGAGGGACAGTATTGCATTGTTAGGCCACACAATTAGTTAGCCATTTATTGTTTTTAGTGCCATATGAGCTGCTGAAAATAGCCGGTAAAAAGATGTGAAATTCTTCTTGAAATCTGCACTCCTCCTCTTCATGACACCTTCAATTTGAGCTTCCTGAATCTAGTAAACTTGATTGTCCTTACTGTGCTGCACTCCATTTCTCAGGTAACAACTTCAATAGCTTCTGCAGAACTATATGAGATGTTTAAGTGACTCATAGTTTCAGTTCACAACAGGTTCTCAGGATTGTTACTCTGCTGCTTCATTGCAAGCAGTCAACCATGAAAGTGTGAAAACAAACATTTTAGCACGGCTCTAAACAAACAGTAAAAAGAGGGAAAGGGGAATCAGTGCACTGAGTAGCTGTGAAAAATCTAAGATAATATAATCCATGGACAACCAACGGCAGTTTCTAGACTGGATCCAAAAACAACCAGCATCCTTGTGTAGTTTATAATTTTAACTTTGTTAAGATATCTAGGTCAATATATCATGTAAAGCTATTGCGTCTTCACAAAAGAAACTGAAAGCACTTAACTACAACTTGTTCTTGGCAGACATGAAATTACAATCCTACATGTACAGAATCCAATTTATTACACAAAATGGTCAACAAAAACTATTACAATTGTGTAGTAGTTTATTGGACAATAGAGGATTAAGGTATCCACTAGAATGTGCATGGGAAGGCAGTGGTTTCCGGTGGGTAAATCAGCCCTGACTTACAAACAGCCTGTTTTAGATAATTAGCAGAGCTGGCCATATGCACTTAAAGCAAGATTTTATGTACAGTGCAAAATCTGTAATAACGTTAAAATGTTACCATGTTCTTTCAGCCGGATTTTCATATTGCTATTTATTTTTCCCACAGTTGATGGCTGTTAAGTTATGTTTTCAATTTTCATGTTATATGGTTGATATAAGGTTAAGCAGTACATATTTGCTAGCCCATTTAATGTCAATAGGGATTTGTAATTTAAATATTGTTCCAGTTACTGCTGAAGTTTTTTGAACTTTGTTGTTTGAACTTTAAAAATCTATTAATCACTTTTGGCCTGTATTTTTCTTTTCTTGGCTACAATGATTTTTCTTTCACGTTACATACAACAGCTGAGTCAAGCAAACTGATACGTTTAATGGGGATCTTCATTGTGCCTCAATTTCCTCCTCCTACAACATAGGCATGTTCCACTGGTAAATTCAGACGTGGTTTCCACACAATACCACTGTGTTTAAATTACAAGTCCTGGCAAATCCCTAGATGTGTCATTTTCCTTGGGGTCACTTTCTGCAAAGTTTCCTATTTTTGGCACCCTGACCCATTCTATGGGCAGAATTTTCAGGGTGACGTGCGGGGGCGGGGGGAGGGGGGGGGCACATGTTGCGCACAGTGACGTCAGGCAAGTATCCCAACGTCACCACGCACCATCGCGATATTTAACTGGGCGGGCGTGCGATGAAGTGCGACGCGCGCCCACCATTAATTCAAGGGCTTGTTAAGGCCCTTAACTCGGCAATCGACACTGATTTTGAGGCGCTCATGCGATCTTCGGCTTGGCACACGGGCACAACGGGCAGATGGGTAAGTGACTTCTTAATAAAACTCATCCATGGGCGGGATATGAGGGCTCAGTGGGGTTGTCAATGTTTTATGTGAAGTATTTATTGCAGAAAGGTTTTTAAACTTGCCTGTGTGATCTGTAGCAGTTCAGAATGAATTCCAGCAGCTTTCTCTGTACTTGGAAGCTTCAGGTCAGCAGTCTGCAGTCAGGAATCTTTATCGGGCCTGCAGCTTTCTGGAGGCCTCCCTTTAGCCTGGGTATGGGTTTTGACATCTCCACTGGAGGCAGCTCCTCTGAGGAGGAAGGGAGGGATAGAAAAGGAGGAGGCCAGGACTGGACAATCAGCCTCCAGGGGAGCCACCTTTGGGTGTCCAGGCGCAGTCACAAGGGGCGCAGGGCCAAGAGGTTGTCCAAGGTGGAAGGGGCCGCAGAAGACACCACTATCCTGCTGACAGGGTATACAGGCGGTGAAGCAACTACCTCAATATGACTGAGGTGCAGTGCCGAAGGAGGCTCCAACTGTCAAGGGAGACAGTATACTACATATGTCAGATGATTGGGCCTGAGGTCTCTCCTAACTGTGTGGGCGGACACCCCATGCCAGCGGCTCTGAAGGTCACAGTTGCCCTCAACTTCTATGCTTCTGGCTCCTTCCAGGGCTCGGTGGGTGATCTTTGTCTCCCAATCAGCTGTCCACACTTGTGTCAAGCAGGTTACAGACGCTCTGTTCAGACGGGCATTGACCTTCATCCACTTCCGCTGCGACCAGGCAAGTCAGGCACAGCGAACCAGAGGCTTCGCGGCCATTGCTGGCTTCCCCGCGTCCAGGGTGCAATAGACTGCACACATGTGGCCATCAATGCGCCAGCGGGTGAGCCCAGTACCTTTGTCAACAGGAAGGGCTTCCACTCCATGAACGTGCAGATAGTGTGTGATCACAGGATGCTGATTCTCCAAGTCTGTGCAAGGTACCCAGGCAGCTCCCATGACGCCTACTTCCTCAGACACTCCCAGGTGCCGGGGCTCTTCAGTGCTCCGGCTCGGCTGGATGGATGGCTGCTAGGTGACAAGGGCAATCCCCTCAGAAGGTGGCTCATGATGCCTCTCCGCCGTTCAATAACAGAAGCTAAGCAGCGGTACAATAGGAGCCACGGCTCCACAAGGGCTGTGGTGGAGAGAGCCATCGGTCTTCTCAAGATGCGCTTCCGATGCCTGGACCACTCAGAGGGCGCACTCCAGTACCCCCCAGATCGCGTCTCTGTGATAGTGGTAGCATTCAGCGCTCTGCACAATCTTGCGCAGGAAAGGGGGTATGCAGTGGACAATGATGACCTTGATGCAGTGGATGCGGCTGCACACGTCCAGCCGTGGTTCGGAGGATGAAGAAGCACAGGGCAATGATGAGGGACAGCACGCCAACCCACTACTATACCAAGGAGGCAGGGATATCTAGGAGACTTTAATCCAATGAACCTTCAGCTAGCTCCACATAAATGGATCTGCAGGACCAGCATTGCCTGGCGCTTCCATACGCGGCACTTAGTGCTACATCTTCCACTTCATCAGCTGCAACTAAGGGCATAGTACATAAACCTCAATGTCCACTCAAACACTCATGGTATGTCTGTGAAACATACAAATGTAGCACAAAGGAGCCGCCCTCAGCCTTGATAACACATGTCGATTTTATTTCCATCCATCCATCATAT
This sequence comes from Cetorhinus maximus, assembly GCF_964194155.1. Taxonomy (NCBI): domain Eukaryota; kingdom Metazoa; phylum Chordata; class Chondrichthyes; order Lamniformes; family Cetorhinidae; genus Cetorhinus; species Cetorhinus maximus. The sequence goes on along the minus strand of NC_135894.1, from coordinate 33,376,675 downwards.
GGTGCCACAAAAATCAAAACAAAACATTGTTCCAACATTAAAAAATCTAAATTCCCTAATCTAGGGCCAACAGAAAAGCACCAGTGAGAAACCCGTGGTGTGCCTAATGTGCCTTATGCTTATGTTTATGGGTGCTACGTCTTGATGCTGCCCCATTGCTGGGAGTGGCTTCTGAGACAGCCTACTGACTCTGCTGTCCTGTTGGTCTCGATGACCTTGGCGGACGTCCTCTGGCCCATGGAGCCTGTGCTGGCCTCGCCTGGGAGGGATCTGCCAGTTCCACAGCTGGCACCTCCCCAGTTGTCACAGCCTCAACGGATGCAACGGTCTCTGGCAGAGGGGGGAGGAGCTGCTCCCCTCATCTGGAGCGCCCTGACAGGAGCTTGCAGCGACGACAGGCAGCTGCTGCGCCGACGTGAGGTCGCTTTGGACCTCCCTGCTCACCGCAGATGGATGGGCACTGAGCTGGGTCAGTTGGTGCCCAGAACATCTCCCACATTGCCAATGACCACCTGTGGCTAGTAGCGCTGTGAGGGCTTGCAGGTCAGAGTGTAACCCCAGCAGAAGCTGATTATTCTGTTGGAAGCCACTCTCCATGACAGTCACCATGGAGGAAGCCTGAAGCTCTGTCCTGAGGTTCATGCCATCACTGACGCTCCGCCTGGATCTCTCCACCACAGGGACCAACTGAAGCACACCCTCATGCAATCCTGCTGGATGCTCCCGTGCACCCGGCCGCTTGTCCTGCAGCTGCTTCATGGCTGACATCTCCAGAGGCACATCATCACTGACCGACTCAGCATGTGCCTGGTCCCCTGCAGTCCTCCGGCTGCTGGCGCCATCAGCACTCTCTGTCCGTGCCATCTCCTCCAGCGATTGTGAAGTGCCCTCTCCACTGTGCCCCGGGACACCAGCCGATGTTACAATTCCCACCGATGTGGTCGTTGCTGTGCTGGTGCCTGCCTCACTGAAATGGTGTAATGCTCGTGACAATTGACGCCCCTCAGGTGAGGAAGGGGGCACCTGGATGTCCTCATTGCGGCCATGCTCTGGTGATGCTGAAATTAAAAACAAGGACAGTAGATCAGTTAGCGTTCACTCAGTAACATAATTCACCCCTTTCCCCCCCAGGCTCATAATGCGCTCAATCTTCAAGAACCTAAGGAGACGAACATTGGTAAATTGGTAAATAGTCAGGAGGAGGCCCGAACATTACAGGCGGATACAGACAGGCTGGTCAGATGACCTAAGGAATGCCACATGGAATGCTATGTGGATAAGTGTGAGGTTATGCACTTGGGCAGGACAAACAAGGTACGGGAATACAGGAGAAATGGTAGGACCATGGAAAGTAAGGACGATTACAAGGACCTTGCTGGGCTTGTGGACAGGTCCGTTAAGGTAGCGGAACAGGAACATAAGTTGCTACACTTCTGCGTTCAGTTGTGATCAGCACTTCATGGGAGCGATGGGATTGGAGTGGAGAGAGTGCAGAGGTTCCTGACCTGGATGCATGCTGGCCTGGAGAGTTGGAGTTATGAGGCAACATTGCAAACACTGGTGACATTTGCCGTAGAGCACAGGAGATTGACAGGTCACATTATTGACCTTCATACCATTATGAGGGGCATAGAACAGGTGGACAAAAGGCAACATTTCCCCTTGGCACAGGGATGACTAACCTGGTGGCATTTATTTAAGTTGAGTGCCATGAGGTTGACAGGTGAGGTGCTGAGTACCTTTTGGACAAAGTAATGTGGGACGCACTGGCTGAAAGGGTGGTGGAGGGACCCTCCTAAGAAGCAATAAGTATTTGGATGTGCAGCAGCGATGCCATGGCATGTTAGGCCATGGGGATAGTGGTCAGAAATGGGATAAGGCGGCTTTGGAAGGTGCTAGAGACGCGCATCCTCAAGGGGCCGAGGGACCTTTGTGTATGACCCACACGTCTGACTGTATCAGTCTGTGAATGAGCAGTGTTGCTGCATTAACGATTGCAGCAACCATCAGTGCTTTGGATGGTGGGGAGACAGAGCGGATGGGACTGTGGCCCTCAAATACCTGGCCGCTGGACCCCAGCCTTACTCACACCTGCCGACCTGGGCGCATTGCAGGTTTCGGCCTGCTCTTCAAAACGGCTCAGGATGAGAAGCTGGGCCTGGCCACCACCAGTGTGCGAACGTTCATATATGTTGTGCGCATTTTTCTCTTGCAGAACAGAGAACACCATTTATTGGGGCTGATCGCTCATGTACTCTGCACGCGCACGCTGCACCCCAACCACAGTGGCTCATCTGATGCCTCCAGTGGCTCCTGTCCACACTACTGGTGATCTGTCATCAAAAGATAGTACGGCTGCTCCCAACCACCACCCCCCTCCCCCAACGGCCACTTTGGACACATTCTGCGTCCATCACTTTCAACAACACACGGGTCTTAGCGACCATGGCAAGGAGGCACAACTAGGTGTGGTGCTGAGGACACCTTGGCCACAACACCTTGAGGCTCCCCTTCCACCATCTCATCACCGTGAATAAGACATGTGTTGGAATTCTGAGTATGTGCCTAGCTGCCTCTTCTGCAGGTTGCCCCCAGACAAGTCAAGTGCGACGAAGACCAACACATGGGGGAGAACCCATTTGCTCATTAACCGCTAAGGCTGATGTAAGCATGGTCACTATCTGCTTGATCATCCAGCGTGCGTCAAATGCCCAACATGAGTCAATGTAGTAACGACACTAAGACGTGGTGGAGGGGGGGCCTCAAAGGCTAAGGCTACCTGCTGGGTTAAGTGGCCAAGGCCAATATGGTCCCTTCCAGAGCCCAACAAATCATCGAAGCACTTGCGACACTGGATCCACATTCGGCGTACTACGTCCCGGGGACTGACCACCTCTGCCACCTCCTCCCAGGCACGCTTCGTCACATGTGGGGCCCTCCTCCTCCCATCCTGGGGAAACAGGACCTCCTGCCGTGCTGCCACCTCCTTGACAACGGCAGCAAGGCAGTCATCAGAGAAGCGAGTAGCACATTGGCCCCCCCGCTGGCCTACCCTGCAGCCTGCCCTGCTCCTGGCCCACACCCTGCAGCCTGCCCTCCTCCTCTGGTCTTCCCTCTACGACAGCCTGCTGTGTGGTACGACCTGCAGCTGGCCATAGTGAACAGCCTAAAGGAGGCTTCCTGGCCTTTTTTTATACAGACTGCCGGGTCCCCATTGGACCTGGTGGTCTGTACATGCCCGCCGCAATTTTAAAGCCGCTCTCCACGGGAGTGTGAAATGCACTGGGCAGGTCTTAATTGGCCCTCCGGCGCAAAATGGCGGCGCGGCCTGCGATAGCTTCAGCTCCGCCCGCCCACCGAACGGAAAATTCAGCCCCACGTTTCATCATTATGGCATTGCTTTTGATTGCTTCTTTTGGAGGGTGAAGAGTAGATGGAGGCTTGTCAGTGTATCCATGTTGCATCTTGCAGCCATCTGTTGATGCCCAGCCGATAGAATTTACAGACCCTGCCACTCTGACTAGACCCTACCCACATGCAGTGAATTCAGAAGGTAAGCTATCAGTGAATGATCTGCCTACTGAACCCATATCGGCAGGTCAACTTAGCACACTGCTAGTGGCTGTAAAAGTAACCACTTGGCTGAACATTTATGCCTCAGATTCATTCCAGATGCTTTGGGGGATGTTTGCAACATTTCTCAGCCAGCTGTCTAAAGATGCACCTGATAGGTCACTTATTCTTTGTGCAAGTTTATACTTCCACCACCAGGCAGTAAAATGATAACAGTGGCTTGGTTGCCTGTTGTACTGTGCCATCATTTTTTTTAAAGCAGGAAACAAATTACTGGATGTATCTTGGAAGGTAATGCCTACCCTCTGTTGCCTTAGCTGGTGACACCTATGTGCTTTCCCAGGAGAAATGCAGAGCACCACTTCACTAAAATCTAATCTGCCATCAGGGTTATTGTCTGGCATATAATTAAAATTAGGTGACGAGGCATTTGGCTATTTGAAAACACTCACGCGAGTGCTTAACCCGAATCTTTACGTGGCTCGTTCACGGTTTGTAAGTCTCTAGTGTTTCCACAGCTGGGAGGCCGCAGGCTGCACAGGTGTTATATTGAGGACTGGGGCTTTGGTGCCACACTGATTTAAGGGCCGACCCTTCTGAGTTACCAAGCATGTTGTTCTGTTCTAGGAGAAGCATGTAACTAAGTACTGTTCTGTTTAGTTGTCAGAGGACATTAGCAAGAATTCATCATTTGAACGTGTTGTTACAGAAACCCGCCACTGTAAGATTAAAACAACCATGCCCTCTTGTGTTTAATTCACTCACATCATTGAGTTATCCTGACTTATATGATTTGCCCACCACCGCCTAATTAAAATATGCCGTGTTTGTGTTTTATTCATTCCACTATTTAATTACCCTTGCCTCAAGTGATTTTTTTTCACTCATTTTTGCCATTTTTGCACTCCATGTTGGTGCCCACCACATGCTGTCCTCAATTGGAACATCAAGGCACCAAGGGTTGGTGTATGTCACCACCAGCTCGAAGCTGAGTGATACAGATGTCTTTGGTCTCATTACCTGTTGCTCAGGATTTGCAGCATTTTGAGCATCAGGGATATTGCTAGTCTAGGCATTTGCTGGGCAAAGGATTTGTATCTTTGTATATTCAGGAATCGTATTAGGTTGCTGTTCATTTCAAGCCATTTGCCTCTTGCACCTAGCACAAAGCCAAAATATTTAGGCTGAGAGCCTCCTGTAAATTCCACGATCTCCTTTTCAAGGTGTTTGATTTCTGCCTTTTTTCTTCCCACGCTTTTTCACGTGCCTTGTTGTCATTCTCGTCATGGACTGTGACGTTGATCACTGTGATCTCTATTCCTTTCCTGAACATGATATCAGGTTTCCATAAGGAGTCATCTTTGGCTATAAGCCTTGGTTCTGAGTACGATGCCCAGCCATACTTAGCGACATATTGGTGTAGTTGGTCTAGGGTCTTGTTATGGTCTCATGTTCTTAACAAACAGGAAAGATCCAGAGATGTGGGCGAGGGATTCGTTTGGAGCCTTGCATCTCCGGCAGCTTTTAATTATATTTGGCCGACCCCGAGTTTGGGTCGACCGTGTTGGATACAGGTTACATTGTAGTAACAGGCTGTTGATAAGGCGAGACAATTTGATACAGTATGCCAATTTGATCCAAGTATTTGAGATCTTATCATCTTTGTAATATGAGATGCCAGCACCTTGACTTCTGAGTCTCAACCAGTTTGCAAATTCCCACTCCCTCCTCGCTGTGTATCTGTTTGCCAGCTTTTGTCTTGTCGGGGCCTGGCTACCCAAGATGGGCGCAGCTGCCAAGGTGGGTTTAGTGGGGTTTTCCTTCTCCAGGGTGCAACCATATTTCTCTTGTGGGAGATCTTCGATTTCCTTGAGGACTTTGAGCTCTCGAAGTCCTTTGAACGTATCTGTGTTGCTCTTGCCCCGGCATTGAAATGACGCCCGTATCACCACACCCTTGGACCCTGCAAGTGCTTCGTGCTTACAGAGAATCACGGCTGGAATTTGCACTTCAAGCTTGGGCATGCCGAGCCCACTGTTCCTGTTGCTGAAGTACAGGAGACCATCAGTTGCATGGGGTGGGAGGTGTAGGAACTGCTTCATGGCATTCTTAATGATTTGATCTAGTTTTATGAGTATGTTCTGTGACACATCAGAAAGGATCAAGTGAAAGTACAACCTGGGGATGACACGTGTCTTTAGGATCTCAACTCTTTGTACTGGTCAGAGGGCTGCTACCTGTAAGCTTTTCACCGAGATCTTAAGCTTCTCCTCCCAGTCTCCTTCTGCAACGTCTGTCCAGGGATCTATCCGGGCACCCAGGTATTTCTTAGTGTCTCCTGGGGGGAATATAGGATTCGGATTCACTCATTAGCTTCCGGTTTTTACCATGATTGTATAGGAAGGTCTTCCCCTTGCATGTGAAGTAGAAACCTTTAGTTTTTGAGACATTGATTCTCAGTCCTGTATTACCGCAAAACAACTGGTTCCATTCCATCTCGGTGTGGGAGTCACTTCGAAAGGGCAATGTCGTCCGCGAAGGCTAATGCAGAGCAGTTGACTCTTCTGCCTCCCAGGAGTATGGAGCCTCCTGAATTGGCTTTCTCCAGGGAGCATACCAGTGGGTCCAATGCAGTGGTAAATAGAATTGGTGATAGGGGTTCGCCCTGCTTGACTCCCCTTTCAATTTTTATTGAGGTGGTCTTTGTTCTGTCCCTTCAATTATCATGGTATTATTGGAGTACAGGTCTTCGACCAGAGAAATGAAGTCTATGGGTAGACTCATTCTGTGTAATGATTTAACAAGTAACTTATGTCCAACGGAGTCCAATGCTTTTGCAAGATTGACAAAAACAACTGCAAGGTCCTTTTGATTATTTTTGGCTCCCTTAATAATATTTTGAAGGACTGCAATATTTTCATTGCATCTAAAAGTTGCTGCTAAGAAACCCTTCTGCCTTGGGTTAATTTAGACGGCCTCACTCAGTTGTTTCACCATGATCTTCGTAAACAGGCTAAGCAGCATAGGACTTATGGTGATGGCGCACCAGTTAGCAATCTCTTTCAAGCGTTCTGGGTCCTCGATCTTAGGAATTAGGACCATTCAACTCCTTTTGAGGGATTCTGGGATGACCCTTGATTTCAGCCATAGAGAGAAAAGTCAGGGAAGCCTCGTGGTGTCTTCCTCGTGGATGTCCTGGATGGCTTCCAGGTTCATCCTGTCTGGGCTCGCTGCACTTTTCTTATTGATCCCCTTGATTGCTACACTCACTTCCTCCTCCTCAATTGGCCACATCAGCGACCCATCATCCTTTCAGCTGGAGTATTTAGCGAATTTACTGAGATTCGATTTATTGTTTGGTGTTGACAGTTTGGTACGAAAAATCTGCTCCAACTCCTCTCTGGTGAGAGGGCATGAAGTCGTGAATGGCGCCCCCATGATTTGTCTGGCAAGTTGATGCCTGTTGGTTTCATAGAGCAGGTGAGTCACTCTAAATAGTGCTTTCTGGGCTGCATGTCTTTTCTTTGCACCGGTGTTACCATTGCACTTTTCTTTCCTTAAATTTCCGTCCTGGCCTCTTAGAGGCCCTTTAGCTTTCTGTGGGGGTTTGCCCCTGCCCATCAGCATTTCAGAGATGCTTTCCACTAGCTCAATGCTCAGAGCCCTACTCTCGGGGTCGTCCTGAACGTTCATAAGTTCATCGGCCTGAGTGAGTTGGTTGCCTACATCCCGATGCCTCGGGATACTGGCTGGAGGTTTAAGTACCCTCTTTGGATGTAGGGCTCTCCCATCAGGGCTGCTGGACTCCCCTTCTGACTCAGAAAGATTGTCCGCTGTTGTCCCTTGGGCCTCCACCCGGGTGCTCTGCAAGACTCTACATTTGTTTGAGATTTGTTTAGTGGTCTTTGTCTTAAGGATGCTTGCTACATCTTGGGTGATGTTCCGGCATCTGTTAAATCTCAGTTCTGGTTCTCAAAAAAGATTAGTTTCTTCTTCAGACCACTTGTAGGTCCTCCTTCCTGGCTTGGATTTGGCTTTTTGGGTTTCCAGGCATTTCCCATTTTGCAAATTGGCATGCTTATGGCCTCTCGTGTTGGCCGAGTCCAGCCTTGGTCGCGAACCTTAGTTCACGCTCACTGTATTGGTGGGCCTCCATCTGCATGGGTAGCCCATTGCCGTTACATTTCACATAGTGGCATGCGATAGCATGGTATTCTCTGCTTCTATTGCAGCATGTGCACCTGGTTCAGATGTTCTTGACCTGGTGCCTTTGAGCCATGTGTACGTTAAATAGGCCAACTGTCAGAAGGAGGGTATTGCAGAGTTTGCATAGCAGCCTGTCGGTGCGTAGCACTTCCTGTGCTGATGTTTGGTCTTGTGTTGGCTCGATTATAACCCCTTCAATGTTGGTAGTCATATCGGATATTTCGCAGCTTGATACATCATCGACCTCATTGGCAGTAGCCTTCGTTCCCATGATCGAAATTTGATATTTTCTGTTATAGAAAGTCTGTGTTGCCACATAGATCACTTTTCCTGGTGAGTGGAGTGGAGAGCCCAGGCTCCTCTATCGATATTGCCAACGTCAGTTGGGGTTACTGGTCTTTCTGGTCTGGCTCCCGGACTCAGTTCTCAATCGGATAGGCAGTATTGTCTCTTTGTCTCAGATCCTCCTCTCCAGTCTGAGTGGAGGAGGACTCTTTAGTTAGCCTGGCAGGTACAGGGTTAGAACTTGTGTAGTATTGGCATTTTGCACAGCATGCTGCTATGGAAGCAACTGCAGGGACATTGTTTATCTGGGCTTCTCTGAACAGCATGGGTGCTCCATCTTTTAAGGTTAATACCGTCGCGAGACTAAGTTTCCGATCTACACAGATCAACAGCTGTCTTGTGCTTTTCTGAAGTCATTTAGCCAACAGTAGCCGATTGTGCGCACGACTGAAGTTACTAGTGGGACTAGCAGGGAGGCACGCCTTGTCACTATGGCCAGCCAAAAACACATGAAACCACCACAGAGGTAACTAGCCAGAACTGACTCTCCAAAGAGAGTCATAGTTACTCCCACTGTTTACCCATGCTCCATTAAATTTCTTCACTTTGAGATTCAGAGCACTAGGCAAAAATTACATTGCGTCAACACCCGCCTGCGGCTTTTGGGATGCTTTATTTTAATTAAACAGTCGGATTCCCCTGGTCCACACTAGTTCTAAGTCAGCTGCTCAGCACCGGCCGAGGCTTCTTGCCTGCCGAGGAGACTGATGGGCAATGGAACTGGGGCGATCTGCAGGAAGGAATTTGCCAAGGCTCCTTAGACAGCACCTTCCAAATCCACGACCACGATCATCTAGAAGAACAAGGGCAGCAGACACATGGGGAACACCAGCACCTGGAAGCTCCCCTCCAAGTCACTTGCCAGGGTGATGACGGAGTAGTCGTGATGTCATTGGATTAGTAATCCTGAGGCCCAGGTCAATGCTTGATCATTACAAGACTGTCTCTGAGTGTGATGTCCGGTAGAGGCAAAGGCGGTAAAGGTCTCAGTAAAGGCGGTGTGAAACTGCACCAGAAAGTCCTCTGAGATAATATCCAGGGAATCACTAAACCCACCATTCGCCACCTTGCTCAACGTGGAGGCGTTAAATGCATCTCCGGCCTCATTTACCAAGAAACTCCCAGGGTTCTCAAGGTCTCTTTGGAAACTATCACCCTAGCCACTCACCATCCTGACTTGGAAATATATCGCCGTTCCTTCACTGTCGCTGGGTCAAAATCCTGGAACTGCCTCCCTAACAGCACTGTGGGTGTACCTACACCACAGGGACTGCCGCGGTTCAAGAAGGCAGCTCACCACCAACTTCTCAAAGGCAATTAGGGATGGGCAATAAATGCTGGCCCAGCCAGAGAAGCCCACATCCTGTGAATGAGTAAATATATATATATAATTAGAATGTTGAAGACACAATTACAGTGGCTGGATTTATCGGGGTGGGGCTTTAATACAGCTCAAGTCAAATCTCAGGGATAGTAGGAATATGCTGCACACTACACAACATTACTTTGTAAAGAGATCCCTCAACAACAAGTACTTCATTTATAATAATACCATTACTGTAGAAAAACATTCCAATGTGCTTCACAAAGGTAGAATCAAACAATAACAGAATCAAAAAAGGGAGCTGTTGTTATGGAGAAAGAAAGGGTTTGAAAACTCAGCTCAGCATTGAATAGGACACCAACATTTTTAACAATTTGATCCAGCCTGTGACATAGCTGTGAAGGCAGATGGAATCAGCTTATCATTCTTTCTTGCCTCACCCTCTTTCACTTTCTAAAGTTTAAAGAATATAAAACAAAGGGTATACCAGGTGTGTACTCACAATATACTGTTATCTTCTTTCCTGCACAATCTCTCTGGGCCCAATTTTAACTTTAGGCAGATTTTGAGCAGTTGGGTAGTGAGGTCAATTGGAAACTCATCTGCTGTTCCAGAAATGAAATCCAGGCTATTTTAAATCCAAAACGGCTGAAAATCATGTATCCCATTAGGTCCATCATTGATCCATAATAGGTGGTGGGATTGACTTCCCATGTTGTCTTGCAGGGGTCTCATGTTCAGATGAAGAGGAGTTTGTGGCAGAGTGTGGGGCCTAAGAAATTCAAATTAAGGAGCTGCATAAGACCAAAGATTGGTGTTATGTTATACATGGTATATACTAGGTATTCTAGGGGCATCTTCAATCCCCTGAAGGTTGGTGTTTCCCAGCTGCTCTTCATTTACAGGCTGCATTTGCAGTTTTAATTGTTGTATATTCCACCTCTGTACTCAGCTCTACCAAACAATTTTGGCTTTAATTACAACACTGTGAATTAGCAAGACAGGCAGATTTACTATCTGGAATCACAATTTTTAATTTATGACATTTAATGAATTACACAGAAAGATAAAACATGTTGCCAAATTATGGAATTTTTGTCTATTTTAAGGATGCTATCGGAGACAAAGTTTTCCCACAAAGCTCAGGCAATATCCACAGGGGCTCACCCTGAGCACAAATTAAACTTTAACTTCATTTACATGAAAATCTTCAAATATATGGCAATAGCATTCTGCACCGAATACATCACCTTTGAAGTTTAACTTCAGTATGAGAGCTACAGGAACAATGATGAGAATTCTTCAGTAGTAGAACAATGAAACAGTCTGTTAATGAGAGTCAACAGATTTTTTTCTCTTGCATGCAGGAAAATAAAAATTACTCACAACACAAAGGACATGAGATAACAGGCAGAAATAACAGACAGCAGGGCCTAAATATAACAATTGTATCTGGCAATTGTTTGGCTAAAAGGATGATGATTTGGGAGGACCTGCATCTACTGCTGCATTTTGCAGACCCAATGCTAAAGTTCAAATAACAGAAAAAATACCATTTGATTCCATTTCTTGGACAGATTGGGAAGTAACTTGCAGTATGGTTTCAAGAGTTTCAATGAGATATTCATTATATTCTGCCTCCTGGGTAACTTAACTATCCATAGTGACAGTAGTTTGGATGGTTCCACATGACATGTTTGAATGGAGTAAACAAAGCTTCAGTAGCCAACTTGTGCTGCTGATGCTCTTGCAATGACCTGTGATATAAGGGAAATCCATCATCCAAGAGTTATTTTGGCTGCAACCTGAAGAAAACCAATAGGAACATCATAGCAGTAGTTATTGTCCTTAATAGGAACCATTTCTTAAGTGAAACTAAGCCTTGTTATCATTTTCATCATTCAAGCCAGCACAAATATTCAATATATAATGCATCCATGTAACTTGTCCAAATTACCTCCATACTCCCTTCTGTAGACTGTTGAGACTGACAACTAGTAGCAGTTACGTTAAATACATGTTGGACAAATTGTATCAAATAGATAGGGCGGAATTGTCCCAGATTTGCACAAAGTGGGGCAGCAGGCAGGAAAAATTTTGTTTTACCTGCTGGTCGTAATGCCGGGTTTTCGTGCTGTATCATCCCATTCCCACCTCATTAATTATGCAGCCACAGGAAACACACCATCAAGGTCTTCTATTGTAATATCCCATATTCCTTTGTATTTGGCTTTCCTCACCTTCCAATGCTGAAAGATGCATTTGCTTCATTCACTGATCATGTCACATTGTGTCTACATTTCTCTATATTGATGCTAGCCCAAGCATTTAAGGTGGTGGTCATGCATCCCCAGGATGCACCAGTTCCCGATAATGCCATTGGAAGGTTTAATAAAGATTCATATAGCTCTTACGATAAATGTTAGGGAAATGTTTACTCATTACAAACCTGAGTAACTATAGACCAGTCAGTTGTGATCAAACTCATGGGGTGGAATTTTCATGACACCCACCCCCCATCCCAGTGCGAGCCTAAAATTCTGTTTCCAGCCGGTGTAAAATGATGGTAGGAAAGTGCGTTCCCAACTGAAATGGCAGGTCCCCGTTCCCACCAGAGGCCGGCGTGAAATCATTTTACATCCTGTTACTGGGATGCAGATGAAGGCCCAACCGGAATCGTCCCCCCCTCCGTCTGATTTTGCTGGTTTTCACACCATTCCAGAACTTGTCTGGACCAACATAACGTGCAAATGTCAGACTTATCTGCAAGAAGGCCTAGTGCAGCTCATGGAGATCAGAAAGGAAAATGGAGGCTTCCAGCAACAGGACCTTGGGATACCACGTGAAGCAGTAGGTGAATGAAACATCTACAACATGGATCTTCCATCTTCACAATCCTCCAGGAGGTCCATCCTCTATTTTCAGGATCTTCCAGGAAGTGGATCTTCTATCTTCAATGGTGGGTCAGTTAATTTTTGGTCACCTTTTAAATATGGTGCCTAGACATGATGGTGGGGCGTGAGTCAACCACGCAAAATGTTGGGAAGTCCCGACTGCATAATTAATTAGGCCTGCATTGTGTAACATGGCACAGAACAGGGACTGTTCTCCTGGAGAGAAGAAAACTGAGAGGAGATTTTATAGAGGTGTTCAAAATCATGACAGTAGACTGAGTAGATAGGGAGAAGCTGTTCCTACTCGTAAAAGGATCAAGAACGAGAGGGTACAGATTTAAAGTGATTTCCAAAAGAAGCAAGCGTGACGTGAGAAAAAAGTTTTTCGGGTCTGGAATGCACTGCCTGGAAGTGTGGTGGAGGCAGGCTCAATCGAGGTTTTCAAGAGGACATTAGATGATTAATTGAATAGAAACAATGTGCAGGGGTATGAGGAAAAGGCAGGACAATGGCACTAGGTCATAATGCTCATCTGGAGAGCCAATGCAGAAATGTTGGGCCTAATGGCCTCCTCCTGTGCCATTCAGATTCTGTGATTCTGTAATTCTGAAATTCCCAGTGGCCTCCGCGGCGGAAAACTCCCCCTTCCCGCCCCCGCCATAGGACTAATTCCTGCAATGGAAAATTCTGCCCGTGAAATCTATTTTTTGAGGTAACATTAATAATTGTTCAGAAATAATCAAAGAGAGCTGCATAGATTTATTGGATTGTTTAAATAATTCAATAGAATTTTTTGAAGAAATAATGAAAGTGGACATGGTACACATAATATATATGGAATGTCACAAGGTGCTCTGTTTTTCACAAGGTCTCATAAGGTTGCTCACAATATCCTTGTTCAAAAACAACAAGTATAGAAACACAGATAAGAAGTTAGCAGATGGGAAGCAAAACAAGTTAGGGTAAATAGGGACTGCTTACACTTGGAGAAGGGTTGTAAATGGTAGACCTCTGGGAACAGTGTTGGGTCTATTTTTGTTTTGGCATAAAGATAATTTGGACTTGGGTATAAGGAGCACAATCTTGACAGTTTCTGATAGTGCAAGAATAGGTTTGCAAACAGTCATGGGGACTATGAAAGATATATATAAATGATAAATGATAAAGGATAGCAGAATTAGCAGGCAGATAGAAGATCCAATACTATGTGCGTAAGTGTGAGGTGAAACATTTTGAGAGAGAAAAACAAGGAATAGAAGTATCCACTTTATACCAAGATACTACATGGTGTGGATGAGCAGAGACACCTGGAGCCAGTCCCCAAAGAAGAGTGTAAGAGTGTCACCGGAGCAGGATAATAAGGTGAATGGGGGGTTCTGCTGGTGCCAGGATAGCTTGCCCTGGCGAGGGGACTTGGAAGCCATTATTGGAAGGGCATTGGGGGGGTGGGGGGGGGGGGGGGGGGCGGGGGGCGGTGGGGGGGGGTCGGGGGGGTTGGCGAGTGGTGGTGTAAGGTGAGGGAACACACAGGGGGGAATACCATGGGAGGGGCCTCTGTGGGGCACAGGGTGTTCAAACAGGAGGGACACCGCCCTCAGCCTACAACAAGGCCCACCTGATGTCTCATCACATTGCATGGGCATCCCCACTGCTGGTGAAATACCAGCAGTGACAGGTAGATGATGGGCATAGTGCCCCCAGCATGTCACCTGGTTTTAAGAAAACCCTGCCTGCCAGCCTGCTCCAGAGGTTGGGTGGGGGTGGGGGGGGTGGTGCGGGCCATATAATTCAACCATAGGAACAGGAGTAGGCTACTGAGGTCATCAAACCTGGTTCACCATTCAATTAACTGATCTATACCACAACACCATTTACCTGCCATATCCCTTGATAACCTTATCCAACATTAATCCATCAATAATAAAAGCAAAATACTGCGGATGCTGGAAATCTGAATCAAAAACAGAAAATGCTGGAAAAACTCAGCAGGTCTGACAGCATCTTCAAGAAGAGTCATACGGAATCGAAATGTTAACTCTGTTTCTCTCCACAGATGCTGTCAGACCTGCTGAGTTTTTCCAGCATTTTCTGTTTTTATTATTATAAATCTATCAATGTCAGGCTGAAATTTTTCAATTGACCCAGCATCCAGTTTGTTGAGGAAAGAGTTTCAAATTTCCACTCCCCCTTGTGTGAAAAAATGCTTCCTGATTTCACTTCTTGAAATAATTTTAAGATTATACCTATATGTTCTCAATTTTCTCAATGGAGAATGGTTTATACATCTACCTTATTAAATATCTTTATCATGTTGAAGACCACAATTAGATCTTCACTCAGTGTTCATGAAGGGAGAGAGAAAGGTCATGGGAAAGGTAGGCAGTAGCAGCAGAATGGCTGCACAATGTAGCACCAGGTGGCCATACTATCTGTATGCGTGATTGTTGGAGGAAAGAGAAAAGATAATGGAGACACCATACACCATGCTGCATTGAGCCTCACTTTCTCTGATGTTCTGCAGCCTCTCTGCACTGACAACCTTCGTTGGAATCTGGGCTTGGAATGGTTGCTGACATTCCATTGATTCAGGTCTGCTTTTGCAAGAAGAGTGAGAATGTGTACCCCAAAGAGGATTGGATAAATTTGGAATCCAGATTCCTATAGTATGCATGTTGAGAAGGCGAAAACTATAAACTGTGATCAAAAGAGAAAGGTGGCTGCGTACAATAAAAGACCTCCAGTGTGAAGACTGAAAGCATTTTGCAGAACAGTAAAATGCATTCCAGTTGTATCCGAATAGCAGCAGAATATAGTTTGTGTCAGGACTGAGGGTAGCAGCAGGTGTTAAACACCAAAAATAAAAATATGGAATTAGAGATAACCTGTGACATGGGACATAGGAAAGAAAGAATAGGGATAAAGGGAATGTTCTCTGCTTGGCAAGTTGTGACAACTGTATTTCCCTGGGATTTATACTGGGGCCTCAAGCTTTTGACAATAGTAACAATCTGGATGAAGAATTAGAGAGTTATACTGTATATCCAATTTTCAGGTGAGACTAAGTTAGATGGCACAGTAAGCTGTGTAGATGAGAATAAGGAGTGATCAGGAAAGTTAATGGAATGTCGGCCTTTGTCAGAAGGGCTTAGAATTGATAATTGTGGAAAGGGATATTTCAGTTATACAAAGCCTTAGTCAGACTCCATCTGGATTATTACATTCAGCTTTGAGCACCAAAACGCAGGAAGGACATACTGGCCTTGAAAATGATACAACGCGGATTCACCAAAATTATGCCGGAGCTTAAAGGGCTAAATAATGTGGTTAGATTTCATAAACTTGGGTTGAGGAGGTTGAGGATGATCTAATTTAGGTGTTTAAAATAAAATAATTCAATAGGTTGGATACAGAAAAGTTATTTCCACTTGTGGAGATAGCTAGGGCAAAGGAGCACAAGCTTAAAATTCAGTCAATCAAGAGTGAAATCAGGAAACAATTTTTCACACAAAGGGTAGTGGAAATCTATAATTCACTGAAGAAAATGGGAAGTGATGACAATCAAGCCATCTCCCTCCACCAGAGCTAACTGTCTATTCACCTGCTGGACCATAAGAGCATAAGAAATAGGCCTCCTGAGCCTGCTTCCCCATTCAATACAATCATGGCTAATCTTCTACCCCAATGTCATTTTGCTGTCCGCTACCCATTTTCCTCAATTCCTTGACAGAACGAACACCTATCTCAGCCTTAAATATACCTAATGATGGAGCACCCACAACCCTCTGGGGTAGAGAGTTCCAAAGATTCACAGCCATTTGAGTGAAGAAATTCCCCTCATCTCAGTCCTAAATGATCATCCACTTATCCTGAGACTGTGCCCCCTTGTTCCAGATCCCCCAGCCAGAAAGGTCAACATGACATTGCCTTCCTATGCCTGCATGCCAACTCTCTGTGTACATTGTAGGTGTACTCCCAAGTCTTTCCAACATCAGCATTTAGAAGTTTCATGCTGTTAAGTAATAATCTGTTTCCAAGTCTTACTACCAAAGTGAATAACTTTCCCACATTATACTCCATCTAACTTTGTTGCTCATTCACTTAACTGTCTATATCTTTTTGGAGCTTCTTTGTGTCAACCTCACAGCTTTCATCAAACCATGTTGACTATCTGATCATATTACGATTTTCTAAGTGCATTGTTAAGACTTCCTTAATAATGAATTTCAGCATTTTCCCAACAACTGATGTCAGGCTAGCTGGCCTTTAGTTTCCAGTTTTCTCTGTCCCACCTTCATCATGCTACATCTCTGAAGTATTCAACTGTCCAGTTGTTCAGTGTTTGATTATGTGCATGTGGTATCTGTTCTCTGTGTATGATTAGTTAAGTCTGGGTGTGGTTACTGAGAAAGATAAACTAGACTGTAGGCAAGCAGCTGGAAGCATGACAGCAGACATTTTAAAGCATTGACTAAAAGCTCCTGCTCAGACATATAACCTGGAGTGTATCATCTCTGCATATCTTCAAGGAATATAACACAGCACCTTCCTCCTTACCAGGGCAGCAGAGAAATCAGCCTGTTTCTCTAGGGCCACTCTTTCTCCCCTTTCATACTGCCATGTGGTACACTTGGAGAGAGATAGCAAGAAAGAAGTGTCTATCCAACACAGACCATGGTAATATGGATGTAATAGAGAAAGACAACAAGTATAAATGAAATAGACAAGATAATGAAGAAAAGACAGGCTAGAGTCTAAAGGTGACTTAAGAGATCACGTACCAGGTAACAAGTTGTTTTTATATCCTGTCCAGAAATGTAAGATGGATCCTAGAGGGCCACTCCAAATATGGAAGCAGCATTTCTGCTTTCATCCCTTCTTGGGGACAACTACCTTATCTCTAGTTAATAGTATTTCTAGATGGGCAAGTTGAGTTTGGGAACTTGGGAGGGGTACGGAATTTAGTGGAAACAGCTGGAGTGGGCAGGATGGCAGCCAGCATGGGAGAGTTTCACAGGAGGTCATGCATCCAACTCCCAGCAGGAAAACTGTCTCAAATTTAGTGAGTAGTGGGAAGGGACTTGGGAAGGCAATTAGGCTCGTTGGATGGGCGGGTGGCCAGGGGCGCGGGTGAGGGTCCGTGGGGGTGGCTGGGGGTGTGGGAATGGTGGGGAGCTGGGGGAGGAGGGGGGATCTGAGGGGGCCCGGGTGAAGGGGGTGCAGAGGTGGGGAGGGGTACAGGAGGCAGGGGTGTGGGGGCAGGGGGGTGGGGGGGGTCACTCGTTCATAGGCATTCAGTGCCTGATTGAGAGAACTGGCATTGAGAAGAGGGCGGACCCTCTGGAAGCCACCCCCCACTGACCTTGCATCTGACCCCCCCTCCCCTTGCCAGTGACTACCTCCCTGAGACCCCCATCCTGCCTCATTAACCTCTCTCCAGAGGTCTAGTGATGATTCCTGGTGAAGGCACCAGTGTGTAGTCTGCAGTGGTCACTGCTCCTGGTAGTGCTATTGGTAATGGACAGCAACCAGCTTCTGATTGGTTGACAGCTCTCGAGGGCAGGATTTTCTGCCCTCCTGGGGACTTAATCCAACAGCAGGCCCGATGCTGTCTAGGTAAATGCCTGCTTGCCTTGTAATTGCAAAGGGCTTCCTGGAGAAAAGCGACGCAGAGTTCCCACTGGTCTCTAACCGGTGGGCGGGACCCCCATCGCCAACACTAAATTCCACCCAGGGTGTGGGAAATCACAGCATAAGCCTATATTCTGCTGGTCTGCAATCTAGGCTGTTGATACACTGACACAATGTGCCACCAGGCCATCTCTGGAATAAGTCATTTCTAGCTGTTGCACTATTTTTGTTTACTATTGAGGAGCAAGTCACTCATTTCTGTATCAAAGAATTTTGAAGTATAACATTGCCTTTTCAATTATATTTCATTAAGCGTAAAGGAAAACACGTCTATGCTGCAACTTGAGTTGAAAACAGTGTTGTAAATTCTGTGAACTATCACAGGAAGGCTACTTGATGAGCATTCAATCTTGATTATTTTTGAAACCGATAAGAACTTAACTGATTTGAAATGGGATTTATTATATTGTAACTTGAAACTTTATAATTTATGTTACCTGGATTACCAGATCTTCAAATCACTGCTTTACTTATAATTGTGTAATATGGGAATTTTATAAATGGGAACATTATCAGATTATTAACGCATATTGACCAGAGGGGAAAATAATTCATTGGAAACAGAATGTGATTGTAAAGATTTTCTTCTATTTTTTTAATTCACAGGATGCGAACATCACCAGCAAGGTCAGCATTAATTGCCCATCCCTAATTGCTCTTGACAAGGTGGTAATGAGCCGGTTTCTTGAACTGCTGGGGTCTGTATGCTGATACTACTCCCACATTGCTGTTAGGTAAGGAATTCCAGGATTTTGGCCCAATAATAATGAAGGAACAATGATGTATTCCCAAGCCAAAAAGGTGTGTGACTTAGAGGGGGACGTGCAGGTGGTGCTGTTCCCATTTACCTTGTCCTTCAAGGTGGTAGAAGTTGTGGGTTTGGAAGATTCTGTCAAAAAAGCCTTGGTAAGTTGCTGCACCTCATCTTGTAGATGGTACACATAGCAGCTACCATTGCATTGGTGGTGGAAGGAGTGAATGTTGAAGGTGGTGGATGGGGCGTGGATCAAGCGGCTGCTTGATCTTGGTTGGTGTCGAGCTTCTATAGTGTTGCTGGAGCTGCACTCATGCAGGCAAGTGGTGAGTATTCCACCATAGTCCTTATCTGTGCCTAGATGGTGGAAAAACTTGGGAAGTCAGGAGGTGAGTCATTTGTCACAGAATTCCCAGCCTCTGGCTTGCTCTTGTAGCCATGCTATTTATATGGCTGATGCAGTTAAGTTTCTGGTCAATGATGACCCCCAGGATATTGATGGCAAGATGACCCCCAGGATATTGATGGCAAGAGATTCAGTGATGGTAATGCCATTGAATGTCAAGGGGAGATGGTTAGATTCATTCTTATTGGAGGTAGTCATTGCATGACACATGTGTGATGCCAGTGTTACTTGCCACTTAACAGTCCAAGCCTGAATGTTGTTCAGGCCTTGCTGCATGCAGGCACAGATTATTTCATCAAGTCACAAATGGTGCTGAACATTGTGCAATCATCAGCGAACATCCCCACTTCAGACCTTATGATGGAAGGAAGGTCATTGATGAAACAGCTGAAGGTGCTTAGAGCTAGGTCACGACCATGAGGAACCCCTGAAGCAATGTCCTGAGACTGAAATGATTGGCATCCAACAACCACAACTATCTTCCTTTGTGCCAAGTATGATTCCAACCAGCAGAAAGTCTTCCCCCTGATTCCCATTAACTTCGAT
Source organism: Cetorhinus maximus (assembly GCF_964194155.1). Lineage (NCBI taxonomy): Eukaryota > Metazoa > Chordata > Chondrichthyes > Lamniformes > Cetorhinidae > Cetorhinus > Cetorhinus maximus. The sequence continues at coordinate 33,356,939 of NC_135894.1, read as the reverse complement.
TTGACTAGAGCCTCCTTGATGTCATACTCACTCAAATGCTACCTGATGTCAATTGGTCTTCTGCCAGAAATTGGATGAAGCACCTATCATTGCCTAGAGTAAATTTGGACACTACAAACGTGTGCAAAAGACAGAGAAGGAAATTCAGAGCACATTACAAACGGCTGTTATTTAAAATCATTACCACAAGGAGGCTTTTAAATATTCAATATATAAAATGTCTTTGTGCTTTTTAAGATTCATATCCTACCTACTTTTTCTCTTGCTTCAATATATCTTACTGTAATTAGGAGGGAGAGACTGTACAGGCTATTGTTACTCCAAGAGATGTGACTGACACAAGGCAGGATCACACCAATGATTTCTTCCCCTGTGAATGGAATGCATCCCTCACCCACAGTATTCAACCCAATGATGTTGATGAGAACTGACTGACTTGAACTTTTGATGACCTTCAGCTTGGGAAGTAATAAACGAGTTGAGGTGCTGTACCAGGCTTCTCCATAAAATGATTCTACTGCACAATCTATCATGAGCTTTGTGATTAGTCTTTGTAAAGAAACAGATCTTGTACATTCAACTGATTCATTATATTTATAGTCCTGAGTAATTTGTAACTCTTATTGATTCACATGATTAAAGAGACATCTTATTACTTCTTGAATTTCAAAATGTGGATTATTCTTAAACTTGTGGGCACAAAGTTCCTGGGTTAAAGTTGGAAAACAACAGCTATGCCTTTGCAGGTGGCTGGAATTCAGAGCTGGCTCTCGATCTCCCTGGTTTCTACCCTATTTAAAATTCATTATTATTTCCACTATATTGAGAGCACACACCCTTTCAACATCACAGCTGTGCAAGCAATGAGCTTAGGATGTGATGACATCGCCCATGCAAAACACCATCACTTCTGGCTTCTCAGGCACTCCTCTAAGTACATACCAATACATATCTGGCAGGTGCAATTGACCAGATGAACTGGGTAAGGAGGAGCTGGCTTGTTAAAATTAAATTGCTTACGTTCGGAGTGACCTGATAGACTAACAAACATTTCTTTGGATTGATTTGATTTTTAAAAAATATAGTCTAGTTCTGATTCTTTCATCTACAGTTGTCCTTTTGTTGGGGGGAATGAGGCAATATCTGTTTGAAAGTTGCAAAATGGGCTTCCCAATGATAACCCCAATGAGCAGAATTTACATTTTGGAGGGAGAGCAGCAGCAGGAAACTGAGACTTACCAGGCAACAAAAAAAAAACCTGATCAACCCAACGATATTAATCCAGCATGATATACCAGCCCAAGTGGTCATTCCAAGTTCTCCCTCCCTTTCTCTTGACTAGCAGCACTTCAGTGACAAAACTTTGGAAGAGCTCTGTTCACTGCTGCTGCAAAATCTTCAGACGAGATCAAGAGCATGAGTTTTCATGTGAAAGTTCCTGTAAAGGTCAATGCAGGACACTCCACTGTGACCTTAAGGGAATGCAGTTTCATTGGGATGCAGTCTGGCTATCCTACTGATGCAGGGCACAGGCAATGGACACCAAGTATTAACAGGAGAACTGATCTTATGGATGCATTGAGAACCTTAAATATCTGCAACGTCCTGCACACTTAAGAATCTGGTAGCCATCAACCTCTCCACACAGGCCTCCATGACTTGCAGTCTTTCACCCAGTGCCTCCACATTGAATTAGCTGATTTGCCCCATTCTCTCATGATGCAGAGGAGAATGTTCCTGTGTGCTTTAAATGTGGGGTCAAGGGGAGCACTCCACTATGGACTACCTGGTAAGGCCTGGTTTTCCTGAGTGCCAGCTGCCTCAAAGCAAAATAACCTTGCAGTGGGGCCTCAAACAATATGCAAATATGAGGGCTAAAGCCACTTTCAGGCATGGGCACTGCAGACTGATTTTTTGGCCTTTACCAATATGGCGGGCAGCTCACTTCCAACTCATAGTGAGCGTACACTTTCTGACTGCCATATTCTAGGCTTAGAATGCTCTTTAGTGCATGAAAAACACAGTTGAATTACTAGGGCCCACATCCCAAGGGTAGGGGTGGGATGGGGGATGAGAGCTAGCAAGTTTTATTGACATATCTACGGATTTTGAAACAAGAGTTTGTGAGATTCATGCCTGAAGCTACAATGCAACAGGTCAGTTTTTGCACGTAGATTATGCAATACACTATTAAGTCAGCCCATGAAAGAAAATGGAGAAGTAGTTTATTATTTTTCTTCCATTTTTTGAGGATAGAAATAAAATTGAGTGAAGTTGTGAAGTTTGCTTTGTCTGTTACTAAAATAAACTCCACTTAATGATCTGCGTCTGGCCTCATCACACAAGTCCACCATTAAAATATTTGAGGAATGCATACAAGGGCAGCATATCCAAAACAGGAAGGACCTATTTATACATTTTTGTGTTACACTATCACTTAACTAGATAGTGGGCCATACAAGCACACTCCTGAATGTAAAACTCTTGTGCAATTCTATGAGTGGCTGGTGTTGACATGCCCAGACAATAACTACAGCAGACCCAAAATTTGTAATACATTCTACAAACTCTTTCTGCGGTAAGAAAAATGATAAGATACTGTTTTTCATTTTTTCTGAATCAAAGTAATGGGGATTTAGCTGTCTAGATAACCTGGAATGCCAAACACCTAGAAGTTATTACTCCTCCTTAGATTAAACAAACCATCAATCTCTATAGAGACTAGCTTTTTTCTTTTGCTAAGTATGAAGCACTAACCTTGAACATTATAAATCGCTCATCGCCCTTACAAAGCTACATCCAATATTTTCTTTACCAAAACACTTGAGAAATGGACGGTTGCAATGGCAAGATTTATTAGAAATATTAATAATATGTCCAAACTATTTTATGAGTGGCTGACCTGTTCGGGTAAGATAATTAATTTGATTTGGAGCCAGACTGGAGACAAAAGGGGAGTCTATTATTACTTTTTAACCAGGCTTGCTCACCTGTTTCTACACATCTTTTATTAAATTTTTCCCACAAAGAGAAATATACTGAATAAATTGGTATTTTTGTTACTTATTTGAGTGTTTACTGTTAAGTTAGAATTCATTCAAGTAAAAGGGTATGTTTCCTCAGTCATGTGGTTTATTCTTATTTCAGCCTGCTATTGCTCACTTTGTTTAATAATAAGGGGATGAATCGCTGCAAAAATGGCTTAATGCATTGTGTGTTCCTCATCTGGAAGCTGAAGGGACATTCTCTTTGGACCTGAAGATTAGTTGAAAATGATTCATGTAAATTTTTCTTTCTATGTGGTAACATTTGAAACATGTTTATAAAGAATACATTCACAATTTTACTATATCGAGAGAAGCTTTCCCCAAACATCTTAGAAATTAGTTCATGTTGAATAGAAGTCATAAGATTTGGACTTTTGAAGAGGAAATCTGAACTTTAAGGTGTTATTTCAATTGAAAGCATGTCTTACAAACAAAAGCTTTAAATGGACCACCAAACAAAAGCTAGAAATCCCAGAGGTGGGACAAAGTGAAGTGCATTAATTAAAAAGTGGTGCAATTCTAATTTGGGGAGTACTTGAGTCCATAAAGTTTCCAACCTTCGATAGCTCCCTAAGAAATTCCAGGAGGAGTGGATGCTTCTTTTCACTGTCCCTGTTAAGTTCAGAAACCATTTTAGGGGCATGTCTAGGGCCTTATTCTTGGATTTTCTCAAGAATCCCATCCAAAGTTCCAGGTGTAGGTCATGTTCCAAGCCTTAAAAACCCCCAGCTGAAAACAATGGCAATGGTGTCTATAGGAATACACAAAGCTGTTGGCAGTGGTGTCTATAGGAATACACAAAGCTGTTGGCAGTGGTGTCTATAGGAATATACCAAGCTGTTGGCAAAGGTGTCTATGGGAATACACCAAGCTGTTGGCAAAGGTGTCTATAGGAATACACCAAGCTGTTGGCAGTGGTGTCTATAGGAATACACAAAGCTGTTGGCAGTGTTGCAAATAGGAATACGCCAAGCTGTTGGCAAAGGTGTTTATAGGAATACACCAAGTTGTTAGCAATGGTGCCTATAGGAATACATCAATCTGTTGCGATAGTGCCTATAGGAATACAGCAAACTGTTGGTAATGGTGCCTATAGGAGCTCACCAAGCTGTTTCTAAGACTACTCCACGGGAAAAATTTTCCCGCCGTTGAGGGGGGAAGTGCAGGAGCGGGCACAGGCAGATGCCTCCAATCGGAGCCCCCAATCGGGGGTGTGCTGCCATTTTATGTGGGCAGGCCAATTAAGGGTGGACTTAATCCTAGGAGCTCCCTGTGCACGCTAGGAGCTCCCTGTGCAGGCGGGGAGGATTCCCTCAGCCGGGAGTGTACTCTTTCGCGCATGCACATGAAAGAGCGGACATAGCTTCCTGAGGCTCAGTGCTGCCTCAGGGAGATCGGCTCCGAATTAAAACTTTTAATCGAAATGATGAAAAAATTTCCCTGACATGTCCCCTCATGTGACACTGTCACATGAGTTGGGACATGTCCATCACTTTTATTGAAAGATTTGATAAAAATTTAAGTACCCTCATGAAACCTCATCCCGCCCATGGATGAGGTTTGATGCTTTTTCTGAAGCCCACCAGGTTGGACGGGCAGGTCCATTAATTACCTTAACTAGTTTTTCAATGGCCTCAATAGGCCGCTGACAGGTCTCGGCTGCGCCTCCGCCAGCCTGAAAATGGAAATGACGTGGGGTGACATCGGGAGTTCCACCCGACGTCATCCCGCATCATTTTACGTGTTGGCGTGTGGGCCCCGCCCCCTCTCGCCGACCGGAAGATCCTGCCCCACCACTTAGAATGTGGGATGGGCAGTTAAAATGCAGCATGCTTCATTTTAACTCCACTGTTTTTGGCAATGGATGAGGTTCTCACAAGAACTTCAGTGTATGATGTATTATTAAATGCAAATCAGGTTTCCATGATGTACAGGTACATCAACATTATTTTAAAGGGCTCCGAGTGTGGAGCCCACCACAGCTATCCTGCCAAGTAAAGTTGTCAGGAAGCTACCAAGGTAAATTAATAAACTCCCCTTAGTGACATCCAGAGGAGAAGATGCCAGGCCTCTGCTGCCCAGGCCTCTATTCCCCAACCACAAGACATTTGCAACATCCAATTATCAGACAACTAGAAGTCAATAAGTGTTGACATACATTGGAGCAGTTCAGAAATAATAATTCTAGATTTGAGTAGCTCAAAGAGAAAGGGTATCTCCATATTAGAAAGAAAATATTAACTTCCCTTGGAACCAAATTGTATGAGCAAGATCTAATGAGCTGGTACTTTCTAGATTCTTAGCAAGTAGTAATTTTTTTTCAAAGGATGTCCGCTATGATATTCTAGGATTTATATACATGGATTAAACCCATATGGCAGTTCAAATACTGGAGATTGAGTTCAATTGATTGAGTCTATCATAAATAATGATAAAAACTACAACTGAAATTAATAATGGTGAAGAATCTTCATTACCCCATCTCAATCAAAATCAAGGGGCTGATTTGTGAAAGGTACTTTTCCCTGCAATTTTGGCTTCTGACTTCTGCAGTATAAGTTGTTTGGGCAAATTAATTCCACTACCCAATGCAATTTGGCAATAATTACATTAAGTTGCCACTTTCACTCAGAAGGCCAGAGGATATATAGCTTTAGGGAGTGAAACATTCGCACTGAAACAGTAAGAGGTAATTTCTTGGTTAAGGTAGATTGTTGAGATTGAGAAAACTGACCTTTACTTTATGACTGATTGAGATCTGACCTAGAACTGCCAAAAATCAGTAATGCCCAAATGCAAAAAAAGGCTAATTCTCCACACTGACACTTTTACATTCGATAAACAAAATTGTGACAAAATGATATAAACTAAAAGAATAAGTTTAAAAACAAAGGTTATATTTTGCTGATATGATGTCATCAATTGTGGTATAATACTTAAAGGCAATGTAGAACCTTTCACAACTTCAAAATGTCCCAAAGTACTTCAAAGCCAATTAAAGCCTTTTAAAGTGTAGTCGCTGCTGTTATGTAAATAAAGCAATTTTATTCTGTATCTAATCCAGCTAATGCCTTATGGAAGATACTTGATGCTTATGATAAAAAGTAAAAATAATCCATTCTCCAGTACTGAATAAATTATTTTCTCTTTCTTACCCCCACCCTCAAAAATATTTTTAACAAAACTGTGCTCTTCAGATTACTCGATTTTGCATCTCATAATATTACTTTGTCACTCTCACACCAAGTAATCCACAGTTATGTGCCATATAAAGTATCAATATTTTAAACTGACAATGCAACTCTCCCAACACTTCAGAGAACCATCACTATGAAATGGAAGATAGGAACATATGTAGGCCATTCGAGCACTTGAGCCTGTCCGACCACTCAGTTAGATCATGGCTGATCTATATCCTGACTCCATACACTCGTCTTTGCTCTAAATCTCTTAGCACTCTTAGCAATCAAAAATCTATTTTAATCTTGAGTTTTTCCTCAGCCTAGTCTATGCAACCTGTTTTCATCAGTTAACCTTTTTAGGCCCATTATCAGTCTAGTAAATTTGTGCTTCACCGCCTCCAAGCCCAATATATCCTTCCTGAAGCTGGTGTCCAGAATTGATTGCATTATTCCAAATGCAATCCAAACAGAGCTTCATTGGCGTAAATTCCACCACTTTGCATTTCAGTCCCCTTGAGATAAAGGCTAAAATTCCAATGATCCTTTTAATTTTCTTTTGTACCTGTTCACTAATTTCTAGTGATTTCTGTACAAGACTTCCTAAATTTCCCTGTTCTTCCACAGTTCCTAGCTTCTTTCCATTTAAAGAAATACTCTGATATATCTTTCTTAGGTCCAAAATGAATGACTTTACACTTCACCACCTTGAACTTCATCTGTGATAGTTTTGCCCACTTCTCTAACCTATCAATGTCCTTTTGCAACTTTCTGTTGTCATCTACACTACTTACATGCTATATTACTTATTGTCGAGAGAACTTCAATATACAGCTCTTTATTCCTTAGTCATATGACCACTTTTCAATATTCCATTCTTTGAGCATCTGAATGAGGTTATATCAAGTTCAAGTTCATTTTGCTCATATTTTTCCCATGTTTACTTATGGAGGTTTTTTTCACCACAGAAGGATACTTTATATGAAAGGTAAAATTTAGAGTGAATCGCCCAATGAGACTTTTATACCTGAATCTGTTTATGACTGTTTGATAATCTACAAGATATATTTTTGTAATATATATGATATACTTCATTGAAAAATAATTCCAGAATTAAAAATATTCCAATTTATTCAAATATTATCTAAAATAAAAATTGTAAATTGTTGCAATTTATCTTGGAAAAATTTTATATCAGCAAACATTCCTCAACTTTAGTTATTAAGAGTTATAAAATGAAAGAGAAACTTTGCACGGGAAACATCTTTCTTCATTCAAATGATTTTATTCAGAATGCATACCAAAATAGAAACATAATAATAACTTTAAGCTCTAAATAGATAATTATACATTGGCCTGGCCACCTAGAAATATAAACTTAGAATCCATTTCTTTTTGTTAATTTCCATGAAAGTGCCTTTCCCATTAGAATTCAGCTTCATTGAGTTGTCAACCTTTTCAAGGGAATGAGAATTTACATTTAGGAGAAATGGGCTGTTAGCCCATACCATCATTGTACTGACTACATGTTAAACTACTCTTCAGTACGGTAGAATAGCTGGGCATAGGTTAAACATCAAGCTGAAAGAAAGGACCCAAACCAAACTCCCAGACCACAAACACACTAAGAAGCTGACCTGAGGTGTGGATGGCAGACCCATGAATTGTGGGAAAAAGTCCTGGCATTCTCACTTCCTCCAGCGATCAGGCTTTAATTAAACTACAGCGCTGTGTGGATGGGCTCCAGTACTGAAAGACTGGAGAAGGGAAATGGAAAACAGATGTAAGTGAGAGGTGTCTTTAGGGTTTTATGATTTTTTTTTCACAGTTGAAAGCTCATCATTAGTTTTGCAGCTGCTCTGTCATCCTGCCTTTCATTCATCAGCTCGCAGGGGCTTTAGATCTCATTAAAACACCAAATGGCCAGTCCACAGCTGCTGTTGTGCATCTGGCTTTTGCAGATATCTCTGTAGGTACAACCTAACACAATCCTACCTGTTTTGCACTAATTAGACTTGCAGCAGCTGCTCCTGGTCACAAATAAGTTACATTTCACAAGGTTGCAGAGTTGCATCCGTAATACAAAGTATCTGCAACACAAGAGAGTCTTCCATACATGTTGTATACTTATCTTTCACATAGTTTTGAGAGACGAAGAGAATGAATGGCAGATTAAGAGTTCAGTTTACTACCACAAGAGGCATCGCTCAGCGATAATAAGTAAGTATGGACATAATGTTGCCCTTTAAAAGGAACATGCTGTGAGTATTTTTTACTCAGTTTCTCATGATCCTTGGAAGCATTGATTTTACTGAAATAGCACCACCCGGTGGAAGTTTGTTACCTGCAAATTCATCAGTTACATAAAGAAATAAAAAATCTAGAGAGATATTTTACTAAGGTTTTCTAGTAGGTGTAGCATTTTGCAAAATGCAGTCTACTTCATCTAAATGTATATGTAGTTCAGAGAAGGTTCAGTAGGCTGATTTCTTGGTTTGTCTTACGAGATAAGTTTAGGCAGGTTGGGCCGATACTCATTGGAATTTAGAAGAATGGGTGGTGATCTTATTATAACATATAAGATTCTCGGGGGTGGGTGGATTGGCAGGGTAGATGTTTCCTCTTGTGTGGGAATCTAGAACTAGGGGGCACAGTTTCATGTTGGCTGCAGCAGGTGCCTGAAGAGGCTGGAAAACAGCATCTTACCTCCAAGAAGAATGGCTAATGGCACAACAGGAGAGAGACAACATACTCCAGGGCCAGCGTTTTTACCTTGTCGGGCGGGCACAGCGGGCAGGCCCGGGAGCAGTCGCGATGCCGACCACCACCCATGATCAGGCCCCGACATTGATTTCACGCTGGCTGGCCAATTAACAGCTGCAGTGCTGCCAGGGTGGGGGCAGGAGGAGGGCGAGCGCGGAAGTTCGTGCATTCATGCAAGTGTGCACAATGAAAGCTTCTCGAGGCACAGAGCTGTAGATTTATAACATTAAAAATAAAAAAGTTAGCAATGTTAAAAACATGTCCCCTCATGTGTCACATGAGCAGGGACATGTTGTGAATAAATTTTTTTAAAATTCTATTTAATTTTTAATTGCTGTTAGAAATTGCATCCCACCCGTGAATGAGGTTTCCTAAAAAATCCAAAGGCCGCTTAACCTTTTTGCCTGCCCACCAACTCAATTATTACTTTAATGGCCTTAATAGGCCTGTAAATTGTCGGCAGGCACGCTGCCGACTCCTGCGCACGCCCATAGACTGAAATATCGTGTGATCGAGTGATGATGTCGGGATGCTCGCCCGACATCATTGCACGTCATTTTACACTCAAGTGGGTCAGTGCAAACTTCAGCGCCAGGTTCTCAAATGCTGCATTGGCACTCTTGGTGCAGGAGGAGGACAGGAAAAGAGAGGTCCTCTATCCACATGAGACCAGGAGGCTTTCCAGACAAACATTATGAAGGTAGTGGGAGCAGATAGATGTTGCTGTCCATGTCAGAAATACGCTGAGAAACTGGATACAGTATACTGTAAGAACTTTAATGACCCTCATATGGGTGGTCAATGTTGTGAATGTATACTCTATATTCAAATACTATATCCCACTAACTGTACCAATAGCCTCGCATTCTGTTCAATTCACCACATTCCTATCACTCACCTACCAACAACCTCTATCAATCAGGACTCATATCTCACATTCATAGCGTCACCACACCCTTACACTGTTAGCACTGCTGCAACCCTCTCACCCACACCTCACAGCTTGCACATCGCCATTTATTCAACAATGACAGCCACATCACCCACACACACTGTACCACACTCACCCACACACTTCCCACTCTCTTGCAAGCCAAGAGGGGAACAAACATGGCTGCATGTCATCATCCCGATGGAGAGGACAGTGCTCACCATCATTGGAGCAGCCAAGGCTGAGACAATGGCCAACGCCAGGACCGAAACCGTCAAAGATGATGGTATCCTCATGCCTAACCTTTCTTTTCATATCCCAATTGACCTCAGGTCCCATGACTTTTCTGATTTACAAGCTTCAGATGGTGTAAACATATACCTCTCGCTTTCCACTCCTCCTCTCTCAGCAACACTAGCCTTGTGCCTTTCTTTTCACAGATACCCAAGAACTGCCCACCTGGCTCGGCCAGGCAATGGTGGATGAGAAAGAGAACAGGAGGACAGTGATACAGAAGAAACACCATCACTAGCTTTCACACTGGTAGCCGCCAGCTCAAATAGTGAAACTGCGCGTAATTTAGAGGGTAGCTTAAAGGTGAGATTTGCACATCGGTGATACCCCAGACATGATAGCTCACCTGTAGCCAGGGCAGGGATAAAGATAGCGTAGGTGTCAGCTCACTGGAGCAGGCGGTTGCATGCAAGTCCTGCTGCAGAAGCCTCAGATGAGAACTCGAATGGAGTGGCCTAGACAAGAAGGCTAATGGGTATGCACAATGAAATGCTTGATGCATCGACAGACCTGGCTGAAATTCTGCAGTCAATGTCAAAGATTTCGAGGGGTCCTGCATCAAGTTGACCCAGGGCTTTGTGTAGAGCTTGGAGCCCATCCTCTCTGGTGAGGAAGTGGTTGCCAACTCCTTGAGAGCACTTGTGGGTTCAAGGGTGATGAAGCGCCTGATGGCCGATGCCTCAGCTTCCTTTGGAGCACAAGCAGAGCTGTCACTCATGTCTGAGTGCTGCAGTGGAAGCTCAGATTGAGGCCATGAAACCTCAGCTTGTTGCCACACAAGTGCAGGCTGCTGTCATGATGCCCTACAGATGCCAGTGTGCAAAGGGGATTGCAGTGTATCATAGCAGTCCATCAATCTGCCTGCCAACGCAATGCCAGATGCGCTGAGCTGCCACCTCATGGGAGTAGCAGTGGTACCGTGTTGCACGAACCTGCAGCCCTCTCTCAGAGTGGCAGCATTCATCCTCCTGGCACAGCCATTCTGCCCGTGATCTTGCTGTTGCCTGTCAGCCAGCCATCCCAGACTGCTGCATACCAGGGGTGCTGCAGTCTAAAACTGGGCCTTCTAGGGCCACCACTGCTCAAAGTCATCCTGCAAGGCCACCTGCAGTGTCCCTCAGTGAAAACCAGCAGCCTCCCACCAACCAGGCTGCAGTCACTGCCGCACTACATAGAAGCAATAGATTAGGCGAAGACACAGACAAGACAGACAGTAAGGGAATACATAAAGATGATTAGCTGTCCTTGGCATGGAATGTTGGATGATTGATTTAGTAATATGGTTTGAAATGTTTGTTTTATGGTAGCTTTTCCCTTAGCATTGTGGCCAAGTGGATGCTGGGTTGGTCAATAATAAAGTAAGGCTTTGTGTGGGATTGTTGGTGAATGGGGAATTGTGTTTGTGTTCACTGTTACCACAATTGGATGAGTCGATCACAGGCAGCCAGGCTGGAAAGGGGCTGTGTTGTTTCCCTTTTCTTCCTCCTCCTCCTCCTCCTGCTCCTCCTTCTCCTCAAAACCCTCACTGTTTGCCAGTAGCAAAGGCTGTGCCCTCAGGATGGTGAGGTTGTGCAGCATGCAGCAGGCCACAATGAATCTGCCCAGGACTTTAAGAGCTGTCACATCACAGCAAATGTTGTTTAAGTAGCCCAATAGTCTGCTCAATCACACTTCATGTTGCAGCACAGCTTTGTTATATGCGTGCTGCCCGTATTTGTGTGCGTGGTGCGTCGGACTCATGAGCCAGATGGTCAGTGTTGCCCAGTAGCCACCATCTCTGGTTTATCCTGGTGCTTCATCTGTTGTTGCACAGTGGAATGAAAGCATCATGACTGCTGCCAGAATACCAGACATTTACCTGCCTGGTGCATTGGATATGGACACACACTCACTGGAGTTTGAGGGAGTGAAATCTCTTCTTTTTCAGGTGCATCTCAGAACCAACATGTGTGGTTTTGAAGTGACACCATGCAGCAAGGGGAAAGCCTGCAATCCTGGAAAAGCTGTGTGTTCACTCCTTCTGCTTCTCTCTCGCGAAAGACAGGATGAAATGTATTCAGCTCTCTTTGCATATACAGCCTCAGTGAACTCCATGGCACAACAGTGGACGACAAACTGGGCGATGATGCAAATATCACCTGCTCCAGCCTGTTAGGAACCAGATGCATAAAGGTTTATGGACATAGTCATGTTCACAGTCACTGGCAGTGTCATCCTCACCCAGCACTGAGGTTGCAGGTCTGCCTGCAACAGGTGACAGATTCCAGTGGGAAACTCCTTAGTGAAGCAAAGATTCACCAAGGTTGGTGTAGGAGAATAGCTCACTGAAGCGGTTGAGAGCTTTTCTCCACCTCCTCCCCACCACCACCCAGACCGCATCCCTCTTCCAGGAGCTTATCCTCCTCTGTGTCGCCTCTGGTCATTCTCACTGTCGTGCCAGGGGAATGCAAATTACTGTATCCCTGTTTCGGAACAAATGGTCTGTGCAGTATCTTTGACGTCAGTACCAAGGCCATCAGTATGTTCCACACCACGCCCTGTAGACTCAGCAGCTTTGAATAGCAGCACAAACCTCCAAACACTCCTACAAATACAGCAAGACCCAGCTGTGGACCATACCATCCTGATATGGGAGGCAGCTGCCTGGCCTGGCTTGCTGACAATGACTCAGGTGGAATGATAGTGGTGGTAGCACATATACTGTCATCCTGAGAGAGGATAGCAGAGTCGTGCTCCATGACCCACTGCCATTCTCCCAGGGTGGCGCTTCAGCAATTCTAGTAATCTCTTGGATGACAGGTTGATGAACTGCTGTGATACGCTGCACACTCTTATCCACAGGCATAATAGCAGCACAGACTTCCATGACAGCAAGCTGACCATGCATGACAGCAATGGGAGTTCCCACTGCAGCGCTCAGACAATGGGTGGAAGCTGCTTGTGCTATAATTGAAGCTGCAACATTGGCCATTAGGCCTAACCAAGGTTGGGTCCACAAGTGCGCAAACAAAGTTGGCCACCACGTCCATGCTGGAAAGGATGGACTTTAGGCTCTGCACAAAGCCCTGTGCCAAGTTGGTGTGTGACCCCTCCATACTCTTTCACATTGACCGCAGGGATTTCTGGCAGGCACCCCAACGTACCAAGCATTTCATTGTGTACACCCATCAGCCTTCTTCTGTAGTCTTCCCCATTAAAGTGGCCATCTGAGTCCTATGTAACAGAACTCGTGCCCAATTTCACTCTCTGGCACGCTGGCACCAAACCTTTCCTTGCGCCTGCCCTCATTGCGGGTCAGGTATCATACCCGATGTCCCATCATATGCAGATACTACCTCTATGATAACTGCTAAATTATGCACAGAATAAGCATCTGAGTTGCTGGTGACTTATGAAATTAAATGATGGTGCATCTTTATCAGCACTGTCTTCTTGGTGTTTCTTCATTGCCTGGCCAGATTGTACCTCATTGGTTTCTAAAGGTTAAAGGCACAAGGGTACAATTTCTTTGTGGGGAGAGAAGCAAAAATAAGGGGTATATGCTGATACCATCTATAGCTTGTAAATTTGAAGAGACTGTGCAATGAAGGGCAGTTAGTATTTGAGAAGGAGGATTAGATATGAAGATACCTTCAGCTTCAACTGTTTCAGCCCTTCCATTGGCCATTGCCTCAAGAATTGGTGTCACCACAATGAACTGCACCATCTCCTCCATGGCTATTGAGGGTTGCAGCTGTACCTGTCCCCATTCTGCTGCCTTAAGTTGTGTGTCACCTTGCCCTACAAGAGAAAGGGAAGTGTGCCAGTGAGTGTGGTGCAAACTGTTTGGGTGATGTGGCTGCCAAGGTTGAATAGCCGGCAGTGTGTGCATACTGTGAGATGTGGGCGTGAGGATGTGATGAAGCATATGAATGTCAGGTATGAGTCCTGAGTGTTAGATGGTTGGTAGGTGTGTGATGGGAATGTGGCAAATTGAGCAATGCCTGAGGGTAGATGTTCAATTGGTGAGATATGACATTTGAAGGTGCTTTCAATGGCCTTGACCACTCAAGTGAGGCTATTGAACTTCTTGCAATACTGATTACAGGCCCTCAGGGCTATTGACTACCAAGGCAATCTGCTCCCATTGCTATCTGACAGCTTGTCTGGGGGGCCTCCTAGTTCCCTATGGATGCAGAACATCTCTCTTCCTTTCCACCTCCTCCATCAAGGCCTCCAGTACGGCATCCGAAAAGCTTGAAGCCTGGTCTCTCCAAAATTGTGCCATTCTTCACCGTTTCCCAGGTCCGAATCAATTCCTGAACAACTCCTAGCACCTACTCCAGCCACACTGCATCACCCCTTTAAGAGTTGCAGGCTAGCTTCAAGTGGTGCAAGCCACTCACAACATTGGGCCCTTCTGATGTGTCCAGCTAATCAACAGTGTTGTTGGTGCTGGCTGGATGCTGAGATTATAGACATGAAATGGCAGCACAAAGTTGGCATGCTGCCTGCATCTCAGTCAATGGGCACAGCTTTATCGCGCATGACAATCTTCATGCCAGTTTCCAGGGCCAATTGAATTTAGCCCCCAAGGGTTGAAATAAAAACCACAAAGCTTAGCTCTGAAATGTGAACAATCTTTTTGGTGGATTTCATCCAATTAAGTTCTGTCTACTTTCCTGGCAAATTGCAACAAAGTTGGAGGACACATGGGATTAATCTTCAATCTTTTCCTCCAGTTATTCATTTTAATTTTAGCTCAGTAAGACATTATGGTGGAAGAATTTCTCTGTGTGCCTTGTGTAGCAAAACTGTAATTGTTTTTATAAAGAACGTGCTTAAGGTACTGCAACACAGAGAAGATTTCCCCTTCACACACTAACCTATTAACATGAATATATTGTTTATACTTAAGTTAAGAAAATTACACCAATACTTCAGTCTTTTCTGTGATGTTTGAATAATTTTATGTTTTACATTTATTATATGACATTCATTCCAGGAACAGCATCAGCTAGTTTTGGTGTGATTAATAAGAGGACTAGATGGTGGTGGAATGCATTGGGCCTCCTATAGGTGTGATTCCAACAGAGTGAACAAGTGGAGTCTTGTTCAGCTTAAGCAGCTGTGCAGTCAGCAGGGAGTAGCCTGTCAAGCTCAAGTGAGAAGAACTATGACACTTCTGATTAAGACACTGTTTTGAATAATAATTCTGTCAGTAAAATACCCTCCAATGGCCAATTGGTTTTAAAAGGGAGTGTTCCGAAACACAAAGCATAATTTTACACAATCAAAATACGAATGACTTCTTTGCAATCTCATTTTAAATTACTATTATTATTCTGGAAACTTTCCCTCGATGGATAACTATCAGTAATTCTATTTTTTTTAAAAACACCATTAAAAGAGACACTATCCCTTTCTATGTTTCCCCAGGCTTAAAGCAATTTACGAAAATAAACGACTGATGTCCACATATGAAAGTAATCGAATTAAACTGACATTTTTGTGTAAACAATATTAAATAAGTACATAAATTAATTTGTTGTATCAATGTCAATGTCCTATATGAAACAAATTACTGTCAACTTACATCTAGATAAATCTATATCATAACATCAAATTCCATGATATTTGACATTAACGAATTAAATGTCAGCCTTGGCAGTGATAGTATTATGCAATTGAGTCAGAAGCTTGTGAGTCCAGGCTCCAGAGTCTTGAGCTGACACTTCAGTGCAATACTGAGGGAGTTCAACACTATCGGATGTTAAACCTTGGGCTCATTCGCCCTCTGAGCGAATGTAGAAGATACAATAGCTCTTTTCAAAGTAAAACTGGGAAGTTCTCCTGGCCAGCATTTATCCCTCAAGCAAACCCCTTAAAGCAGATTAAACCCAGACCTCGCTGTCACTTGCCATTTCAACACTCCACCCTGCTCTCATGCCCACATGTCCGTCCTTGGCCTGCTGCATTGTTCCAGTGAAGCTCAACGCAAACTGGAGGAACAGCACCTCATCTTCCGACCAGGTACTTTACAGCCTTCCGGACCGAATATTGAGTTCAACAATTTTAGATCATGAACTCTCTCCTCCATCCCCACCCCCTTACCGATCCCCCTTTTTTACAATAATTTTTATAGATTTTTCTTTTCCCACCTATTTCCATTATTTTTAAATGTATTTCCATCCATTGTTTTATCTTTGCCTTTTAGCCTATTTCGATCCCTTCCCCCCACCCCACCCCCATTAGGGCTATCTGTACCTTTATTATCATATTCCTTAGATAATATCATCACCTTCAACACCTCTTTGTCCTTTTGTCTATGACATCTTTTGGTTATCTCCACCTATCACTGGCCCTCTATCCAGCTCCACTTGTCCCACCCCCCCTTAAACCAACTTATATTTCACCTCTTTTCTATTTTTCCTTAGTTCTGTTGAAGACTCATACGGACTCGAAACGTTAACAGTATTCCTCTCCACAGATGCTGTCAGACCTGCTGAGTTTTTCCAGGTATTTTTGTTTTTGTTTTGGATTTCCAGCATCCGCAGTTTTTTGCTTTAACCTTAAAGCAGATTATCTGGTTACTTATCTCATTGCTGATTGTGGGAACCTGCATTTTGCAAATAAATTCTCATGTTTAGTCATAAATAAATGCAAGTTTTTTCTTTAACTCAACAATCTACCCCAAAAACATGAGAAAAGAAAGAAAGAAAAAAGAAAAAGAAAGAAAGAAAGAGAAAGAAGAAAAGAAAGAAAGAATTAATTGCATTTATCTCATGCCTTGCATAGCTTCAGGACATCCTAAAGCACTTGACTCCCACCTTCATCCTTTGACTTCAGCATATCAGACTGCACATGAGAAACCCCCTCAGGAGAGCTAGGTTGCCAATTATAATATGTTCAAAGACAATTGGCAGGTGTTTCAACTGCATTTTGGAATTTAACTCTGAGTGCATGGGTTTCCTGGAACTCATCAATTAATGTAAGGTGAGAGGACAGTGGGAATTGTGGGAACTGAACAAATGGCAGGCAAAAAATATGTACCCAAACCTCATAACTGCTTTTTCGCTCCTGGGGCTTGCTCTGAGATTGTGCTTTTACTACCTTGGAGGTAATTCCAATACTTAAGGGGTAATTGCTGCTGTCTTGGAGTTTTCTTCCATCTGTTAAACTTCAATTATTCAAACCAATAATTTGAAGGTTGTCATGCAGCTTCACCTAGGACCTCAGTTAAGGACCTAGATGAGCAGCAGCATCAGGACCAGCAGCAGGAGCAGCAGCAACTTTCACCTCACCCACCTTCCATTCCACAGGAGGGAGGGGATTAGTGTAGCTGGCAGGAGGCGATGCCCCCAAGACAGGGTTTACAGGCAGAGGGTCAGCTTCCTGGATATGTCAGAACATCAGTTCCTCAGGAGGCTCAGTATCTCACATCAGGTGGTCACTGACATTTGCAGAAGATCCTACCAAGTGGACCTGCTGGACATGCACTGCCAGTGGCTGTAAAAGCCACCACCTTAATTTCCTCATCTTTTACGCCTATCAGGGATCAGCAGGAGAGAGTTACAGAATCTCACAAACCGCTGTCCACAAATGCATTTCACATGTGGCCAATGCCATGTTTGCCAGGATTGGGAATTATGTGGACCTTGCAACCGATGAGGCCATTCGGAATGAGCAGACGCTCAGCTTTGCAGCTCTGGCTGGCTTTCCATGGGTCAGGGAGTCACTGACTGCACACATGTGGCAGTCAAGGCACTTTCCAGATCAGGCTGGAATCTTTGTCATTTGCAAGAGCTTCCACTCCATCAATATGAAGATTTTGTGTAAAAACACCAAAAGATCTTCCTGCATCTTTGTCCAATATTCACGGGGAGCTGCCATGGTACTTTCATCCAGGCAAACTTCCCTGAGCTCTTCACACCTCAAGGAGAGCTACCGACAATTTCCTTGGAGACAAGGCACCCTTTGCAGACCTGGCTGATAACACCAGTAAGGATCCCAGTCATTGATGCTCAAGAGCGATACAATCAAAACCACCTGATCACCAGAGTTGCTATCGAGCAGGCAATCGGAATGTTAAAAATGCACTCCTGATGCCTGGACAGATCTGGGGACATCTTTCAGTAAGAACCAGCCTGCGTATCCAGAATGATTGTGGTCTGCAAGTCTTGCACAACATAGGGCAGCAGCGAGGACTAGAGCTCTAGGAGGAAGAAGGAGCTGAGCCTACTGACTGTTCACAGGAGGAGGAGGAGGAGCAAGATTAGCAGTGGAAGGAAGAGGGACTTGATGTGGCAAGAACACCAACAGCAGCACACATAGCTGCCCAGGATGGTCGAATTCTGGCACGGTTCAATTAGACTGAAGCAGCCTCCCAGTTGGCAGCCAAATCCTGAACCCATTTTGCAGCCCAGCCCCAACATAAAGCAGATCTACAAATAACAAAGCATCCCTGTTACAGACACCTATTGCTCACCTTTAACTCTTGTTCTACCAAGGGAGAAGTCCACATGCCAGGCAGCAGAGAAAAATGGGCAAAATGGGAAATGATGTGACCAAATAATTTTAATCTTACAGGAGAATTAAGCAGAAATGTTACAATATGACATTGTGTTAAACACCCACGTGCATATCATTGTGCAACTACAATTCTTTACTCTGACTTTACCTGCCATTCCTATGTGATGCTTCACCTATGGATATAGAAGGAGTAGATGCAGGTTGCTCATATTTCTGCTCTGACTGCTGAGGCACTCTTCGCTGATGTCGTTTGGGTTTTGGAGCTCATGAGGGTCCCCCAAATACTTCCCCACCTGCACCTCTGTAGGGGCAAACTTGGCCATTGGGACAGGAGGCAACATGTGAGCACTGACTGAAGGTGAGGCATGTGTGAGGAGGCAATGGGTGAGAAATGAAAGTACTTTGAGCAAATTCAGCAATTCCATCTGCCCTCTCTCCATCTTCCCTCTCATGGCACACACACACCTCCCACTAGCAATAAGCTGGAGAGCACTTTGCCTTGCATCAGTGAGGCGCTGAGGGCCAATGTTAGATTTTCATCAGTCCTCAGTAACGTGCCATTCTGAGTGTGCGGGCCATTGGTGGGAGCCAGCATGTACTCGTTTGACTACCGTGTCTAATGCTCCATGCAGTGGCCACTCTTTTCATGATTGTAGACATTAATGGAAAGTCCTGAGACATCATAGCACTCCTGTTTGAGACAGACTCCTCCAATCCAATGCAGCTGGAAAGGTTGAGAGCCTCACACATTTTCTGCAAATGCTCCAGAGTTATCCTCTTTGTCATCAGCCCCCAGGCTCACCATCTATGTCTAGCTGAACAGATCTTAGGCTGTCCTCTGCCCTCCAACCGGGACTCTGTGCCTGTCTCCACTGCCTGCTCTCGCTCTGTGATGTGTGAGACATCACGTGAGAACCAAACTGCCTGCCTTGCCAGTCCCACCAAGGTGTGTGTACCTGAACTGGTGCATGGTCTGCATGAGTCCTATGATGGTGCAGCCCTAGAGTGAATGACCCCCTCTAAGGAGTCTTCATCCTCTTCCTGCACCAACTCCTATGGAATGCGTGATGGGGCACAATGATAATCTGTTTTTTAGTGATGTGGCTTGATGGATAAATATTGACCAAGACTCCAGGAGAATTCCCCTGATTTTATTTCAAAATGTGCTATAGTGCCACGGGATCTTTACTTCCACCTGAGAGAGCAGACAAGACCTCATACTGTCTCACCTGAATGACAGCAACTCCAATAGTGCAGCTGTCCCTCAGTACTGTGCAGAAATGTCAACGTACATTATAGCCGGGATTTTCTGGCCCCACCATGATGTACTGACTGCAGGGGATGTGGTGGCCCAGCCAAAAGTCCATGGGCTTTCGGCAGGACCGGACAATCTTGGCGGCGGGCAGAGCCGGGAAATCCTGCCCATGTCTCTGAATCTCCATATCATGGCTAGAAAAATATTTCATGTGTATTTAACTACGGCTTAGTGTCCTAGGCCCAACCATCTTCAGCTACTTCATCAATGACCTTCCCTCCGTCATAAGGTCAGAAGTGGGGATGTTTGCTGATGATTACACAATGTTCGGCACCATTCATGACTCCTCAGATACTGAAGCAATCCATGTCCAAATGCAGCAAGACCTGGACAATATCCAGGCTTGGGCTAACAAGTGGCAAGTAACATTCACATCACACAAGTGCCAATGACCATCTCTAACAAGAGAGAATCTAACCATAGCCCCTTAACATTCAATAGCATTACCTTCTCTGAATCCCCCATTATGAACATTCTGGGGGTTACCATTGATCAGAAACTGAACTAGACTAGCCATATAAATACTGTGGCTACAACAGCAGGTCAGAGGCTAGGAATCCAATGGTGAGTAACTCACTTGCTAACGCCCCAAAGCCTGTCCACCATCTACAAGGCATAAGTCAGGAGTGTGATGGAATGCTCTCTTGTTGCCTGGATGAGTGCAGCTCCAACAATACTCAAGAAGCTTGACACCATCCAGGCAAAAGCAGCCCCCTTGATCGGCACCCCATCCACAAACATTCACTCCCTCCACCACTGATGAACAGCAGCTGCAGTGTGTACAATCTATAAGATGTGCTGCAGAAACTCACCAAGGCTCCTTAGGCAGCACCTTCCAAACCCACAACCATTACCATCTAAAAGGACAAGGGCAGCAGATATGTGGGAACACCACCACCTGCAAGTTCTCCTCCAAGCCACTCACCATCCTGACTTGGAAATATATCGCCATTCTTTCACTGTGGCTGGATCAACATCATGGAACTCCCTCCCTAACAGCACTGTGGGTGTACCTACACCACATGGACTGCAGTGGTTCAAGAAGGCAGTTCACCACCATGTTCTCAAGGACATTTAGGGATGGGCAATAAACGCTGGCCTAGCCAGTGACACCCACATCCCATAAATTAATTTTAAAAACTACTTGACTTAATTAAAATAACTTTTCACTCAGCGAAAGGTAAATGGTGGCTAGAGGAACTGAACCATAAAACCCACAGGGGGTAATTTTGGTGAAAGGATGAAAAAGGCACTGAATGGGGTTGTGCTTCTAAGACAAGTGTGTTTGAAAGTGGGGTTTTAGCACACAATTTTGGGGCTAATTAATGATGCTACAGTTTAAGCATGCCTTAAGGCTCTACAAATGACACCTGCACATTTAACACTCGAGCAATTTTCATGTAGGCCCACTTCTTCTGAAGGTGTGGAGTGTGTTGGCTGGGAGAGAAGCAGGTATTGAAGAATGGCTTAGGGATCGAGAGAGAGGGTGCACAGCTTCTTGGGGCAATGTCCTGTAGGTACTAATGGAGGAGGTCCACAGGAGGAGGGGTGTCTTATACCTCGCAGGGGGAGAGAAGCCACAGAGACATCTAATACAGCTCATGTGTGAGGAGATCACCTGGAGGTGACAGCCAGGAACCAGATCCTCAGGATATGGTTCCTGCACTGTAAGAAATATAATGACTTGACATGAGTGGTCAAGGTAAGATTCCATGTCACAAATACACTGCTCAATAACTGCACCATTACCACCACCAGCATCATGATCTCAACACAGAGCATCCATCATCTAATTATACATTAACATTCATTCACTCTACACTATTGCATCCTCATAGACATTAATCACACCTCAGTTACATCACACAGTTCTTCAACCACGTGAGGCATCATACACACAGCAACACATCTGTCAATACACTCAATCACAGTCACCACTCTCCTCCAGGAAAAGATAACACCTAACAGGGAACAGCAAGAGCTGACTAGGGGAGGGGAAGCATGCCTGCAGAACCTCACTCCCTAATAGAGGCAGTGCTGGCTGTGATTGGGAGGCGAGTAGGAGACTCAGGAGAAGTGAAATGATGAACTTTTATAAGACACTGGTTAGACCTCAGCTGGAGTATTGTGCACAGTTCTGGGCACCACACCATAGGAAGGATGTGAACACATTGGAGAGAGTGCAGAAGAGGTTTATGAGAATGGTTCCAGGCATCAGACACTTCAGTTATGAGGAAAGATTAGAGAAGTTGGGACTGTTTTCCTTGGAAAGAAGAAGGCTGAGAGGAGACTTGATAGAAGTTTTCAAAATCATGAGGGGCCTGGACAGAGCAGATCGGGCGAAACTGTTCCCACTTGTAAACGGATCGAGAACCAGAGGGCACAGTTTTAAAGTGTTTTGCAAGAGAAGCAAATGCGAGGTGAGAAAAAACTTTTTCACTCCGTGATTAGTTAGGGTTTGGAATGCACTGCCTGGAAGTGTGGTGGAGGCATGTTCAATTGAAGCATTCAGGAGGGTATTGGATGATTATTTAAATAGAACCAAAGTGCAGGGTTACGGGGAAAAGGCAGGAGATTGGCACTAAGTTAAAATGCTCAGAGAGCCAGTGCAGACAAAATGGGCTGAATGGCCTCCTTCTACACCGTAACAATTCTGTGATTTTGTGAATTGGAGGCTAGAGCTACCTGGCTATTCCAGCTTTGCTAGAGTTGCCCAACTATTTTTGACCACTAATCCCCTAAACCTCATTCACCAGCTCCATTATGATATCAGCACCAACATCCTCGGCCACTCCGCTGCACTCTAACCCTTCGAGCATTATCATTGCTGTATCAAAGGAACAAGATCCACCTTGCCCCTGGAAATAGTGAAAGATGAGCAAAAGTAATCTTGCCCAGCCCTTAATGCATCCCCCCTTAGGAAAAGGAGGAGGGGAGGAGAGCAAGGCAGAATAAATTGCATCAAAAGCTGTCACTGTGGCAGGCATCAGCCAAGAGACTGGCATCATGCATATCTTAGAGGTTTGGTTAGAAGGGGGATTGTCACAGTGGGATCTAGTGGGCAGCAGCCACATCAGGTGAAAGGGACGCCTAGGTGCCATCTCTCACACATTGGTTCTGCAGTTGAGGAGTCAGATAAGAACCTTGCAGGTTCTTGCACTTTAGAAGAAGGCTAATGTCAAATGTTTTGATACAATGGGCAGCCTGCCTGAAAGCTTACAGGGTCCTGGCTAAGGAGGATGGAGGAGTTAGTCTCCAACTTTTCTTGACGGAACTGGAACCTAACTTATCCAGCATGGAGAGGCTGGCCAATTCCATCCAGCAACCTGTTGAGCCTCTTGTGATATCAGGTAAATATACCTTTAA